>NW_004444023.1:8647191-8686137 GCF_000243295.1 Trichechus manatus latirostris
GGAGCAAGGGAGAATGAAGAAAACAAGATACAAGGAAAAGATTAGTCCAAAGGACTAATGGACCACAACTACCACGGCATCCACTGCAAGGAGTACAGTACTAGATGGCGCCTGGCTACCACCACTGACTGCTCTGACCGGGAGCACAACAGAGGGTCCCGAACAGAGCTGGAGAAATATGAAAACAAAATTCTAACTCACAAAAAACGACTAGACTTACTGTCCTGACAGAGACTGGAGAAACCCTGAGAGTATGGCCCCTGGACACCCTTTTAGCTCAGCAATGAAGTCACTTTGGAGGGTCACTGTTTAGCCAAAGATTAGACAGCCCCATAAAACAAAACTAGACTAAGGGGGCACAACAGTCCAGGGACAAGGACTAAAGGCAGGAGCAGACAGGAAAGTTGGTAATAGGGAACCCAAGGTTGAGACGGGAGAGTGTTAACATGTCGTGGGGTTGTTAACTATTATAAAACAATATGTGTACTAACTGTTTAATGAGAAACTATTTGTTCTGTAAACCTTCATCTAAAGTACAATTTTAAAAAATCATAAAAAAATAAAAAAAAGAAAGACCACCAAAAGAGTAAAGAGACAGCCTACACACTGGGAAGAAATTTTTGGCTACGACATATCTGACATTGGTCGAATCTCTGAAATCTACAATATACTCCAACACCTCAACAACAAAAAGATAACCCAATTAAAAAATGGGCAAAGGATGTGAACAGAGAATTCACCAAAGAAGACATTCACGCAGCTAACAGATACATGAGGAAATGCTCATGCTCATTAGTTATTAGACAAATGCAAAGCAAAACTACAATGAGATACCATCTGTCATGGATTGAATTGTGTCCCCCAAAAATATCTGTCAACTTGATTAGGTCATTATTCCCAGTAAAGTTTATGATTGTGTAATCTGATGTGATTTCCTTATGTGTTGTAAACTATCATTATGATGAGGTAATATGTGATCTCCTTAGGTGTTGTAAACTCTGTCACTATGATGAGGTTATACTGATGGCGTCTGTAAGATTAGATAGTGTCTTAATCCAATCTTTTTTGAGATATAAAAGAGAGAAGCGAGCAGAAACACATGAGAACCTCATACCACCAAGAAAGCAGTGCCGGGAGCAGAGCACGTCCTTTGGACTGGAGGTTCCTGTGCAGAGAAGCTCCTAGACCAAGGGAAGACCAACGCATCACAAGGAACTTTCTCCAGAGCCGACAGAGAAAGCTTTCCCCTGGAGGTGATGCCTTGAATTTGGACTTGTAGCCTACTGGACTGTGAGAGAGTAAACTTCTCTTTGTTAAAGCCATCCACTCATGGTATTTCTGTTAGAGGAGCACTAAATGACTAAGACACCATCCCACTCCAACAAATATGGCACTAATCCAAACACAAAATAATAAATGCTGGAGAGGTTGTGGAGAGACTGGAACACTTAATACACTACTGGTGGGAATGTAAAATGGTACAGCCACTTTAGAAGTTGATTTGGTGCTTCCTTAAAAAGTTAGAAGTACCATACGATCCAGTAGCCCCACTCCTTGGAATATATCCTAGAGAAGAGCCGTCACACAAATAGATAATGCACACCCATGTTCATTTCCACACTGTTCACTATAGCAAAAACATGGAAACAACCCAGATGCCCATCAACAGACAAATAAACAAATTATGGTACATATAGTGGAATACCATGCAACGACAAATAACAATGAAGAATCCACTAAATATCCCACAACATGGATTCATCTGGAGGGCACTATGCTGACTGAAATTAGTCGCAAAAGGACAAATGTTGTATGAGACTTCTATTATAAGAACTCAAGAAAAGATTTAAACACAGAAGAAAACATTCTTTGATGGTTACAAGGGTAGAGAGGGAGAGGGGAATTCACTAGATAGTAGACAAGAATCAGCTTGTGTGAAGAGAAGGGCAACACACAATATAGGGGAAGTCAGCACAACTAGACTAAACCAAAGCTAAGAAGTTTCCCAAACACAACTAAACACTTGGAGGAACAAAGTAGCTGAGGCTAGGATCTGGGAACCATGGTTTCAGGGGGCATCTAGGTCAATTGGCATAACAAAGTTTATTAAGAAAACATTCTGCATCCCACTTTGGCGAGTGGCATCTGGAGTCATAAAAGCTTACGAACGACCAATTAAGATACATCAATTGGTCCCAACCCACTTGGAGCAAAGGAGAATGAAGAACACTAAAGACACAAGGAGAATATTAGCCCAAGAGACAAAAGGACCACATAAACCAGAGATTCCATCAGCCTGAGACCAGAAGAACTAGATGGTGCCTGGCTATACCAGTAACTACCCTGACAGGGAACACAACAGAGTCCCTGACTGTGTGGGACAAATGTGTGGAACAGAACTCAAACTCACATAAAAAGACCAGACTTAATGGTCTGACTGAGACTGGAGGAATGTCCGAGGCTATGGCCCCTGGACACTATGTTAACCCAGAGCTAAAACCATTCTGAAAGACCACGTTCAAACATTAGGCTGGACTATAAAACATAATACTCAGGAAGAGTGTGCTTCTTAGTTCAAGCAGATACTCGAGACCAAATGGGCAGCTCCTGTCTGGAGGCAGGATGAGAAGGCAGGAAGGGACAGGAACTGGTTGAATGCACATGGGAGACCCGGGATGGAAACGGGGAGTGTGCTGTCACATTGCAGGGAGTGCAGCTAGTGTCACATGACAATGTGTATAAAAATGTTGTATGAGAGATTAACTTGAGCTGTACACTTTCACATAAAGTACAATTTTAAAAAACCATGGTGAGAGAAACCATATAAAAGTGATCCATTGCACCACACCCACACATGGAGTGTGCAGAGGACACACCTTTTACCACAATGGTGAGGAACAATTTTATGAAGGAAGCCCCAGCATCCTTAAAGACTTCTGTTATTGCTATTGTATGTAAGTCAAATTTGATAGCGGGAACTGCCCTAACTTAATTAAAACATGCAATTACAAAGGGGCTGATTGGACCCCATGGTGGTAGGGGCCAAGTGGCAGCATTCAGTTGGCAAAGATAAGGTGAGCATGGTTACCAGAATGGAAGGTGGAGTCAAAGCACTGATCAGAATAGTCTTACTCATATGGAATTATGGCTTTGGCTACTTAGTCATGGTGTTCCTAGGAATGAAATAAATGGGAAATCTACTAAATATTTACTTAATCTGTACAAGCGGATGAATTCTAGGACAAGTGAACAGCAGTCTAACTCAAATTGCCTGAATAGAGAGTCACGGCCCGTCAATTCCGACTTGAGCCAGTTTACAGACCCACATCCCCTTGAATGAAGGGGAGGCTGGGTCCCTTTGAGGAAGGGCCATACTGTACTTCCAAAAATTTATACTGTTAATCTTTCTCCAGCCTTCCCCAAAGGGATCCATGGCCTCTTATGAGAATTGCTGTTTATTGGAGAAAAGGAAATAATCATACTCTCCAGGGATTACTGGACATTGGCTCTGAAATGACACTACTTCCAGTAGACCCAAAACTTCACTTTAGCCCACCAGAGTGGGGGCATGTGGAGGGCAGGTTATTAATGGAGTCTTACTTAGCTCATGTCTGTCTCACAGTAGGTCCAGTGAGTCCCCAAACCTATCCTGTAGTGATTTCCCCAGTTCCAGGATGCATAATTGGAATAGACATAGTCAGCAACTGGCAGAGCCCCCACATTGGATCCCTGACAATTGTAGTAAGGGATACTATGGTAGGAGAGGCTATGTGGAAGCCATTAGAACTGCACCTACCTAGGAAAATAGTAAACCAAAAGCAATACCGCATTCCTGGAGGGACTGCAGAGATTACTGCCACCATCTAGAACTTCAAGGATGCAGGGGTGGTGATTCCCACCACATCCCCATTCAACTCGCTTATCTGGCCAATGCAAAAAACAGGTGGATGTTGGAGAATGACAATAGATTATTGAAAACTTAACCAGCTGGTGACTCCAATTGCAGCTGCTGTTCCAGATATAGTTTAATTGCTTGAGCAAATGAATACATCTCCTGGCAACTGGTATGCAGCTACTGATCTGGCTAATACCTTTTTCTCCATACCTGTTTTGAAGGACCATCAGAAGCAGTTTGCCTTCAGCTCTCAAGGCCAGCAATACACTTTCAGTTGCCTACCTCAGAGCGACATCAGCACTCCAGCCCTATGTCATAATTTAGCCTGTAGGGACCTTGATCCCCTTTCCCTTCCACAAGACATCAAACTGGTCCACTGCATTGATGACATTATACTGATTGGGCCTAGTAAGGAAGAAGTGTCAATGACTTTGGACTTATTGGTAAAACATTTGCATGCTAGAGGGTGGGAAATTAATCCCACAAAAATTCAGGCATCTTCCACCTCAGTGAAATTCGTAGGAGTCCAGTGTTGTGGGGCATGTTGAGATATTCCTTCTAAGTAAAGAATAAGTTGTTGCATCTGGCACCTCCTACAACTAAAAAGGAGGCACAACCCCTGGTGGGCCTCTTGGGTTTTGGAGGAAGCACATCCCTCATTTGGGTGTGCTACTCTGGTCTATTTATCAAGTGACTCAAAAAGCTGCTAGTTTTGAGTGGGGCCGGAACAAGCGAAGGCTCTGCAACAGGTTCAGGCTGCCATGCAAGCCACTCTACTACTTGGGGCATATGATCCAGTTGATCAATTAGTGCTTGAAGTGTCAGTGGCAGATGGAGATGCTGTCTGGAGTCTTTGGTAGGATCCTATTGGTGAATCCCTTAGGATTTTGAAGCAAAGCCCTGCCATCCTCTGCAAATAATTACTCTCCTTTTGAGAAGAAGCATTTGGCTTGTTACTGGGCCTTAATGGAGACTGAACGGTTAACCATGGGCACTATGTGGCCTGAGCTGTCCGTCACGAACTGAGTGTTGTCTGACCCACAGAGTCATAAAGTGGAATGTGCACAGCAGCACTCCATCATTAAATGAAAGTGCTACATACGAGATTGGGCCTGAGCAGGACCTGAAGGCACAAGTTGCATGAGGAAGTGGCCCAAATACGCATGGTCTCCACCCATGTCATGTTACCTCTCCTCTCCCAATCTGCACCAATGGCCTTATGGGGGGTTTGTTATGATCAGTTGACTGAGGAAATCTTGGGCCTGGTTTACTGATAGTTCTGTGTGATATGCAGTCATAACTCGAATGTTGACAGTGGCAGAACTACAACCCCCTTTTGGGACCTCCCTGACAGTGGTAAAGGGAAATCTTCCCAATGGGCAGAACTTTGAGCAGTGTACCTGGATGTTCACTTTGCTTGGAAGGAGAAGTAGCCAGAAGTGTGGTTTTATACTGCTTCATGGGCTGTGGCCAATGATTTGGCTGGATGATCAGCGACTTAGAAGGAACATGATTGGACAATTGGTGACGAGGTACAGAAAAAAGGTATGTAGACAGACCTGTCTTAATGGGCCAAAGAAGTGAATATATTTGTGTCTTATGTGAATGCTCTCCAAAGAGTGACCTCAGCAGAGGAGGATTTTTAACAATCAAGTGGATAGGATGACACGTTCTGTGGAAACCAGTCATCCTCTTTCCCCAGCCACTCCCATCATTGCCCAATGGGCTCATGAACAAAGTGGCCATGGTGGCAGGGATGGAAGTTATGCATGGGCTCAGCAACATAAACTTCCACTCACCAAGGCCAACCTGACTGCATCCAACTGCTGCATGCCCAATCTGCTAGCAGCAGAGACCAACACTGAGTCCCCAATATGGCACCATCCCTCAACGTGATCAGCCAGCAACCTGGTGGCAGGTTGATTACATTGGACCACTTCCATCATGGAACAGGCATTTTGTTCTTACTCGAATAGACACTTACTCTGGATATAGATTTGCCTTCCCTGCATGCAATGCTTCTGCCAAAACTATTATCTGTGGACTTACAGAATGCTTTATCCACCAACATGGTATCCTATACAGCATCGCCTCAAATCAAGGGAGTCACTTCACAACAAATGAAGTGTGGCAATGGGCCCATGCTCATGGAATTCACTGGTCTTGCCATGTCCCCCATCATCCTGAAGCAGCTGGCTTGATAGAATGATGGAATGGCCTTCTAAGGACACAGTTACTCTGCCAGCTAGGTGGCAATACCTTGCAGGGTTGGGGAAATGTTCTCCAGGAGACTGTATATGCTCTAAACAAGTATCCAGTATATGGTGCTGTTTCTTCCATAGCCAGTATTCATGGGTCCAGTAATCAAGGGATGGAAATAGGAGTAGCACCACTCACTATTACCCCTACTGAGCCATTTACAAAATTTTTGCTTCCTGTCCTCTCTATCCTATGCTCTGAGGGTCTAGAGGTCTTAGTTCCAAAGGGAGGAACGCTCCCACCTGGAGACATTTCAGTCAGTCCACTAAACTGGAAGTTTTTAAAGAATGCCACCTGGCCACTTTGGGCTCCTCATGCCTCTGGATCAGCAAAGAAATGAGTTACCATATTGGCTCGTGTAATTGATCCTGATTACTGAGAAAATTGATATTAAATACTGGAGGTAAAGAAGAGTGTGTCTGGAATACAGGAGACTCCTTAGGGCATCTCTTACTACTATCATGCAGTGATTAAAGTCAATGAAAAACTACAGCAACCCAATTCCGACATAACTACTAATGGCCCAGACTGTTCAGGAATGAAGGTTTGGGTCACTCCACCAGGCAAAGAATCATGAACAGCTGAGGTGCTTGCTGAGGGTAAAGGGAATACATAAAGATGGTAGAAGAAGGTAATTTTAAATACTAGCTATGACCATGTGACCAGTTGCAGAAACAAGGACTAATTGTTAGGAGTATTGCTTCCTTGTATGTGTGCATCAAATTTTTTTTTCTTCACTTATAAAAATAATATGTAAATGGGTCTAGTGAGTTCAGTTGTATGTGTGTTGTATCATTTTATGGGCAAGTATGACTTTATAATTGTCTTTTAGAGATAGTGTATGATTTAAGAAGAGTTTATAGGTGCCACGTTGACAAGGGGTGGACTGTGATGGCTAAGGCTGTGTGTCAACTTCGCTAGGCAATGATTCTCAGTGGTTTGGCAGTTAAATTGTAGTTTGGAAGTTATGTAATGATATAGTTAACTCTTATGATGAGATGTGCTATGAGCAGCCAGTCAGCTGAAAGGAAGTTTCCTTGGGGCTGTGGCCTGCCTCCAGTATATAAATGGATGTTCCAGCAAGGCTCTTGCTCTGGATCCTGCATCTGGTTTGTCATTATCTGACCTTTGGTTCTTGGGACTTTAGCACAGCTTACATGCCAATCTTGGGATTCGTCAGCCACTGCAGCCTGTGAGCCAGTGGCCTGCCATCTTACCTGCTGATCCTGGGTTCATCAGCCCCAGCAGCTACGTGAGTCAGGAGAAGCCTCCAGCCTGACGCCCGACCCATGGACTGGGGCCTTGCCAGCCTCTACAACCGTGTAAGCCACTTCCTTGAGATAAACCTCTCATCCTCTGTCATTCTATCTGTATATATACACATACTTCACTGGTTTTGCTTCTCCAGAGAACCAAGCCTCAGACACCGTGATAATAAGCAGAAACAGTGAACAACCCCACGACCACAAATCTGACAACTCAGGAAACTGACAAATACTTTGAAAAACACCAACTACTAGACTTCACTCAAGGACACACAGATTATCTGAATAGGCCTGTAACTACTAAATATATTGAATCAATAATAACGTTTCAACAAAGAAGGCATCTGGTCTAGCGATTTCACTGGTGAACCCTAACACGTTTAAAAAATAAATGAAACCAACTTTCTAACATACCTTACAAAATACAGAAGCAGAGGAAATATTCCCTAGCCTATTTGATGAGGCCGGTAGTGCCCTAATACCAAACAGGCATTACAAAACAGGAAAACTACAGACCAGTATCTTTTATGTGATATATATAAAGACAAAAGACCCAGAATAGATAACACAACACTGAAGAAGAAACACACCACTGGAGGACTGATAACAGACATCAACACTTTGTATAAAGCTACAGTAAGCAACACGGTATTCTACTGATAAAAAATGCAAACACCGCCAAAAGCATGAGCATATGGAATCCAACAGTATATAAAAGGACACATTAACCTACACCATGACCAAGGGTATTGGGACTTATACAGTGCACATCCATGGACAGAAAAAGGATTTAGGAAGTCACGTTGTGAAATTGCACTGTATTGGTATTTCTATTGTAGCCACATTAATATCCAGGGACAGAGAACAGAGAGAATACCTGAAGTGCAAATTATGAGTACATATTCAAAGAATTGTATACTGTTTAACTCCATAAAGGAAAGAAATTTTTATATGTGCTATTTAACCATGATAACCTAATACTACATTGTTATAAGTACCCTGTTGCTGTTAGGTGTCCTTGAGTTGGTTCCGACTCATAGCGGTCCTATGTACAACAGAATAAAACACTGCCCAGTACTGCACCTTCTTCACAATCGTTGCTATGTATGAGCCCACTGTTGCGCCACTCTGTCAGTTCATCTCGAGGGCTTCCCTCTTTTTTGCTGACCCTCTACCTTACGAAGCATGATGCCCTTCAGGGACTGGTCCCTCCTGATAACATGTCCAAAGTACGTGAGATGAAGTCTCGCTTCTAAGGAGCATTCTGACTGTACTTTTTCCAAGACAGATTTGTTCATTCTTCTGGCAGTCTATGGTATATTCAATATTCTTCACCAATACCATAATTCAAATGTATCAATTATTCTTCAGTCTTCCTTATTCATTGTCCAGCTTTCACATGCACATGGGATGATTGAAAATACCATTCCCAAATGGGATTACATCCACAGGTATCAGGGTTAGGATTTACAATATTGTAAAGGAGTGGTACTAGTAATAGTAGCATCAGAATGTGTCTAACTTCAGGAGGGATAATGACCAGGATCAGCCCAGAGCTGATTCCTACAAGGTGGAAGTCAGACAGACCTCCACTCTCCAAACTTTTTACCAATTCTGACACCCACTGTCCCTCCCACAGCACTCTCTACTTCTCCTCTGGGTTTGATAATCTGTTGCAACGGCCACACAGACTCAGACCGTACTTACAGTTAAGTGGTTTATTAAGAAAGTAAACAGTATACAGCTTGGGATCAGGATCAACAGGGTCCAACTCAGGATCAAGAAGCATGCAGTCTCCCTTCTTAAGTGCAGGACAACTCTCTCAGCTCCTCTCAGCCACGCATGCCTCCTCTCAGCCCCCTCAGGTCAGTCTCCTCTTGGCCCTGCCATCTGTCACCACTGACAACCACAGGGCCCCTTCTGGGCCTTTCGCTCTCTTCAGTGTTACAGCCCTTGACTTGTGTTACAACTCTTTTAGGATGTGCCTTGCCTCCCCTCTCTACTTCTCTTTATTCCTTCTGCTTCTTCCTGCTGCTTCTGTTCCTACTGTCTGAAAAACTTCTGTGGGGTTGGCTGCATATATACAACACTTCTTGTCAATTTCAAGGCATGAGCCCCTCCCAGCAGGGTCCACAAACTGACCCAATTCCTTCTCGGTAAACCATAGACACTTCATTTGCATAATCTATTGACCACTCTCTGCAAAGTGCATACCAATCACAGAGCAGGCTTTCGCCTAAGGCCTGATAAAAAGTATCAAACCATCAAGTTGCTTATAGCTTACTCAGGAAATGTAACAAACCCTCTGGGGTAGAAAACAATAGCAAAGGAAACTCCTCAGGGCTTGGAAAAATCTCTTAAACTGTTTTTCCAAATAACAAAGGCAAAAGAACATATAAAGGAACTCTTTTCACCATAAACACATATTTTTGGGGACACAATTCAATCCATAACAATAATGAAAATGAAATATTATTAAATTCAAATATACATCAGAACAAAAAAAGAATATAAATGAAGGATTAGCTATTTTAATGCACTGTGATTGTATGGTCTTCCTGAGAAGACACAGAATTGCTAAACAGGGTTTATTCTACCAATGTGAAAGTGATTCAATTATGTGGTAAGTGATGTAGGGCTATTATTTAAAACCTTAAACAAACTGAATTCATGTATCATGGAATTTAAAAAATGATTTCCAGATGGTTTAACATAACTTTAAACATTAAAATACTGTGTTAGTGTATCACGATATGTTTTATATTCCTTGCCAACACCATAATCCAAAGTCATCAATTCTTTGGTCTTCCTTATTCATTGTCCAGCTTTCGTATGCATATGAGGCGATTGAAAATACCATGGCTTGGGTCAGGGACACGATAGTCCTCAAGGTAACAGCTTTACTTCTTAAGGTGAGATGTGATTGTGTTCGTAGATGGAACGTGATTAAGGGTTATGATTAAAATGATTAAATTTTACTAATTAAAAGACATGACACATCATGGGAGAACTGGCTGAGCAACAGTTAAACACACGGCTGCTAACCAAAAGGCCGGCGGTTCAAACTCACCCAGCAGCTCTGCTGGAGAAAGACCTGGTGATGTTCTTGTAAGGAATACTCATTGCCCTCAAGTCAATTCAAACTCATAGCGTCCTCATAGGGTTTCCAGGAATGTAAATCTCTGCGAAAGTAGACTGCCATATCTTTCTCCCACGGAGCTGCTGGTGGTTTTGAACTGCCAAATATTTGGTTAGCAGTTGATCGCTTTAACCACTACACCACCAGGGCCCCTTCCCGTAAAGAATACAGCCTGGGAAACTTTATGGGGGCAGTTCTACTCTGTCTTATAGGGTCACTATGAGTCAGAACTGCCTGAAGAGCATAAAACAACAGATCATGAGACCTATATTCTCAATAAATCAGTACCAAAATATGAAGCCACTGGTTATTTATGAATCAAACACATACATATTCCATTTTGGTACTTTTGATTCTCCCTCTGATAACTGCTCTTTTCAGTTTCCAAAAACAAGACTAATTTTTCATTAATCTTTGATATACAACAGCTATTGCAATTCAAATGAGAAAGTGACCATCATTTTCCCTCTGTTATTTCTAAAACATGAGCAGGCCCTAGTAACTTACCCCTCTCCTCACATGAAAATCTGTGTCTAAAAGCACAGGCATGGTCCGTTTCATGGTCTCCTAGTAGAATAATCTGGTTTCTCTCCAGCATAAACTTTCAGATGACTTTCAAACTGAATTCTGAGTAATGACTTTGCTATATACAGGGCATTTATATGGTTTCCCTCACTATTCCCTGTATAGTGAGGAGTAAGCCCCGCTTAAAGGCTTTGCCACTTACTAAATTGTGAAGTTTTTAATATCTGCATAAAAGCCTACATTACTGTACTTTTACACAAATAACATGCATTATGTTTTTCACATACTGTGTAACCCATTATTTTCAAAAACGGACTATACCAGTAGTTTTAACAAGTTGCTGGCTTCAATTTCAATTATTTTTTGTTCAGCAGATATAACTATCTTGATGCCTGTTGATACAAAACTTTGGTTGCCAGCAGCAGACCCTCACCAACCTACCCTCAAGTTTCTAAAGCAGCCCCTCTTCCCACAGGATTCCTTTCCAGTTTTGCAAACTGCTTTCTCCAATAAAGGAAGAAATCACTTTTTCCACTACAGAAGGAGCCTCTGCAAGGGTGGCTGACCCCAGCCCAGGAGGTATGCAGGTCTGCGCACCCCAGGCCAGAGAGGCCACTCAGGCAGAAGACTGGCATGTAGCAGTTGCACACATTACACCCCACCATCCAGCCGGCTGGCCGCCGTGCTCAGGCTGTTTGAATTGCCCACCTACATGGATGACACGAGATGTGTGCAAGAGCCACAGGCACAGAGGGGTCATGCATCTCGCTTGGACAAGATGGGTCTGACTGGTTGCCCAGAGGCCCCACAGGGTTGGGGCAGTGTATGCCAACACCCACATCGTCCTGTCGCATGGGGCTGGCATAGTAGGACCTGGGTATGTGTGGACAAGGGCCCCGAGCCACTGGAGTACCAGCCCGTGCTTTGGCTGTTGCAGGCCTGCATGCAGCCCTCCAGCCAACCCTCCACCTGTCTCTGACCTGATGTACCTGGACATAGGTCAACTACAAGGAACTCTAGCGCTCTCAGGCCTGGCCACAAACTGCCCCTGAGCAAATGCAGTTTCAATTTTTTATTTTCCAATTACTGGGTACTACCAAACTCGATCCATGAGTTCTTGACCACAGCTTATACCTTTTATTATACAAATATTATCAAAAGTAGCATTTTCAGACAATTGAATATGGGTGAAAGAGGCTGAAATTCACCTCTGGAGATGTCACAAGACGTGCGCATTATTTGCAAAAAAAAATATGGTAATAACATTTCTAAGGTTTTTATTTAGTATGAAGTCTGTGATGAGATGTAAGGCTTTTACCTTCACTAAATGCCTTGCATGTATATTACATTTACAGGATTTCTCTCTATTACGGATTCTCTAACATGAGATTTGGGCCACATTTAAAGAATTGACTTCACTTACTACACTTGTAATTTTTCCTCTCCAGTATGAGTTCTCTCATGACCCTGAAGGATTGACTGAATGCTAAAAGCCTTGCTGGACTCATTACATTTTTAAGGCTTCTCTCTAGTATGAATTTTCTTATGATCCTGAAAGGTTAATCTGTGGAAAAAAGACTTATCACATTCATTACATTTGTAAGGTTTCTCTCCATTATGAATTGGTTGATATCCCAAAAGACCTGATTTTTGGGTAAATGCCTTACCACATTCATTACATTTGTAAAGTTTCTCTCCACTATGAATTTCCTGATGTTTCACAAGTTGTGATCTTCCGGAAAAAGCCCTACCACACTCAATACATTTGAAAGGTTTCTCTCCACTATGAATTTGTTGATGTTCCAACAGACCTGATTTTCGGGTGAAAGCCTTACCGCATTCATCACATTTGTAAGGTTTCTCTCCAGTATGAATTCGCTGATGTCGCACAAGATTTGATCTTTTGGAAAAAGCCTTATCACATTCAATACATTTGTAAGGTTTCTCTCCACTATGAATTCGCTGATGTTCACGTAGCCTTAATTTTTGTGTAAATGGCTTACCACATTCACTACATTTGTAAAGATTCTTTCCACTATGAATTTGGTGATGTCGCATCAGATTTGAGCTTGTGGAAAAAGCCTTACTGCATTCATTACACTGGTAAGGTTTCTCTCCACTATGAATTTGTTGGTGTTTCCAAAGATCTGATTTTCGGGTAAAAGCCTTAACACATACATTACATTCGTGAAGTTTCTCTCTACTATGAATTGCCTGGTGACGTGTAAGGCCTGAACGTCGACTAAAGATCTTGTCACATACATTACATTTATATGGTTTCTCCCTAGTATGAATTCTCTGATGTTTACTGAGGCTAGATCCCCAGTTAAAGGTTTTGTCACATTCATCACATTTGTGAGGTCTCTGACCAAAATGAATTCTCTGATGATTAATAAGGATTGACCTTCGGCTAAAAGCCTTACAACATTTATTGCATTGGTATGGTTTCTCTACTCTGTGAATCTGCTGATGTTGAACCAGAATTAATTTTTGGGTAAATGCCTTACCACATTCACTGCACTGGTAAAGTTTGTCTCTACTGTGAATTGTCTGGTGACGTGTAAGGCCTGAACGTCGACTAAAGATCTTGCCACATATATTACATTTATATGGTTTCTCCCTAGGATGAATTCTCTGATGTTTAGTGAGGCTTGAGCCCCAGTTAAAGGTTTTGCCACATTCGTCACATTTGTGAGGTCTCTGACCAAAATGAATTCTCTGATGATTAATAAGGATTGACTTTCGGCTAAAAGCCTTACAACATTTATTGCATTGGTATGGTTTCTCTACTCTGTGAATTTGCTGACGTTGAACTAGAATTAATTTTTGGGTAAATGCCTTACCATACTCATTACACTGGTAAAGGTTCTCTCTACTATGAATTGTCTGGTGACGTTTAAGGCCTAAATGTCGACTAAAGATCTTGCCACATGTATTACATCTATATGGTTTCTCTCCATTATGGATTCTCTGATGTGTAATGAGGTGTGAAGCACGGTTAAAAGTTTTACCACACTCTTTACATTTGTAAGGTTTCTCTCTGCTATGAATTATCTTATGACGCCACAGGTTTGAACGTCTTGTAAATTCCTTACCACATTCGTTACATTTGTAAAGTTTCTTTCCAGTATGAAATCTCTGATGGGTTCTAAGGCTTAATCGTATACTAAATACCTTGCCACACACATTACATTTACATGGTTTCTCTCCGGTGTGGATTCTGTGATCTTTAGTGAGGTCTGAGCCACAGTCAATGGTTTTGACACCCTCATTACCTTCGTAAGGTCTCTGTACACAATGACTTCTCTGATGATTAGTATACGTTAACCTCTGGCTGACTGACTTCCCACATTTGTAAGGTTTTTCTCTGCTGTGGGTTTTCTGTTGTATAAACAATGTAGGATGCAGGAAAACCTCCCCACATTCATTAGAAATGTTACTTTGCACACTAGGAGGAAATCTTCGAAGGGATGGAATTGAAGATCCATTGTTGACAGACGTCTCCTCTTGATGACATTCATACATTTTCTCTCCAGTGTGAAATTTCTGCATTTCAGCCACATGGGACTGAAAGCTTAATTCAATTGTATTTTTAAAACATGTCATAAACTTGTTTTCTGCATCTTTTTTAACATGTTGATCTCTTCTACCAGTGAAATTTTTGTTATGGGCCTTAGTCACTCCTTTGTTATTTCTTTCATCTTCTCCCCACCGACTTTCAAACTCATGCACATTTTCCCTGACTTGCCTGAAGTGAAAATCCTTGATGCCATGACTTACATTTCTTTCCAACATCACTTTCTGGAATAATTTTCCCTTCTTAATGATCTCTTTTGTTGATACTTCCTTGGTCACACATGTAGAAATGACATCTAAAAACAATCATAAGCTTCCTATTAACAACAGCTGGAAAGTATTTTATATCCCAAAACATAATTTTACACCAGCAGAAACAGTTATAATAAGGAGAATTTTTAAACTTCTGTACTCTGGTCTTCAAATGTTTAGGAACACAAAGTTAATAGGATTCCTCAATAAAGAAAGGATAATTACATGTAATTCATACCATTTCCAGGAAAGTTCAGTGTTAAATACACATGACCATACCACTCATTCTATGTAACGAATGTAAGCCCTAAAAGAAACAGATAGGTGGTGGCATTTTGTGTTGGATTATGTGTTGCTATGATGGTAGAAGCTATGCTACCAGTATTTCAAATACGAGCAGGGTCATCCAAGGTAGACAGCATTCAGCATAACTTTGCAACTAAGACAGACAAGGAAGAAGGGCCTGGTGATCTATTTCTAAAAATTAGCTGATAGAAATCTTACAGATAACAAAAGATTACTGTCAGAGATTAGTGTTGCAAGATGATCCCCTGGGGTTAGAAACCACTCAAACTATGACTAGGGAAGACCTGCCTCCTATAAGTACCCAAAACCAAAAAGCCCATTGCTGTCAAGTTGATTCCGATTCATAGTGACCCTATAGGACACAGCAGAACTGCTCCAGAGGATTTCCAAGGAGCAGCTGGTGGATTTGAACTTCTGGCCTTTTGGTTAGCAGCTGATCTCTTAACCACTGCGCCACTTCAACCTTAATGGCACAGACAGGGTAGAGTCTTCAGGACCTTCATTTGCTTATGTGGCACGACTCCAAATGAGAAGTAACAGCTGCAAATATCTATTACTAATTGGAACATCAACTGTATGAAGTATGAATCAAGAAAATACTGAAAGTCGTCAACGAAGTAGAACATTTGAAGATAGATATCCTAGGCATTAATGAATAGAAAGCAACTGCTACTGGCCATTTCGATTCTGACAACCACATGTTCTACCATGCCAGGAACAAACAATTGAAGAGAAATGGTGTTGCACTGATCATCAAAAAGAATATTTTCAGTATCTCTCTTGAAGTACAATACTGTCAGTGACAGGTTAATATCCAGATGCCGCCAAGGAAGAGAAGTTAATATGGCTATTATTCAAATTTATGTATCAACCACAAATCACAAAGATGAAGAAATTGAAGATGCTTACAAAATGCTGCAGTCTGAAATTTAACCAATGTGCAATCAAGATGTGTAGATAATTACCAGTGATTGCGATGCAAAAGTTGGAAATGAAAAAGAAACAGTAGTTGGAAAATACAACCTTGATGACAGGAATGGTGCAGATAGAATGAAAGATTTCTGCGAAAATGACTTGTTCATCAGAAATAGTTTTTCCCAACAATAAAATCGATGACTAGCCATGTAGATATCACTGGCTGTTTTACACAGGAATCAAATCAACTGCATCTGTGGAAAGACATGATGAAATAAGCTCAGTATTATCAGTTAGAAACAAGTCAGGCACTGGCTGCAGAAGAGACCATAAATGCAAGTTCAAATTGAAGCTCAAGAAAATCAAAGCAACTGCACGAGAGCGAAAGTATGACCTTAAGTACATCCCATGTGAATTTGGAGACCACCTCTAGGACCGATTAAATGCACTGAACACTAATGACCAATGATCAAATTGCAGGATGACATCAAGGACATCATACATGAAGAAAGTAAAAGGTCATTGAAAATACAGGAAAAGAAAGAAAAGGCCAAAATGGATGCTAGAAGAGACTTTAAACTTGTTCTTAAGCACATAGCAGTGAAAGTAAACATAGAAATGATGAAGTAAAAGAGCAGAACAGTATTTCAGAGGGAGGCTCAAAAAGACAAAGTAAAATGTAATAATGACACATGCAAAGACCTTGAGTTAGAAAACCAAAAGGGAAGAACACAATCAACAGTTCTCAAGCTGAAAGAACTAAAGGGAAAATTCATGCCTCGGGTTGCATTTACTGGAGAATTCTATGGGCAAAAAATTGATGAAGTAAGCAACAAAATAAGATGGAAGCAATAAACAGAGTCAGTGTACTAAGAAGGATTGGTGAACATCCAACCACTTCAGGAGGCAGCATATGATTAAGAACCATCATTGCCAAAGGAAGAACTTCAAGCTACACTGAAGACACTAGTGAAAAAGCAAGGCTCCAGAAACTGATGAAATACCAACTGAGATGCTTTAACATGCAGATCCAACACTGGATACACTTACTGGCTATGTCAAGAAATTTAGATGAAGGTTCCTGGACAACCAACTGGGCCAGATCTGTATTTGTGCCCATTCCAAAGTAGGGCGATCAAACGGAAAGTGGAAATTATCAAACAAGATCATTAATATCACATGGTGGCAAAATTTTGCTTAAGATAATTTAAAATTGGCTGCAGCTGTACATCAACAGAAATGTCCAAAAATTTAAGCCAGATTCAGAAGAGGATGTGAAATGGAGGATATCACTGCCAATATCAGATGGATCTGGGTCCAAATCAGAGAATATCAGGAAAGATGTTTACCTATATTTTATTGACTACAAGAAGGCATTCAACTGTGTAGATGATAACAAATTATATATAACATGACAAAAAATGGTAATCCCAGAACACTTAATTATGCACATATGGAACTTGCATGTGAATCAAGAGGCAGTGATTCAAAAAGAATAAGGGGACAATACGTGGTTTCAAATTTGGAAAAGGTACATAGTAGGGTTGTATCCTTTCACCATACTTATTCAATTTGTATGCTGAGCAAATAATCCAAAACTGGACTATATGAAGAAAGCAGCATAAGGATTTGAGTAAGACTCATCAACAACCTGTGATACGCAGACAATACAACTTTACTTGGAAAAAGTCAAGGTGACTGAAGGTACTTACTGATGAAGGTAGAGACTACACGCTAAATATATATTACATCTGACCATTAAAAAAACAAAAATCCTCACAACTGGATCAATAAACAACATGATGATAAATGACAAAGAAACTGAAGTTGTCAAGGATTTCATTCTAATTGGATCAATAATCAATGTCCATGGAAGCAGAAATCAAAGAAGTTATTTAAAAGCTGCACGTGCATCAAGTGAAGGTGACTGTGATGAAGAATTTGTTGCAAGTAGGGGCTGGTTCAATAATTTCAGTGAGGGTAAATTTACATAACATTAAAGAGCAAGTACTAGTTGTCCCTAAATTGGACATAAATAACCCAGAGACTGCCTGAATTCTATCTGAGACTGACTCAATGAATCCATTAATTGTGGAATTCCTATATTAATTAAAAATCAAAGGCTTGCTTTTGTTCGCACTGAAGAAATACAGGAATAATAATAATGAAGGCTTCTTTGTTACTGTTAAAGAACTCTTAAAGTATTAAATTCTTTGGCTAACATTATCTCATTGGAAGTTCATAAAGCCCTGGCAGGTATGAGGTCCCTGGGTGGCCTAATTAGCACTGTTTTAAAGTTTTAAAAAGCAAAGATGTCACTTTGATGACTAAGGTGCGCCTGACCAAGCCACAATCTTCTTAATTACCGCATTGCATAGACACTGGACACTGAAAAGGCAAGACTGAAAAAGAACTGATGCATTTGAATTGCGATGTTGGCAAAGAATACTGAATATACCATGGGCTACCAGAAGAACAAATAAATCAGTCTTGGAGGTGGTACAGTCAGAATGGTCTTAGAAGTGAGGATGGCATGACTTCTTGCTGACTTTGGACACATCATCAGGAAACACAATTTCTCTATGAGGACATCCAGTTTGGTAGAGGGTCAGAGAAAATGAGTGTTAGGTAATGAATAGCAATCTGGCCTTTGTGGTCAGTTAGTGATAGGTAACACTGAGAATTTTCAAGTGAGCGAGGTGTCTTTTGTTTTGTGCAAATGAACAGGGATTTGTGCAAATGAAGAGGGACTGGCCAGGCCAGAAAGACCACCAAGCCTATGATCAAAAATGTGAGGGGAACGTGATTCATTCAATCATCCACATGCAGTGAGGCCTCAATCATGACTATGTGATGATGCCAATAAAGCCTCTGGACATGTATGTTCCATTATCTTCCTAATTGGTAAAGATATCAATATATGTGGGAGGGTAGTGTACCATTTTGGGACATGGAAGCCTGCACTGGGGACCCTCCCATACCTCATTCCATGTACTTCTTCATGTGGATCCTTTGCTATAAATAAATCTGTAATCATAAGTATAGCAATTTCCATGAATTCTGTGCTTCATTCTAGCAAATTACTGAACCCAAAGGAGTACTCCAAGCCATCAGGTGAAATTTGAAGTCCAGAGAAGGCCAACGAGCTTGCTGCTGACACCCAGAAGGGGCAATGGGAAAACTCCAGAAGTTGAAGCCAGCCAGCACATCAGAAGTAAGGGTGTTGTGTGCACTCTTGAGCTTGTGGCTGGCATCTGCCTATGTGGCAGTCTGAAGGACGGAGTCCTTTTAATTGATGAGATCTGACCTAATCCTAGATGGCAGGTGTCAAAGAGACAAGTACTTTGTGAATACCTGGTGTCAGAAATGAACAGAGAAGTAGAAACTGTGGATTTGTTATACCCTTACAGTTGGAACAGAATAGCAGGATTGTAAGATTTCCACTATGCGGACTTGGCGTGAGAAGTGGGCTTTCTTATCCTGGACGCAACAAGAAAAATCCTTAATGAGATAATGTGACATAATAGTTGCAACAATGGGCTCAAACATACCAATGATTGCAAGGATGGCACAGGACTGGGCAATGTTTTGTTCTGTTATACAGAAGGTCACCATGACCTGGAGGCAACTTGATGGCAACTAACAAGAATAAGAGATGGAATATTTGTTCATCACCATCCTAAAGCACATACTACTTGGTGTAGCTATGTGTTTGCCTCATATTTGAAATATATATACATATATATATATGTTGATGCATAATTATTGTACACAAATACTAAAACACACACCCATATAATGGTAAATAATCTACTGTCAAGTTACCTCATGAATATGATCAATAAATGGCAATTCAGAATTACAAAACAAAATAACTTCAGGTACAATCAGGAAGAATTTAATAAAACATCACTGTAAGAAGAAAGAAATATTCTTTTGAATATCTGTTTAAAAAACTATACCCCTGCAAAATTGGCATTTTGCAATAATTACATCTGGTGCATGGCAGTTATATTCCCAAAACCAACATTTAACATGATGAAAACTAATACATAAATCAATCTAACAAACCATGATAAATTCAACAGGTACTTAATAAGTAACCACAAACAAACAAAATTATAGTCTGTAGAATTATAAAAAATTCTCCATTAAGAAGAAAAGACTTCCAATGCAGAGGAAGTATACAGTATAAGAAAAAGAAAGTATGTTGGAAATAACTGATTTTTGAAATATCATATTCAGCTGAAGAAATAATACTAATAACACTAGGTATTAAGTCAGGTGAAACAAAAGGAATAACTTAAGACTATTTCCAAACAAAATTCTGGACGTTATACAGGACGTGGGGAAATGGCTATTAAGCCATAACCCTCAACCCTCATGTAGGAACACTTCTTGTAAAATAGATAAGACCCACTGCACGATTCCACAGCCCCATAAATTGCAGACATAACACAGAGCACTGAAGAGTATGATTAAAACATGTAACTGATGATTGTGCAATAATGAATGTCCTTACTTAAAAAAATTTGGCTTTTGTTCTTGGTCCCAAAGAAATAATCATTGGAATTTCCTGAGTAACTGAGGTGCCTCTTTTACCTAAAACCTTCAGACCACAACTGAGGATGTGTACTAATGAGTGGCAGCTGGACAGACCACAAAGACCACGTGGTAGCCCAATATCAACTAACCTCAGAAGGCATGATTTAATATATCATACATACGTAAGGATGCCTCAATTATGACTACGTAACAAAGCTAACAAAGGCTCTAAACATAAAGGCTCCAAGAGCTTCCTGGCTGGTGAAGAGAAGGTGCTACTTCCTCTTGCATATGGAAGCTTCACGCTGGGAATCGTCTCAGATCTTGACAAGCAGTCCCTTCCCAATGATAATCCTGATTTGTACCTATTGTTATATTAAATCTGTAATTATATGTATAGTACTTTCTGTGACTTCTGTAAGTCATGCAAGGGAGTTATGGAACTAAAACGAATAGTGGGAGCCAGAAGAGGAAAGCGAGGGAGCCCAAGAAAGGCCCTCTAGCATGTGGCTGCCATCTGGAAGGCACAGAGGAAAAATCCAAATTTGTGACCGTCAGGTAAAGTGAGGGTGTCATGTGGACTCCCAAACTTGTGGCAGATGTCCACTTATTTGGCAATCTTAATGACAGTGTGCTTGTAAATTGTGTGCTGTGACCCAGTGTCAGGTGGGCAGGGGAAGAAAGAGGGAGTGTCTCGTAGGGTGGTGTCATAGAGAATGAATTGGGAAATTGGGGATTTGATCAATCTTCATTTTGGGGATTGGACTTACATTGATTCTTATCTGCAAAATGATTAAATAAATAAAAAAGATATTGAATTATAAAACATGAAAATGTGCAAGATGAACATAGCAGTAGCTGAAATGGTTAAAACAAATTACAGTAGAGTTAAAAAATGTAGGCATTGTTCAATATCTTGAGGTCCTTCAACATGATGCATCCAAAGAATATTTGTTGAAAGGGAATGAACGATGACACACACATGGGATGAACTTACAGCGACCCTACAGGACAGAGCAGAACTACCCCACAGGGTTTCCAAGGAGCAGCTGGTGGATTCAAACTGCAGACCTTTCGGTTAGCAGTTGAACTCTTAAGAAGCACTTAATGATGAAGTTCAAAGACCACAGCCTTCAGTATGGATTACACCTCAACATAAAGAAAACAAAAATCCTCACAACTGGACCAGTAAGCAACATCATGATAAACTGAGAAGGCTGAAGTTGTCAAGGATTTCATTTTGCTTGGATCCACAATCAACGCCCATGGAAGCAGCGGTCAAGAAATCAAATGACACATTGCATTGGGTAAATCTGCTGCAAAACATCTCTTTAAAGTGTTGAAAGCAAAGATGTCAGTCACTTTATGGACTAAGGTGCGCCTGACCCAAGCCATGGTGTTTTCAGTCACCTCATATGCATGTGAAAGCTGGACAGTGAATAAGGAAGACTGAAGAAGAATTGATGCCTTTGAATTATGGTGCTGGAGAAGAATATTAAATATACCATTGACTTCCAGAAGAATGAACAAAACCGTCTTGAAAGAAGTACACCTAGAATGCTCATTAGAAGCAAGGATGGTGAGACTGTCTCACATACTTCGGACATGTTATCAGGAGGGACCAGTCTCTGGAGAAGGACATCATGCTTCGTAGAGCACAGGCTCAGTGAAAACGAGGAAGACCCTCAACCAGATGGATTGACACAGTGGCTGCAACCGTGGGCTCAAGCATAACAACCTTTGTAAGGATGGCGCAGGACCAGGCAGGGTTTCATTCTGCTGTACAAAGGGTCACTATGAGTCGGAACCAACTCAACAGCATTGAACAACAATAACAACAATCATGACTATGCATTATGGTCCACTGAATGTTATAAGAGCCCTTGAACACAGAAATACTTGGGTTTCCTGGATTGGAGAGAGTGCAGTACATCCATGTGAATAATGGAAATCTGATGCCAGGACCCCTCCCAGGGCACACCTGTATCTCTTAATGTGTATCTTTTTGTGGTTATATTAAATCTATTACTGTAAATACAGCCCTTTTTGTGAGTTCTGTGAGTCATTCTAGGGAATTACTGAACCCACCAAGGACCATGAGCCAGCACAAGCTGGCACTTGGCAGTCTGAAGGACAAGGTTCTTCTGACTTGTGTCTATTGACCTGGGTAGGAGAAAGGCAGCACAGGAAGTTGACTGGAAGGACTGTGTCATTTTACTTGTAAGGTCTGACCGAACTCTGGGTTGTTAGGTTCAGAGAGAGAAAATACCATGAGGGTGGCTGGTGTCAGAAATGATTGAGAATTGTGTCATTCAGTTTTTTGCCTACAGAATCTTTCAATATTGTAACTGGAGGCTTGAATTTTTTCTTCAGTTCTTTCAGCTTGAGAAATGCCAAATGTGTTCTTCCATTTTGGTTTTCTAACTCTAGATCTTTGTACATTTCATCATAATACTCTGTCTTCTTGAGCCGCCCTTTGAAATATTCTGTTCCATTTACTTCATCATTTCTTACATTCACTTTAACTACTCTCCGTTCAACAGCAAGTTTCAGAGTCCCTTCGGACATCCGTATTGGTCTTTTCTTTCATTTTACTGACTCTTACTTTCTTCATATACAATGTCCTTGATGTAATCCAATAACTCTTCTGGTCTTTAGTCATTAGTGGAGTCGACCTTAATGATGTGGATGGAGTAAAGCTTTTGGAACCTTCGTTTGCTAATGTGGCACAACTCAAAATGAGAAGAAACAGCTACATCCATTCATTAGTAATCAGGACATGGAAGGTACGTTGTATGAATCAAGAACTACTGGAAATCATAAAAATGAAATGGAATATTTGGAGATTGATATAGTAAACTGAAATGGGTTGGTATTGGCCATTTTGAATCAACAATCATATGGTCCGCTATGCCAGTAATGACAAATTGAAGAGGAACAGCATTTCATTCATCATAAAAAGAACATTTCAAGATCTGTCCTGAAGTACAATGCTGTCAGTGATAGGATAATATCCATAGGCGCACAATGAAGACCAGTTAATACAACTGTTATTCAAATTTAAGCACCAACCAATAATGCCAATGATGTAGAAACTGAAGACATTTACCAACTTCTGCAGTCTGAAATTGACCAAATTTGAAATCCAGATGCAGTAATAATTACTGGTGATTGGAATGCGAAAGTAGAAACAAATAAGTACAATCAGTAGTTGGAAAATATAGCCTTGGTGATAGAAACAATGCTGGAAATCGCATGACAGAATTTTCCAAGACCAATGCATTATTCATTGGAAATAGTTTTTCTCCATGCCATAAACAGTGACTATACAAGTCGACCTTGCTGGATGGAATACACAGAAAACAAATCAACTACATCTGTAGAAAGAGACAATGAAGCAGCTCAATATTATCACTCAGAAGAAGGCCAGAGACTGACTGCGGAACAGATCAATTGCTCATATGCAAGTTCAAGTGAAAGCTAAGGAAAATTAAAACAAGTTCACTAGCGCCAAAGTATGACTTTGAGTATATCCCACCTGAATTTAGAGACCATCTCAAGAACAGATGTGACCATATTCTATATTTACCAGGATATAATTTTACATACTAATCAGTGTTTTCCTTCAAGAATTTTCTGTTACCCGGTAACCCTTTCCTTGGTGAAGTCCACCTAAAGTGGTTCATTAATAAAGGGTAGGTTGACACAGCAGAAGAAGAAGGGTGACATTTCAGACTAGGAATGTGTTCCTTAACAGCAAGTTTCAGAGGAAAATTACACAAACTTAAGGAGAATATAAAACCAAGAAGAGCCAAGGTTTTTCAACATTCCCGGTCTATGTAGAGAGCTCGAGCAAGGAGAAAAATACAAGATATGGGAGTAAAATAAGGGCATCAGAATTGGTGAGGTCCTACAGAAGGGGCTGTGTGCTCTGCCCATAAACAAAAGCTGAGAATATGACAGACAGAGATAAGGTTCCTGTGCAGGATGGAAGCTGTAAAAGAAGATCTCTCTTGCTAATGTCTTTACAGTACTGCTGAGTAACAATCTTAGAAGTTCCACCCCACTCTCCTGTTAACACACACCCCTGAAGTATAGAGGCAGGAGTCAAGAAATGTCTGAGGGGCCTGAACACTCAAGACAGGTCTGGTAAAAGTCCTATGCAATTTCCTGGGGCCTCACGGAAGAGACAGAAATGCTCTGCCATCTCCTGAGAAGGTCTGCAATGAGCGCAAAATCTGGATAGATGCTTCAAGACAATGGAGGCCTCAGCTATGACCTGAATTAACTGAGAACTGAGGATCACATAAAATCAAGTACAGAAGGTGAAACCAAAGAGTAAGAACAACCCCTTTGAAACAGCCCTCATCGTCCCTATCAAAACCATGGCAGCAAAATGTTCTAGTGACCAGATAATGGCATGTTGTAGGTCATAATAAAGACACTGCCTTTGTCTCTGCTTGAGCTGCAGCACCGCTGGCAGATGCACTTTCACACATCTGAAGAGAGTGATATGTGGGGTGCAGGGGAGAGTAGGGAAGAAAAATTTCCTTTGAGAGATCACAAGAAAAAAACTTGTGTTTTTCCCCTGGGGGAGAGATTCTCTAAACCATATTTAATGGTGTGGTTTCTTGTCTAACCATTTGACCTCTTACCTATTGTTACAGATTGAACTGTATCTCCCAAAAATTACGTGATATAAATCCTTACCCTATACTTGTGGATGTAATCCTATTGGGAATAGTAATTTATTTTTTATGTTAATGAGGCCATGTCAGTATTTCTTAAGCCAATCATTTATAAATGAACATATCTGACACAGAAGGAAGTTAGGACAAACAGAGGGCAAATACATGCACATGAAGATCACCAAGATCCAAGGAACAGAAGCTGAAAAGAGACAATGACCTTTGCCTAGAGCTGACAGAGACAGAAAGCCTTCCCTTACAGCCGGTGTCATGATTTTGAACTTCTAGCATCCTAACCTGTGAGAAAAGATATTTCTGCTTGTTAGAGTCACCCACTAGCTGTAATTTCTGTAAGAGCAGCTCTAAGAAACAAGACACCTACATTCATATCTTGGTAACATTCCCACATACCTGTGTTATTTGCTAGTTTCATCTTCTTCTCCACCATCCAGAGCTCTGTCCCTTTCTTCAAAATGGAGATAATATTCATCTCAAAAGGAGAGATTCCTGCTTATCAGAAAAAAGGAACATGGTGTGCTGTAGCTTTTGAATACAATCCAAGCCATGTGTTCGGCTTAGAACATCATAGATCTAGAAGAGTATTTCAAACATTCATCCACTGACTGCCTCCTTTGGAATACTTAGGGAATGTATTAATTATGTAGACATCTCTCTTCCAAGAATTAATCAAAGGCATGGAAGTAAAGCCAGACAACTGGATATATTAAAAGTTGGCCATAAGGTTTTGTGCTTACGATAAGGCATGGAACCAGCAAGGACCTTGAGTGAAATGGACAGATCATCTGAAGAAAGGGGAAGGCTGAAGTTCCGATGCCATATTATGAACTTTTACATTCTGAACCAACTTCAATCTCTGCCATAAGAACAGAGATTTCAATGTCCATCCAGCAGTGCTGGGGCTTCCAAGATACTGACAGGGAAAATGCAATGATACAGAAGGGCAGATTCTACATGTGGAGGGAAGTTATGCTCACCCAGGGAGACCAGGTTCCTGAAGTTCTCCAACATCACATCCCTGTACAAAGCCCTCTGAGCAGGGTTTAGGCATTCCCATTCCTCCTGAGAGAATTCTATGGCCACATCCCCGAATGTCAACAGTCCCTATAAAAAACAAAAAGAAACAAAACATAAAACTACCTTTCACAAGTGGAAAAGGGAGAATTCTTATTTTCACACAAAATGACAAAAGAAGAATGGTATACAGATCAAGTCGGTTAATGTGAGAAGTTTGAGAGGCTTGACAGATCCACATAAGACAATACTGAGCAAGTTATACGTCCCTAATTGTGTTTTATTATTGTGGTGCAATGGACTGCTTTCGTGTGGTGTTTCTCGCCATGGTCTTGTGACTCCCACAAAAGTGATTGGGGGGACCATGTAAACAAGGACTGTGGAACCGTATGAAGGGACTTATCAGTTTTGCCATCCCACTAGGCTTAAAATGAGCCATCCCAGAGGTGGGAAACAGAGGATCTCACCATCACCAATAAAGAAGAGACAGGAGTGGAGTGCATCTTTTGGACCCAGGAACCAGGAAACTGAGAGAGCTGTAACACTGAAGATGGTGAGAAGTGGTGGCAGAGAAGCAGCGGCAGGAGAGATCGGCAGGGATGGTGCGGTGGGCTTCTCAGCCCACAGAGCGAGAAAGCTGAGTGCCTTTGGACAGGAAGCTTGCTGGAGAAGTAGGGTGCATCTGAGTACTCGGTAGAGCTAGGTTTGCTGACCCAGGGAGTTAGAGCTGAGTGATTTCAGCTTATGCTTACTGGCAGAGTAGGGTGCCTTGGGGTACTTACTATCAGAGCTAAAAGAGCTTTGTAACACTTGTCGGAACTGGGCAGAGGCCAAGGGCCAGGGAGAGGCTGGCCTGTGGGAACAGCTGAGTAGTGGCTATCCTGATGGAAAAACTGTATCCTGAGAGTTCCTGAACCTGAATTGTTACCTGTTACTTCCCTAATAAACCCCATTATCATGAGTATTGTCTGAGTTCTGTGGCCACTGCAATGAATTATTGAACCCAGCAGAGAAGTACAGAGTACCAAGAGAGGGATGGATGGTGTCAGAACTGGTAAAGATTGTGGAGACAGGAGGCATGTCTGACCTCTGCCTCATAGGAATCAGCCTTCGGCTGTTGATCTTGATTCTTCTTTCCTAGCGTGAGATTAGAGGAGGTCAGATGCTGCCCCCGTGCCATTTTTCCAATTATACTTTTCCATCAAAGGATATGAAATCCATTGCATCACCAGGGATTTCATTCTGATGGACAATAAAAGAAAATAAGCAAGTAAAAAGAATTCCCACAGGGTTGTCTATGTATAAGTGCTAGATGTTATGTTCTGCAGCATTTTTCCAGAATCTTTCAAAACACAAATGCAGTATCCAAGATGCAGCAATCACTCTTCAAGATCCCCAACCTGGAGGAACCTGCAGCCATCTGGAAAGAAGTCAAGGTACTCAGAAGTAACAACTACGACATTCTTTATAATAGCAAAAATTGTAAATGACCCATATATGTTCATTATGAGAACGCTCTAACAAGGATTTAAAAGAGCAAGTTATCTCGATGTTTACTAACATGAAAAAATTCCAAGACGTATGGTATGTAAATTTTTTAAAGTTAAAGAATATCACAACAACACATTCACTGGAGAAATTTTGTTTAAATCACATCACATAATGATGCCTTTTACCAAGACCTGCACTGACTCTTGTCTCAGAAATGACAAGATTGGTTCCTGATGGAGGCTGTGAGTGATGGCAGAGGATGTCACAGGGTAGAGAAGGTTTCCACGTATTCCCTATGGGCATTATTGTTTCTAGTTTTACCACAAAATATATATTTCCATTATGTATGTTAAAAATAAAAGAAATAAAATATTTAATAACAAAGGTCGAATCAGTATTTGCTTCTATTCCTACTGAAGACAAAGTTCTGTTCCTACCTCTTGCCTGAATGAAAACCATTTTTATCAGAAACTCTCCTACTGAAGGAGAGTTCCTGAACAAACACCACTGTCTCCAAGTGATGGCTGTTCTGGGTTTTCCTTTAACTTTACCCAAAAAATTTAGTCTTTGTCCTTTATTCTTGAGAGATAATCTCTAAATTCTTGTATTTTCCCCAGCCTTGAGTATCTTTGAGCATCTAGCCTAGCAGGTTATGCTAATCAGGTGACTCTTTAGTGGGGGCAGGACAGGACAGAAAGACTCACTTCATGATGTCAACCTTGTGATATAAACACCATAACATAAAGCCTCATGATATCAACCCAACTCAGAGGACAGGGTCTGGAACTTGAATTACATAATGAGACCCTCAATCAGTGTTCTGGACACTGATGCTCTATGGGCTCCTTGGTTGGTGAAAAACATCAATGCACATGCGAGGGCAGCATGTCCTTCTGATATGGAAACACCATATTGGGAATTCTCCCCAACCTTGCCCTATGTGTCTCTTCGTTTACATCCTTTCTCTATAACAAAATTGTAATCCTAAGGATAGTACGTTCCACGAGATCTGTGAGTCGTCCCAGCAAATTACAAAACCCCAGGTAGTATTAGGAGCCAGCAGGTCAGAAGTGAGGACAGCTAGGACCCCCAGAACTTATGGCTGATATCCTATTAATAACACATCTGGTATCAGAGATGTGAGAACTGGGATTTGATTCTCCATGCATATGTGCTGTGAATGATTTAAAGAACCTCCTACTAGCAGACTATGATCGTTAAGGATGTATCAACTTGGTTAGGCCATGATTCTCAGTGGTCTGGCAGTTATGATGTAGTTTGGCAGTCATATGATGATGTGATCCCTTCCATGAAGAGATTTGATAGGATATGTGATCATCTCCATGATGGGATCTGCTGTGAGTAGCCAATCAGTTGAAAGTGAGTCTCCTTGGGCGTGTGGCCTGCCTCAAATAAAAGTGGACTCTCTGGCAAGGCTTGTGGGCTTTTGCTCGCACTGGATCCTGCAGCTGGCTCCTGTTCATCTGACCTCTGGTTCTTAGGATTTGAGCTAGCAGCTTACCCGCTGTCTTGCCTGCCAATCTTGGGACCCGTCGATCTTTGCAGCCTGTGAGCAAGAGCCCTGCTATCTGACCTGCGATCTTGGGTTTGCCAGTCCCTGCAGCTACCTCAATCAGGAGAAGTCTCTATTCTGACCCACAGACTTGGGACATTCCAGCCTCTACAATCACATGAGCCATTTCCTTGATATAAATCTCTCTCTATATATATATTCACACATTTTACTGGTTTTGCTTCTCTAGAGAATGCAGCCTAAGACACAGACATTCATATTTTAAAACTAATTATGCAATAAAGCATTCTCTATTACTGATGTCTGTTACCAAATTTTCCACTCCATCTCTAATCATTAATACTTCAGAACCAATAACACAGATTCACTTGTTTAGCTTCAAATGTATTAAAAATCAGGCAGAGTAGGTTTCCCATTGTAAGTCTTCTTTTCCAGAATTTTCACCTGTTCTTGCAGATTAATACAGCACGTAAATGTGCAGATGCCTTAATGCTCGTCCACAGAGAGCTGAGGGCATGCAGATGCAGCCCCTAAAGACCTCCTGCTGCCCACCCTCACTGCCCTCACAGGGCCCAATCCCTGTCTCCAACCCAGGCCTGGTATGAAGCACTTCCCATGACGCTCCCCAAATGGAGCCTCTTCACAAGTCCCATGTCATTGGGTCACACCATGAGATGGAATATGCATGAAGGTGAAAGGCGATGGAGGGAAGCCGTTGGTGAGTGTGAGCAAATGTGTCAGGCAGGACACACCAGAGGAGATGAGCAAATTCTCTGGACAGCATTTCAGTAAGGAGAGGACAGAACCATACACCAAGAATATGACAGCTACCTGAGAAAGAGCCATTCTGGACTCCTCTTAATCTCTTAGTCCTCTCAACTTCTTTCTCTGGCAAGATGAGTCTTGAGAAGTCAATCCTGAGTGTGAAAAACAGGCTGTTAAATTGCTTAGCATCAACACGTCCCTTTCCCCTGTCAAAACCACACATGTAAGGAGAACCTCACAATGGGGGAAGATGGTCCCTGCTTCCTTCTGTACCACAAGGGATTCAGGGACAAGAAACCTCTACATGGAGACCAACAGGTGAGTTTATTGCTCTCTCTCCCTGGTGTTGACCACACACTTCACTGCATTAGGTGGATCTGACCTGGACTGATCCTCCCATTCAGGTCACAAACCTGGCCCTGATACCAAGCCCCAAGTGCTGTATATTTTTAAAACATGCCAAGATGTTCACCTGATCCTGAGGAATGTCAGAGCAGCCCTGAACTGAGACCTGGAGGAGTTTAAGGGGAATACAGGATGTCATAAGGTCACTTTTTGCACACTTTAAGGTGGAGATGCCTGCTAGAGGCCTCAGCAGAGATTTCCAAGAGCCACCTGGTCACATGAGTCTGGAGTTCAGGGGAAAAGTCTGGGCTGGAGAGGTGGAACTGGGAGATGTCGAGGTGTTTAAAGACGTGACGTGAGATGAGATGACAGGGAAAGGCTGTGGGTGTAGACAGAGAAAAGGTTCAAGGACTGCGCCCTGGGGCATAAACTGAGAAGTGATCAGGAAGGAAAGTGAAAGATGAAACAAATACACAGCAAGAGAAAGATATTTAAAGAATACTGTGATGTCCTAAAAGACAAGAAAAAAAGTGTGTCCAGAAAGAGGGAGTGATCAGCTGTGCAACATCCTGTTGACTGAGGGTTCAACTTAGGTAATAAGCTGTGAGCAAATTTCTTCAATGTGATAACAGTCATTCATGAAAAACCCACAGCTAACATCATACTTAATGAAGAAAGACTGAGAGCACTCCCATTAAGATCAGGAACAAGACAAGGATGCCCACTCTCACCACTGCTATTCACCATTGTACTGAAAAGTCCTAGACAGAGCAATTAGGCTAGAAAAAAACAGAGAGATCCAAATCGGGAAGAAGGAAGTAAAACTATCCCTTTTCACAGATGACATCATCTTATCTATAGAATATCCCAATCATTCCACAAGAAAGCTATTAGAGCTCATAAATGTATTCAGCAGGGAACAGGTCGACACACAAAAATCAGATTTCTATACATCAGCAATAAGCAAGCTGAAAAAGAAATTGAGGAAATAATTCCATTTACAATAGCATCTAAAAGAATAAAGCACCTAGAAGTAAATTTAACAAAGGTGAAAGACTATACACAGAAAACTGTGAAACGTTATTAAAATAAATGAAAGGAGGTCTGCAGTGCAATGGGTTTCCCTTATATATGGCCTTTCTGGCCTTGGGTTTGTAATTCTGTCAAAAATGACTGGGTTCATGGAAGCCCCATAGACGCATCCAAACTCCCTGAGGGACTGAATTGCTGGGCGGAGGGCTGTGGGGACCATGGTCTCGGGCAACATCTAGCTCAACTGGCATAACACAGTTTATAAAGACAATGTTCTACATTCTACCTTGGTGAGTAGTGTCTGGGGTCTTAAAAGCCTGTGAGCGGCCATCTAAGATACTCCACTGGTCTCATCCCTTTGGGAGCAAGGGAGAATGAAGAGAACAGATACAAGGAAAAGATTAGTCCGAAGGACTAATGGTCCACAGCTACCAAGGCCTCTACCAGACTGAGTCTAGTACTGCTAGATGGTGCTCGGCCACCACCACTGACTGCTCTGACCAGGATCACAACAGAGGGTTCTGGACAGAGCTGGAGAAGGATGTAGAACATAATTCTAACTCACTAAAAAAAGACCAGATTTACTGGCCTAAAGGAGACTGGAGAAACCCTGAGAGTATGGCCCCCAGACACCCTTTTAGCTCAGTGGTGAAGTTATCTCTGAGGTTCACTGTTCAGCCTGGGAGTGGACAGCCCCGTAAAACCAAATGGGACTAATGAGGTACAATAGTCCAGTGACAAGGGCCAGAAGGCAGAAGGGGACAAGGAAGCTGGTGATAGGGAACCCAAGGTTGAGTAAGGATATTGTTGATGTGTTGTGAGATTGTTAACCATTGTCACAGGGCAACATGTGTACTAAAAGTTAAATGAGAAACTATTTTGTTCTGTAAGTCTTCATCTTAAGTGAGAATAGCAGCACAACTGGAGGAACGTAGTCAATGTCACTGAACTGTGCATGTAGAAATTTTTGAAATGGTGTATCTTTGGCTATGTGTATTTTCACCAGAAAAAAAAGGTTGAGAAGTTAGAGGGTTGACATGTTGTGGGGTTGTTAACCAATATCATAAAACAATGTGTGTACTACTGTTTCATGAGAAACTGTTCTGTAAGCCTTCACCTGAAGTACAATTTCAAAAAAATTAAAAAAAACAAAAATGACTGGTTGGGTTGCAGTTTGCTCTGCAACTGGTCTATTCACATACCCTGCAGGATTTGCTATTCAAACAGTGGCTTGAAAATCCACCCAATAGGACTGAGGGGATTGGCTGGTTGCTGTTCCCGCCAGGAAGGCCACACCTTGAAAGTGACAAGGAATTTGCTTATATAAGCAGCCAACCCCCACAGATATTTTTTAGACAGACAGAGAAGAGGCAAAGACGGAACCTTGAAACCAACAGCCCGAAGCAGAGCAATTTGGATCCAGGGTTCCTGCAAGAGGAGCCTCCTAAAAGAGATGTAACACAAATCAAGAGCTGTTAACAGTGAAGATGGCAAGAGGGCCAGAACAGGGCCTGGCAGCTGGGAGCCAGTGGCAAGTGGCCTGGAAGGGGGCATGGCTGGCAAAGATTCAGCAGTGAAGACAGAAAGCTGCTGCTAGGAAAGTAGCTAAGAGAGCTGAGTGGGCTGCTGCACTGGCCATGAGTTGGCTCAGTTAGCAGCGGAGAGGCCTGTGGCAGGAAAGCTGAAGGCAAACAGGTGAGCATGGCCAAGAGTAGGGAGTGGCTGGCCAGGAACGCCCTCCATGCTTGTATGGCCAGGAAGAGCCTGCTTTTGCAGCTGAGACAGCTGTCCTGGGTGGAAACTGTCCTACGCTGAAGAAGGGAGTGATGTGCTCTCCACCTCAAGGGAGCCTTCCAAACCTCACTTATGTGCTTCCTGATCCTCGTCCTGAGTTGTTCTGGTTACTTACAAGTTGATCCTTATCCCAAGTTGTAACCTGTTACATCTCTAATAAACCACATAACTTTGAGTATGGTCTCTGAGTTTCATGTGGCCATTCCAAGGAATTACCGGACCTAGTGAGACGTAGAGTGCCACAGGGGAAACAGCTGATGTCAGAAATGGTGAAGAGTCGAGGTACCTCTGACCTCCATCTCATAGGAGCCAGCTTTGTGCTGATCCCAGGTCTTTGAACTGGTTCTGCCGGGTTCATTCACAGTCAACGAAGCATCACCAGAACCCACTCAAAGTATTAAACTTACAGTGAACTGGAAAGATGGCTGGAATGGGAAAAATTACTGTTCGAAACCCTCCTAGAAACTTAGTCTCTCTCTTAGAGAATAAGGGCAATGTACACACTGCACAGCAACCAAATCTCTTGCCCTCAGATTTTGAGCAGTCTGAAGCAGCACTGCTCTGCTCAAAGATGGCAGCATCCCACTCAAAGGTGGAGGCCAGCCACATTGCTTTGAATGTGTGTCGTTCTCCTACAATCCTGATAATAATCCCATCTCACGCATCAGGCTCATGAAAGGGCTCACTACACCTCTTCTGAGTCTCCCATTCCAGGGCTTCGACCTGCAATATTTCCCGTTCTGAGTACCATGCCGAATCCGCGAAATTGTAAAACTTTGGGTCTGTTGTTTTGCTTCATCAGCCATGACTGAACCAGTCTGAATCCGTTTGAAGCCCTAGCTGATACTGATTCTTATCACTAAAGAATCTAGACGAGACATGACACTGCATTACAAGTCCTAAATACATGGAAAGCCAGTCCATGTTTATGGATTGGAAGACTTAATATACTTAAGATGTCGATTTTATCCAAAGAAATCTACACATTAGATGCAATTCCCACCAAAATTCCAAAAGCCTTCTTTACAGAAATAAAAAATCAATCCTCAAATTTGTATGACCCAGCAATCCCAATGAAAGTAGGAATACAAACAAAAACTTGTACACCAATGTTCACAGCAGCACTTTTCACAACAGTCAAAAGGTGGAAACTACATTCCCATTAACAGATAAGTCGATAAGCAAAATGTGGTATATACATACAATGGAGTATTACACAGCAACATACAGAAATGAAGTCCTGATGCATGCCTCGACATGGATGAACCCTGAAAACACCATGTTGAGTGAAATAAGGCAGTCCAAATGGGCCAAATACTATATGATTCACGTATATGAAATAGGCAAATATATAGAAATCAAAGCATATTATTAGTGGTTACCAGGGGTGGGAGAGAGGAGGACAAATGAACTTACTGTTTAGAGGGCATTGAGTTGATGTTGTTGTTGTTAGGTGTCACAGTCTTGGTTCTGACTCACAGTGATCCTATGCAGAACAGAATAAAACACTGCCCAGTCCTGCACCATCCTCACAATTTTTGGCTATGTTTGAACCTATTGTTGCAGCCACTGTGTTAATCCATCTCATCGAAGGTCTTCCTCTTTCTTTTGCTGACCCTCTACCTTATGAAGCATGATGTCTTTCTCCAGGGACTGGTCCCTCCTGGTAACATGTCCAAATTACGTGAGATGAAGTCTCACCATCCTCCCTTCCAAGGAACACTCTGGCTGTACTTCTTCCAAGACAGACTTGTTCATTCTTCTGGCAGTCCAGGGTATATTCAATGCTCTTCGCCAACACCATAATTCAAAGGCATCGATTCTTCTTAGGTCTTCCTTATTTACTGTTCAGCTTTCACATGCATATGAGGCAACGGAAAATATCATGCCTTGGTGAGGCCCACCTTAGTCCTCAAAGTGACATTTTGCTTGTCAACATTTTAAAAGAGGTCTTTTGCAGCGGATTTGCCCAATGCAATACTTCGTTTGATTTCATGACAGCTGCTTCCATAGGCATTGACCGTGAATCCAAGTAAAACGAAATCCTTGACAACTTCAGTCTTTTCTCCGTTTACCATGATGTTGCTTACTGAGCCCTGGTGACACAGTAGTTAAGAGCTCAGCTGCTAACCAAAGGTCGGCAGTTCGAATCCACCAACTGCTCCTTGGAAACCCTATGGGGCAGTTCTACTCTGTCCTATAGGGTCGCTATGAGTCGGAATTGGCTCAGTAGCAATGGGTTTTTTTTTTTTTTTTGGTTTATGTTGAGGTGTAATCCACACGGAGGGCTGTAGTCTTTGATCTTCATCAGTAAGTGCTTCAAGTTCTCTTTGCTTTCAGCAAGCAAGACTGTGTCATCTCCATACTGCAGGTTGTTAATGAGTCTTCCTCCAATCCTGATGCCCCATTCTTCTTTATATAGTCCAGCTTCTCAGATTATTTGCTCAGCATACAGATTGAATAAGTACGGTGAAAGGATGCAACCCTGATACACACCTTTCTGGATTTTACACCAGCAGTATTCTCTTGTTCTGTTCGAATAACTGTGTCTTGGTCTAAGTACAGGTTCTGCATGAGCACAATTAAGTGCTCTGGAATTCCCATTCTTCACAATGTTATTCATAATTCGTTATGATCCACACAGTCGAAAGCCTTTGCATAGTCAATAAAAAAGGTAAACATCTTTACGGTATTTTTTGCTTTCAGCTAAGCTCCATCTGACAATAGCAATGATATCCCTCATTCCACGTCCTCTCTTGATTCTGCCTTGAATTTCTGGCAGTTCCCTGTCGATGTACTGCTGCAACTGTTTTTTTAATTATCTTCAGCAAAATTTTACTTGCAAGGGATACTGATGACACTGTTTAATAATTTCTGTAATCTGTTAGATCACCTTTCTTTGGAATGGGGACAAATATGATATCTTCTAGTCCGTTGGCCAGGTAACTGTCTTCCAGATCTTCCGGATTTCTTGGCATAGAAGAGTGAGCACCTCCAGTGCTGCATGCGTTTATCGAAACATCTCAATTGGTACTGTCAACTCCTGGAGACTTATTTTTCACCAATGCCTTCAGTGCAGCTTGGACTTCTTCCTTCAATACCTGATTCACATGCTACCTCCTGAAATGGCTGAACTTCAACCAATTCTTTTTGGTACAGTGACTCTGTGTATCCCTCCCATCTGCTTTTGATGCTTCCTGCATCGTTCAATATTTTGCCCACAGAACCCTTCAAAATTGCAACTCAAGATGTGAAATTTTTCTTCAGTTCTTTCAGCTTGAGGAATGCTGAGTGTGTTCTTCCCTTTTGGTTTTCTAACTCCAGGTCTTTGCATATTTCATTATAATACTTTACTTTTTCTTCTGGAGCCACCCTTTGAAATCTTCTGTTTAGCTCTTTTACTTCATCATTTCTTCCATTTGCTTTAGCTATTCGATATTCAAGAGCAAGTTTCAGAGTCTCTTCTGACATCCATTTTTATCTTTTCTTTCTTTCCTGGTCTTGTTAGTGACCTTTTGCTTTCTTCATGTATAATGTCATCCCACAGTTCATCTGGTCTTCAGTCATTAGTGTTTGATGCATCAAATCTACTCTTGAGATGGTCTCCAATATTAGGTGGGATATACTCAAGGTCATATTTTGGCTCTTGTGGACTTGTTTAAATTTTATTCAGCCTTAACTTGAATTTGCATATGAGCAATTGACGGCCTGTTCTGCAGTCGGCCCCGGCCTTGTTCTGACAAGAGTTTATGTTAATGGTGGTAAAATAAATCAGAAAAGGATAGTGATAATGGTTTACAACATGAAGATTGTAATCATGTCATGAATTATACATGTATAAATTGTACTGGCAAATTGTTTAACGTATATTTTTACCACGATTAAAACATTTCTTCATCACAAATAGATGAGCTCTGTTAGAACAAGGTTCCAAGTCAATCCATCCCAGCCTTCAACATTTGCACGGAGAGGACAAGAGGGACTTGAGGGAAACATCTACCTGTAGCTCGCAGTTCACTATTTTAACAGATCACATGAGGGAAGAAAGCTGAATTAACTGGTTGATTACCTGCTTAACCTAGGTTTTGTCTGATAATGTAAAGATCACTGACATCCCTGCAAAGTGGATATTGAAATAGTCTAACATTATTTACTAGGTACCAAAGAATGTTTCCAGTATGTGACAAAGAGTAAAAAGCATGCAGGTCTCATAATTTACACCTGACACAATCAATTTAAAAGGGAAAACAATTTGGAAATTTAAAAACAAATTTATTGAAGTCTGGAGCCAATGTTTAAAAAAATTTAGAATGTATTTAGAAAAGAATAGCATGCACTCATGATGGGATGCCATAAAGATCATTTCAGATAGTGACAATTGTTAAATGAAATCAAAATGTATTCCTGTGGTTGACAAAATGGCATCAGCAGTGGAGTAGGCAACTGCCCTAAGACTTTTTTTTCCCCCAAAAAAACTTACGCCTAATAAACCCTCTTAAGCCTAGCTTTCCTGTAAATCAAGTCACTTTCCTTGACCAATAAGATCCTGACAGTAAACTGTATAATCCAATCAGAAATAAGCTTTTTTGCTTCCGAGTTAGTCAATAGAAAGCCAGTTACTGCTTATACTCGGCAAAGCACCTTTCCACTTTAGGTTTGGTGCTACCCATTCGCCAATCTTCTGCCCGAATAAACCTCACATAAACAGATTAATTTCATTATTGATTCAGTTTCTACTGACATGATTATTTAGAGAAAAGCTGAAATTCAATTAACTAACATTCTTTTAATAAACCTGACATAGGAAAATGAATGAAGGCAAAAGTAAATCCGTTAAAAACAAAAACTTTAAATGTTCCTTTTCAAAGGTACCAAGGGGTGAGAGAGTCAGTAATTTCCTCATTTCACTCCTCACTCCACCTCACTCCTGTAAAGGAAGAGAGTGATGCAGAATTGACTGAGACAAGTCACTGCTCTTCTTTACATATAAGAACACGCGAGGTCAGCGTCTCAGGAGAGAGGTGGGGGTTTCAGAGTCCCAGGAACAGGGAGAGAGGAGGACGGACGGGCCGGGTGGGGCTGGAATGTCGCCAGAGACTCCCAGTGAGGACTTGACCCGGAGTAGGACGGGCGGTGGTCTGGGAAGGGTTTTAAGCAGAAAAACGACACGGCAGGTGGCGTCTACACGACCCGAGGGCTGAAAGGCCGGGGCAGGGACACGCCTCAAAGCGATTTTACACCGAAACTGACGCGAATCCGCGGCCGGCGGCGGAGAGAACCGGAATAGGAACGTCTCACGGGCGCGCCAGGATTTCCGAGGGTGGGAAAGGCGAGTGCGAGGACTTTAACGCCCGCAGCCAACCTGGGCCGGGTATGGAGGAGGGAGAACGAAAAACGCACGTTTAGAACATAAAGATGGACACTCACTCTCTTCACCATGACTTCGGCTCCTCGGAGTACGCTTCAGCGTCTGCAGTAAACTGCGCAGGCGCGCGGCGGGAAGAACGGGCAAAGCGTGGAGGCGGGGCTTGGACGGGTTCAACGAGCAAGGGGTGGGGAGTAGAGACGGGCCGGGGGTGAGCGAGGCA
>NW_004444023.1:8686237-8806556 GCF_000243295.1 Trichechus manatus latirostris
GTGGCTAGGGGTTAGTGTACTTTCTCCCAGGCCCTCTCCTTAATGAGGAGAAGTCCTTGCGTTATTCAAAAGTTGGGTCCTCAACTCTTGGCATAAACGTTGGCGGGTCAAACCCATCCAGATAGCCTTCTTAGACCAGCTCAGACTGTACTCCTCCGCAACTAAAAAGTAACAGTACCAGTAACAACGTCCTATTTTAAGTTAGCGTTTGAGGTAAAAGCTTACAGTTGTGTGGGACACTCATATTCGAAGCTGCCATGTTTTCCTTTTAATAAGTTGAAAACAGTTAAGTGGAAACCAATGTCTCCAATGTGTGGAGGCGTGGATCCTATGAGTAATAGCGGTGCCGACTCAGGGGCTGTGGCTCCACCCTTTGAGATCTAGGTCACTGTGCTCCCACCATGTGAAATAGTTAGCCCTGCTTCCCATGCCCCTTTGAACAGTTCTGCCCATCTAGAAACTTCTCTAGGGATGGTCATTTTCTTTTCTTGGAGGACAACAGATGTAGCTCCTTTGGCTTGTTACCTGCCTGTAGAATTCCAAGAGGCAAACAGTGTCCTTTCCTCCTGCCTCTGCCTCCTTCAGTCAGAAGCACATTTAAGGACCAGATATCTAGCAACATTCCATTGACAGTGCCCTCTGTATTTTCTAAGATGATAGAGACTTTCTCTATCGCTCTCCTCACTTCCTTCTGAGTCTTCACCAGAATTCCATTTGACATCCGTAATTCTACCAACAGTCTATTCAAGGGAATCTAGGTTTTTACTGTTAGGACCATTAAAACTCTTCCAGCCTCTACCCATTATCCAGTTCCAAAACCACTTCCACATTTTAGGGATTTGTTAGAGCAGCACCCTACTCCTGGTACCAAACTCTAAGTTATCCAGTGCTGCTATAATAGAAATACCACAGGAGGGGGGGTTTAACAAACAAATTTATTTTCTAACAGTTTAGGAGGCTAGACATCCGAATTCAGGGTACCGGCTCTAGGGGAAGGCTTTCTCTCTCTCTCAACTCTGGGAGAAGGTCCTTGTTCCTTGGTTCTTTGGCAATCTTCATATGCTGTGGCATCTATCTTTCCCCACTTCTGCTTGCTTGATCTTCTCTATCATATATCAGAAGAGATTGAGTCAACACACAGTCTACACTAATACAGTCTCATTAACATAACAAAGTTAACTGTAGTTGGATGGATTGCTTTTTTATGGCCTTTCTTGCCAATGTCTTTTAACTCCCACCAAATGACTGGGTGTTCTTGTTGTCAATAGGTGCCGTCAAGTCGGTTCTGACTCATAACAACCCTATGGACAAAGGAATGAAACACTGTCCAGTCCTGAGCCATCTTCACAGTCATTGCCATGTTTTAGCCCATTGTTGCAGCCACTGTGTCAGTTCATCTCCTTGAGGGTCTTCCTCTTTTTCGCTGATCGCCTACTTTACAAAGCATGATATTCTTCTCCAGGGGCTGGTCCCTCTTGATAACATGTCTAAGGTATGTGAGACAAAATCTCACCATCCTCACTTCTAAGGAGCATTCTGGCTGTACTTCTTCCAAGACAAACATGTTCTTTCTTCTGGCAGCCCACGGTATATTCAATATTCTTCCCCAACACCATAATTCAAAAGTGTCAATTCTTCTTTAGTCTTCCATATTCATTGTCTGGCTTTCACATGCATATGAAGCAATTGAAAATACCATGGCTTAAGGCACACTTTAGTCCACAAAATGACATCTTTGCTTTTTAACACTTTAAAGAGGTCTTTTGCAGAGATTTGCCCAGTGCAATACATCATTTTATTTCTTGACTGCTGATTCCATGGCGTTAATTGTGGATTCAAGTAAAATGAAATCCTTGATAAGTTCAATATTTTCTCCACTTATCATGCTGTTGCTTATTGGTCCAGTTGTGAGGATTTTTGTTTCTTTATGTTGAGATGTAATCCATACTGAAGGCTGCGGTCTTTGATCTTCATCAGTAAATGCTTCAAGGCTCTTCACTTTCATCAGACAAGGTTGTGTCATCTGCATATCACAGGTTGTCAATAAGTCTTCCTCCAAACCTGATGCCATGTTCTTCTTCATATAGTCCAGCTTCTCGGATTTACTCAGCATACAGATTGGATAAGTATAATGAAAGGATACAAACTTGATGCATACTTTTCCTGATTTTAAACCAGGCAGTATCTCCTTGATCTATTCGAACAACTACCTCTTGGTCTATGTACAGCTTTCTTATGAGCAGAGTTAAGTGTTCTGAAATTATCATTCTTCACAATGTTATCTATCCATAACTTGTTATGATCCACACAGTCGAATGCCTTTACATAGTCAATAAAACACAGGTAAACATCTTTCTGGTATTCTCTGCTTTCAGCCAAGGTCCATCTGACATCAGCAATCATATTCCTCATTCCATGTCCTCTTCTGAATCTGGCTTGAATTTCTGGCAGTTACCTGTTGATGTACTGCTGCAATTGTTTTTTAATTATCTTCAGCAAAATTTTACTTGTCTTTGATATTAATGATATTGTTCAATAATTTCCACATTCTGTTGGATCACCTTTCAACAATCTTCAATTTCTTCACCTTTGGCATTAGTGATTCCTGTGTAAATTTTAATAATAATCATATTAACTGGTCTTCCTTGTAGGAGTATGGACATTGTGCTATCACTGAGAGCGTTGTACTTTAGGATAGACCTTGAAATTGTTTTATACAATGAAGGTGGTGCCATTTCTCTTCAATTTGTCATTCCTGGCATAGTACAACATATGATTTTCCAGTTCAGAGTGGCCTACACCAGTCCAGTTCACCTCAGTAATGCCTAGGATATTGATCTTTATGTGTTCCATTTCATTTTTTATGACTTCCAGTTTTCCTAGATTCATACTTTGTACATTCCACGTTCCATTTATTAAGGTATGTTTGCTGCTGTTTCTTCTCATTTTAAGTCATGGCACATCAGCAAATGAAGGTCCTGAAAGCTTTAATCCATCCACATCATTAAGGTCGACTCTACTTTAAGGAGGCAGCTCTTTCCCAGTCACATTTTGAGTGCCTTCCAATCTGAGGGCCTCATCTTCCAGCACTGAATCAGACGACTTTCTGCTGCTATTCATGAGGTTTTCACTGGCCAAAATTTTTTTTTTATTGTGCTTTAAGTGAAAGTTTACAGTTGAAGTTAGTTTCTCATAAAAAAAATTTATACACTCATGGTTATGTGACCCTAGTTGCTCTCCCTATACTGTGACAGCACACTTCTCCTTTCCACCCGGGATTTCCCGTGTCCATTCACCCAGCTCCTGACCCTCTCTGCCTTCTCATCTCACCTCCAGACAGGAGCTGCCCATTTAGTCTCATGTATCTACTTGAGCTAAGAAGCACCCTCTTCACAAGTATCATTTTATGTCCCATAGACCAGTCTAATCTTTGTCTGAAGAGTTGCCCTCAGGAATAGTTTTAGTTTTGGGCTAACAGAGAGTGCAGGGAGCCATATCTTCTGGGGTCCCTCCAGTCTCAGTCAAACCATTAAGTCTGGTCTTTTTACTAGAATTTGAGTTCTGAACCCTACTTTTCTCCTGCTCCATCAGGGATTCTCTGTTATGTTCCCTTTCAGGGTGGTCATTGGTGGTAGCCAGGTACCATCTAGTTCTTCTGGTCTCAGGCTGATGGAGTCTCTGGTTTATGTGGCCCCTTCTGTCTCTTGGGCTAATATTTTCCTTGTGTCTTTGGCATTCTTCATTCTCCTTTGCTCCAGGTGGGTTGGAACCAATTGATGCATCTTAGATGGCCACTTACTAGCTTTTAAGATCCCAGACACCACTCACCAAAGTAGGATGCAGAACATTTTCTTAATAAACTGTCTTATGCCAATTGACGTAGATGTCCCCTGAAAGCATGGTCCCCAGACCCCCGTTCACTGACCATATTTTTAAGAAGTAGATAGCTCTGTCCTTCTTCCTGGTCTGTCTTATTCTGGAAGTTCTGCTGAAACCTGTCCAAAATGGGTGAGCCCGCTGCTATTTGAAATACCAGTGGTATAGCATCCAGCATCACAGAAACATGCAAGTCAGCACAGTATGACAAACTGACAGACTAGTGGTGGAAAACCCACTGCTGTAGAGTCGATGCTGACTCATAGTGACCTTTAGGACAGAGAAGAACTGATCCATAGGGTTTCCAAGGTTATAATTTTTACAGAGGCAGACTGCAACATCTTTCTCCTGTGGAGCAGCTAGTGGGTTCAAACTGCGACTCTTTTGGTTATCAGCCGGGTGCTTAATCAATTCACCACCAGTGCTCCTTAATGAATGAGTGGGACTATGCAAATGAGGTGCTTGGCATCCTTGTTTGGTGGGATGATGCAAATAAGGTGTATGGAACGCTAATGAGCGAGTTGGTCAGTTTTGTCATCCTGCTAGGCTTAAAATGAGCCATCCCAGAAGTGGATAGGGGGATATCACCACCACCAAGAAGAGATGGGAGTGGGGCATGTCCTTTTGACCTAGATGCCTGCACTGGGAACCTCCTGGACCCAGGAGACAGGGAGAGAGAGCGGTAACACCAGACACAGAGAGAGAAGTAACAGCAGAGAAATGGTGGCAGCAGAGTCAGCAGAATCAGGAGACTGGCAGGAAATGGTGTGATGGGCTTCCTGGCATAAGGAGCAAGGCACTTACAGTGGGTATGTTGACCCACAGAGCGAGGCAGCTGAGTGCTTTTGGGCAAGAGTCTTCCTGGAGAAATGGGGTGCCTCCAGGTACTTGGCAGCAGAGCTAGGTTCACCAACACACTGAGCAAAAGAGCTGAGCCACTTCAGACTGAGGCTTACTGGCTGACTGGGATGCCTCTGGGCACTTTCTGACAGAGCTAAAAGAGCTTTGTAACACTTGCCTGAGCAGGGGAGGGTTGAGGGGCTGAGGATCAGAGAGAGGCCTGCCTGCAGCACAGCTGAGAGGAGGCTGTCCTGATAAAAGAACTGTGTCCTGAATGTTCTTGAATTGTAACTTGTTACTTCCCTAATAAACCCCATAATTGTGAGTATGGTCATTGAGTTCTGTGTGGCCATTGCAATGAATTATCATACCCAGCACAGAAATACAGAGTGCTGTGGGAGGGAGGATTGGGTCAGAATTGGCAAAAAGATTGGAGAGAGGAAGTATGTCTGACCTCTGCCTCATAGGAATCAGCCTTGAACTGTTGATCTTGATTCTCCTTTCCCTTTGTGAAGTTAGAGGAGGTCAGATGACCCTGCTGTGCCATTTTTACAGTTGGCATCAGAAGTCGGACTCATTGCAATAGTTTCAGACTCATAGAAGTATGGGACTTAGGAAGAGAAAGAATGAAGGGGTGTGGGAAGTGAAACTTTTGATTCTTAGATGGTTACTTTAGTTGTTGTTACCTGAAAAGGCTGAAAGGAAAGTAAGAGATGTTATGCCGCTGCTGAGGGGAGAAAAGCCAGATCTGGAATGGCTTGGGGCAAAATCCAAGCCAGGGGGCCAGGGTCATCTGGTGCTACCCAACCAGAGGCCCAAGACCATATACATACGAATGGGAAGATAGCCAAGGTGTGGAGAAGAGAAGATGAAACTGGAATGTTTTAAAAAGGGTTATATGTTTATTTGAATGTACTATGGACATTGAATATTGAGTGTTGTAAAACACACCTAAATATATAATGGAAACGAATATTGGGTATTACATATAACAGAGAGCCTGTAACTCCACCTTCATCCAATACTTGATTGGATATGCTAAAAGGGGAACTAGGATTTGCCCAAAAGAAACACGGGCTTTTGGTTTGAATGCAGTATCCCAGTGTATAGACTACTGGGGGCTTAGGTCAAAACCCTGAGCCCCACCCACAGCCTTAAGAGTCAGAAAATTTTCATTTGAAAAGACATGCAGACCAGAACTGCTGAGAGAGCAGAAAATCTGCATTTGAAGGAGGGACCTGCAGGAAAAAAAAGACTGTTTTTCTTTTTGAATTGCAAGCACGTTTTTTGCCTTTGGGTGCATCAAAGCAGGAAAAGTCAACATCCATCAGAAGAACCCACCTTTAGAGCTGGAAGTTAAAGGGATCCGGCAAGTAGAGGGCCTAGTATGCTCACTTCTGGTGACCTCCTGGGCCCACTGGATGAGTGTAAGTAGGGAAGGTGCATCAGTGAAACAATGGGCTGAGTTTGGACATGTTCCATTGGCACCCATTGACCTAAACCAAGGGGGCTAGGTATGAGACAGCAAGAGAATGGGCTGGCTAATCTGAAGTGCAAGGAGTTGTGTGGGTGGTGCCCAATGACCTAGCCCATTAGGGCTAGGGATGAGAAATTGAAGGGGCTGTCTGGTCTGAAGTGCAGGGAGGTTTGTGGACTCCTGAGCTTACATCTGGTACCCATTGACCTAGCCCACAGGTGCTAGGGATGAACTGACCAGAACATGACCAAATGAAAAGAGAGATGTATGATACCATAAACTGGTGTAGATAGCGGCAATTTGATGGTTTGCTCTGGACTGGCCTTCGTTTACGGATGCAGATTCTCAAAGTTCCAACCAGAACAGAGGATTTGTCTGATCAAGGAAAATGCTTGTCTCAGCAGAGCACTGGCTCAATAAAAAAAAAAAAAAAAACACAACACCGAACCTATTGCCATTGAGTCAATTCTGACTCATAGCCACCCTATAGGACAGAGTAGAACTGCCCCATAGTGTTTCCAAGGAGCAGCTGGTGGATTCTAACTGCCAACCTTTTGGTTAGTAGCCAAGCATGTAACCACTGCACCACTGGTTTGATAGGGATGCTCAATTTAAACATCGACTATCCAAAACAGGGAAGAGATAAAGCATGAAATCGCTGGCTTACATGCTTTCATGGGTGAGCTTAGACTCAAAATGAGGGGGACAATGGAGGATCCCCACTGAATAGATTTCTCTTTTCCTGATGGGTCTGGGGAAGAGAGGGTGGGGGAAGATGCTGATAGGATTATATAGTTCAGTTATGAGTGTTGATTGTTAACAGGGTTAATTGTGCTTGTAAAAACTGTAATTGTAGAAGCTATAAATGTGAAAGTGTGGACCAAGAGGGAGGCACTGTTGGATTGGAGTACAGTGGCCAAACCTAAAGGTTTTGCTATGCTACTACCTCGTGAGCACTAGAGCAAAAGAATAATCTTCTCTCAGTTAAATTTTATAAGATGCCAGAAAGGGGGAAGAGAAGACAACTTTTGGAGAACCTGAGCAGATCAGACGGATACCTGCAGCTGACCTGAATGGCTGGTATGTGAGGAACTTCACTTTGAGGACTCTGTCCTACTGAAGGACTAATTGTTAATGACTGTTTTGAACTGGTAAAATAATTATGAGGGGGAAGTTATCCTCCAAGTATGAAAGAACCATGGCTAGAAAAGCCAGGGGGTGACCTGCAGTGTGATGGATTGCTTTTATATGGCATTTCTTGCCATGGTCTTTTAACTCCCACCAAATGACTGGGTGGGACTATGCAAATGGGGTGCATGGCACCCTTATGGGTGTGGGACCATGCAAATAAGGTGTATTGAAACTTAACAAGGGGATTAGTCAGTTTTGCCATCCCATCGGTCTTAAAAAGAGCCATCTCAGAGGGACCTCACCACCACCACCAGCAGAGCTCATCCTTTTGACCTAGATCCCTGTGGTGGGAACATCCTGGACACAGGAGACAGGGAGAGAGAGCTGTAGCACCAGACACAGTGAGAGATGTTGAGAAGTGCAGGAGGGAAATAGCGACGGCAGGGGTAGTAGAACCAGGAGACCAGCATGAGATGGTTCAATGGGCTTCCTGGCCCACAGAGCAAGGTGGTTCCAGTGGGTTTGCTCACCTACGGAGCGAGAGAGCTGAGAACCTTAAGCAGGAGACTTCCTGGCAGAGTGAGGTCCCTCCAGGTAGCTGGTGACAGATTTTTAAAAAAGCTTTGTAACACTTGCCTGAGCAGAGGCCAGGCTGGCCCAAGAGGCCCAGGGGCAGAAGAGGTATGTCTGGCCTTCAGCTAATAGGAATCAACGTTGGACTGTTGATCTTGATTCTTCTTCTCCCTTGTGAAGTTAGAGGAGGTCAGACTCTGCCCCCATGCCATTTTTACAGTGGGGTAAAAAACTTAATTTACTTAAAGTAATATGGTTTTGTCCTTGGCTTCTGAGAGATAACTAAACACTTCGAATTTCCTGAGTACTTTCCTGGGGTGCCTTTCTTCTCCATAGGCCTCTGTATCTTATGGATTACAGTAAGAGGTGATGAAGGTGGGTGCTGGCCAGGCTAGAAAGACCACCTTGTGATATCAGATGATTGGGGTGGGTTGGAGGACATCATTCTATTAATCATGCCTACAAAATGAGGTCCCAATAAATGCTCTGGACACGGAAACTGTGGGCTTCCTCGTCGTTGTTGAAAGACATTGATGTACATAGAAGCTCCATGTTGGGAACTCTCCCAGACCTTTTCCTATGTGTCTCTACATTTGTATCCTTTTTATTGGAATAAAACTAATTGTATGTGAAGCACTTTCCATGAGTTCTGTGAATCATTCCAGTGAATTATCAAACTCAAGAGACTAGCTGAAGGAAGCAGGTCATAAATGACAGAAGCTGAGAACATCATGAGTTTAAAGCTGGTATCCTGCGGGGGGGAGGAAGGAACCCCCTAATTAGTAGCCAGCAGATCAGAGGTGAGATAGTCCAGGGGGCCATCAATCTTCTGACCGGCATCCTGAAAGGTTAATGGGAAAACCTCAAATTTGTAGCTAGCAGGTCATAAGTGAGGGTGTTGTGGGTACTCCCAAGCTTGTGGCTGACATCTGAAATCATGGTCTAACTTGGTAGTCTGGAGAACTGTGTCCTTTAACTTGTGAGATATGACCTAACTCTGGATGCTTAGGGTTGGAGGAAGAAATGTCGCATGGGCAGCTGCTGTCAGGATGGAAGTGGCAGAAACAATGGATTTTGATTTGTGTTAATATATATTGACATGGTGACCTAATGAAATTATATGTATTTGTGGATAGAAAGAAAAAAAAATATGCTGCGGAAAATGGTGGGGGGAAAACTCATGCAAAATAGAAATACTTTTTGTACAAATACCTTCTAGCAAACATCATAATAATTATATAATTGTGAAGCATTTCCCCTAAAGGCTGCAATGACACAAGTACGTCTGCTAAGGCCACAGAAATTCACTATAGTATAGGACTCAGGGCAAAACCACAAGAAGAAAAGAAGGAATTTTAAAAAGACTGAGACAATACTGTTATTATTCAATGACTATATGGCTGCAAGCCTATCCTATACTGGAAAATCTGCTTTTTGGTAAACATGAGAACTAATATGGAAAATGAACAAGTGGGTAAAGACATACTCATTATAAAATGTATATTTGTTTAATTATATAGCAAAATTTTAAATGAAAAACAGAAATCGAATCCCCATTTACAATATCAGAAAAGTGAGGGAAATTTATTAAAAAATTACAAGACTAAAATGAAGAAATTAAAAGAAAAAAATCACATAAAAAGAACCAAGTAAGTAATGTCCTTACAATTTCCTAGGTTGGAAGGCTCAATATTATGACAAATCAGAATGACTGAATAAATTCAATGTATACTGTGTTCACAATACACAATGGGATTTCAAACGGAATTTAGGAATGGGTCTAAACCTTCTGCGTTTTCTTTTTGTGGGAAAGAAAAAGAAAAATAATTGTGAAAAAAGAGACATGTTAAAGAGGTACATTTAAAGTCAGACACAGTACATGTCGTTACCTATTAAGTTAAACACTCTTGGATGGGATCAGGAAGATATACACAGATGTGCAAAAAAAAAGGGAGTCCAGGTGATTACTATGTGGTAAGTGGTGTGAGGTTATTGTTTAAAAACCTTTACAGAAACCAATTGAAGTGTTATGGTTTGAATTGCGTCCCCAAAAAAATATGTGTAGTAAATCTTAACCCCTATACCTGTGATTATAACCACATTTGGGAATGGGTTTATGTAAAAATGGCCTGTCCTGGGTGTTTGACCTCCTCTAACTTCACAAGAGGAAAGGAGAATGAAGATCAACAGCCCAAGGGTGATTCCTATGAGGAGGATGTCAGACATATCTTCTCTCTCCAACCTTTTAACCAATTCTGACATCAACTATCCATCACATGGCACTCTCTACTTCTCTGCTGGGTTCAATAACTCATTGTAATGGCCAGACAGAACTCACAGACAATACTCACAGTTACAGGGTGTAATGGTTAAGGTTATGTGTCAATTTGGCTGGACCATGATTCTCAGTAGCTTGGCAGTTACATAGTGATGTAATCTGGCAGACATTGGACTGCTTGCTCTTCCATAATGTAATCACCTCTGTGATGAGATCTGCTATGGGCAGCCAATCATTTGTAATGGGAGTTACAGGTTTTTTTAGGGAAGCAACAAGTTACAATTCAGGGTCACGAACACTCAAGATACACTTCTTCCATCAGGACAGCCTCTTCCCAGCATTGCTACAGTCACGTCTCTTTCTCTCTCTGGCCCCTCTGTCTCTGCCCTGCTCAGGCAAGTATTAGAAAGTTAGCTCTGCCAATAAGTGTCCAGAGGCACCCCACTCCTCCAGCAAGCCTCCCACACAAAGACACTCAGCTTTCTTGCTGCATGGGCTGAGAAGGCCACCATACCATCTCCTGCCAGTCTCTCCTAAGGCTGTGTCTCTGCCACAGCTTCTTGCTTGCCATCTTGTATTACAGCTCTCTCTCTCTTTCTTTCTCTCTCTCTCTCATGGTCTCCTGGTTCCGAGAGTTTCTCAGCACAGAGATCCCGGGTCCAAAGGACACGCTCCGCTCTTGGCTGTTCTTCCTTTGCTGCCTCTGGGATGGCTCATGTCAAGTCCAGCGGGATGGCAAAACTGACCAATCCCCTTGGTGGGCCACAATTACCCTATTTGCATAATCCCACCAAATCACTTGGGCGGGTGTTACAAGACCATGGTGAGAAAGGCCACAAAAAAGTGATTCATCCCACTGCAGGCCACCCCCTGGCTTTTCTAGTTATGGTTCTTTCATGCTTGGAGGATACCTTCCCTCTCCCAATAAGTTTACCAGTCCAAAACAGTCATTGCAATTAGTCCTTCAATCCTAAGGATGAGGTTACTCAGGTACCAGCCATTCAGATCTGCTGCACGTGTCCATCTGATCTGGTCAGGTTCTGTAATAGTTCATCTCAGCTTCACCCTTCCTGGTATCTGATAAAATTTAACTTGAGAGAAGATTATTCCTTTGCTCTGAGCCTCTAGTGGGTTCAAACTGCTGACTTTTCATTTAGCTGAGTATTTAACCACTGTGCAACCATATATGTACATATAAATCTTATTATTTTTTGAACTATTTGAGAGAAATTGAAGGCATAATGACCCATTTACTCCTAAACACTTCAATCTTAATTTCCTAAATGCCAGGATATTCTCTTACAGAAACCCTGTACAACTATGAAAATCTGGAAATTACATACTTTGTTATCATCTCACTATCACTCCCCCTTCAAAGTTTTCGAATTGCCAGTACTATCCTTAACAGCATAAGATTCAGCTGAGAGTAACATGTGACATTTCATTTTCATGTCTGTTAAAATCTCCTTCAGCCTAAAACACTTCCTCTAACGTTCCCTGATTTTGTTACTTTGACCTTTTTGAAAATTTCAAATTATTTTGTAGAAATTCCTAATTTGGGTCTGTCTGATTTTTCACATGGTTAGGTTTAAACTAAAATGATAATTTTCCAAGACTATCGCAGTGATGAATTTGAGCTCTTCTCAGAGCATCCTATCAGGAGCACATAGATCTATTGGTCCCATTACTGCTGATGTTAATTTTTATAAGTTCTTTTTGGTGCTGTCTGCTACAAATCTCCGCTGTAAACTTAATGCGTTATTCTTTGTAATAAGTATCTAGAGGGAATTAACCTTAAGATCTTATATCATTTCTCATCAGAAAATTTCCCTTTATTTTTATTTTCCATTTCTGACTCTTGCCAAAAATAGTTATAACTATGGTGGATGTCAATAAGCAAGTTTCTATTTCCATCATTCTTTATGCATGTATTACTTAGCATTCTGATGTAAGGAAATAGTTTAACTTCTACTCCATTTAAGAATTTGTTTATGGATTTATTTACATCATCATGGGTTCATAAGTTCATACTTCATTTCTATTTTATGTTCTAATTCATATTTTAATGTTATAATTACTATCATCATTAGTTATTTTGATATCCAAATTATTTGTATTTGACCAGTAGAAACCGCTCTATTAATAAGCATTTTTAATATGATTTTTATGAATGAAAAATTGAAAATTTTTTCTAATTTTGTTTCATTACTTTCCCTTACCTCATATTTTCACTTAATTCCTAAGCAAAATATTTGTATCAGCTTTTACTATTTCATTCATTTTCTTTTCTTTTTTATTTCATCTATGGTCAGAAACTGCAGTGAAATTGACATTTCTTTTAAATTTGTGGAGATTTACTTTGTTTCTAATAAATGTTCACATGTGGGGATTTCTGATATTTTCTTTACTATTGTTTTAGTTACCTAGTGCTCCTGTAGCAAAAAATACCACAAATAGGTGGCTGTAAAGAAAAGGAATTTATTGTCATAGAGTTTTGGAGGCTAAGTTGAAGTTGGCAGTAGGTGTACATGAGGGTCCTTCCCTATGAGTAGTCCCCAGTTATTACTTGGTGATGCAGAACTTGTAGATTCATCTGCCTTCATCTACGGATGGCACCTTCTTACCTGCTGTGTGTGACTCTATTCTGCTGTTTCTATAGCACCAGTTAGAATTTGCATTGTTTTCTTTTTAAGGAAAAAAACTAAGATGTGGGCCTATAAACTGAAAAAATATGTACAATATAATAGTAACTGCTTCTAGCAGAGATTGCAAAATACAAATGTGTGGTGTACAAGAAGCAAGAGTACTTTTATAGGCCTATGCTGCAAAGTATGTGATTAAGACGACTTATGATAATTGATCAAACACATTGATACTAAGAAGACATAATTTAACTGTGAAATAAGCAGACCTAACATAACCTAAAGGAGCAGTGAATAAAGCACTCAGCTGCTAACTGGAAGGTCGGCAGTTCAAGCCCACTAGCTGCTCCACAGTAAAAAGATGTGGCAGTTTGCTTCTGTAAAGATACAGCTTTGTAAGCCCTATGGTGCAGTTCTACTCTGTCCTACAGGGTTGCTATAAGTTGGAATCAACTCGATAGCAACAGATTTTGGAAGTCAACCTAATGGTTTCAATTAAGATGATCTGATAAGGTTTTCAAATTCAATTAATGCACTATAATTATCAGCTTAAATTAATAGAGACAAATGCACAGTTTACATAGTTTATTTTCTGATTACCAGGGAACTATCAAACTTGATCCATGACTTCTTGACCATGGCTTATGACTGTACTATACAATTATGATCAAAAGTAACATTTTTGGACTATTTTTATATACATAAGCAGGCTATTAAAGAAAATGAATGGAACGCTATCATTTATCTGTAATATGAGAGGACAGGTGAATGAGGGCGAAATTCACTTCTGGAAGTCTCATGAGATATGCACAGTATATGCATGGGTGCACTATTCCAGAACTGTTTTACTTAATTTCATCATTTCTGCGTGTTACATGTATGGGCACATTATTTATGAAAAATATGGTGATAAATTGTGAGATTAGAAAAATGATTTACCATATTGTTTACATTTAGAAGGTTTCTTTCCAGTATGAGTTCCCTCTGGATCTCAGACTTGGAAATGCTTGATAAAAGCTTACCGAATATAAAACATTTGTTTCTCTCCAGAATGAACTCTCAAATGATTTGCAAGCTGCGAATTTGGAGTAATGATCTTGCCTTATAGATTTCATTTATGACTTCACTTCCTATGAATTTTCTGATGTTTAGTGAGGACTGATCCCCAGTTAAAGATTTTGCCACTTATTATATGTGTAAGTTTTCTCTCCCACATGGATTCTCAGATGAATTCTAAGACTTGACTTCTGACTAAAATCCATGCCACATGTTACATTTATATGGTTTCTTAACAGTATGGATTCTCTGATGTGTAGTGAGGTGTGAGGCAAAGTTAAAGGCTTTGCCACACACATTACGTTTGTAAGGTCTCTGCACCAAACAAATTCTGTGATGTTCTCTACGGTTTGCTCTTTGGGTAAAAGTCTTCCCACATTCATTTCATTTGTAAGGTTTCTCTCCAGTATGAATTCTCTGATTTTCCACAAGATGTGTTCTTTGGATGAATGCCTCACCACATTCAATACACTTGTAAGGTCTCTCTCCAGTATGAATTCTCTGATGAATTGTAAAGCATGAATTTTGAATAAAGACCTTGCCATATACGTTACATTTATATGGTTTTGCACCAGTATGGATTCTCTGATGTCTAGTTAAGCTTGTGCCCCTAGTTAAGGGAATTCCACACATATTACACGTGTAAGGTTTCTGTCTAGCATGAATTTTCTGATGTTCTACTTGTTATGATCTTTGGGTAAAAGCATTATCACATTCAATATATTTGTTAAGGTCTTTCTGCAGTATGAATTCTCTGATGAGTTGTGAGCCCTGAATGTCGACTAAAGATCTTGCCATATATATTACATTTACGTGTTTTTTTTTAATCAGTATGGATTTTCTGATGTGTTGTCAGGTTTGAGCCAAAGTTCAAGGCTTTGCCACAAACATTTCATCTGTAAGATTTCTCTCCAGTATGAATTCTCAGAGGATCTTCAAGATGCTCATTTTTACTGAAGACCTTTTCACACACATTTTTATAGTTTCTTTCCAGTATGGAGTCTTTGATGTTTAGTGAGGTTTGAGCTACTGTAAAAGGCATTGAGAATTTTGTTGTGGGTTGTAATCACTCCTCTGTCACTCCTTTCACTCCTTTCCCCACTGGCCTTCAAACTCATGTATATTTTCCCTGACTTGCCTGAATTCAAAATCCTCAGTGCCATGACTTTTATTCTTTCCAACATCACTCTGAAATAATTCTTCTTTATTAATGATCTCTTCTTGTGATAATTCCTGATCATCTGTAAAAACACATTGCCGTCGAGTTGATTCTGACCCATAGCTACCCTATACGACAGAGTAGAACTTCCCCATAGGGTTTCCAAGGAGCATCTGGTGGATTTGAGCTGCCGACCTTTTGGTTAGTAGCTGAACTCTTAACCACTATGCTACCAGGGTTTCTACAAAAGACGTCTAAAAGATATAAAGAACCATAGGCTTCCTATCAACACCAGTTGAAAAATATTTTACATTGAAAAACATAATTTCCCATCAATACTTACTTATAAGTATTATAATTCAGAATACTTATAATTAAGAGTTTTGAAACTTCTACCTGAAGGACTTCAAATGATTAGGAATACAAAATTAATAGAGTTCCTCAATAAAGAAAGGACAATTTCATGTAATTCAAATGATTTTCAGGGAAGCCGAGTTTCAAATACCCTATGGCCATATACCGCTTATACTATGTAAAAACATGTAAACCCTAAGACAGTATCACTATTCTAAAGCATACTCCAGTTGACGAAGATATGTGGCTGCCTCATGTTAAAAAACAAAACAAATACATTAAAGCATGTTGATACATAAATATTGTTTACAAATAAATGCTAAAGCACAGACCTATGCAATGTAATGGTAAAGTAATCCTGAATAAAGCTTTCTGATGAAGAAGATAAGTGGAAATTTGAGTCTTTTATATCTTCTATATCTCTACCTAGTGTTTAATCTATAGGCTAACTTTTGAAGAAATGGGATTCATATATAATAATTATTTTAATGTCTTTTTTGCTAATTTTAATATCTGTATCAGTTCTCTGTAAGAGCAATAACCTTTAAAAATAGATATAAATTGCCTTGTCTTCTTTATACTTGTTATTCTGATCCACACTTGAGACGGTTGATGAACTCAAAGTCCTTTTAGCTAAATTTTGGTGACATCATATTTTGCTTAAATCTTTAATTTCTAAATACAATGTAATTACAAGTTTACTTGTAATTTTTGTGGCCTTTCTTTTCATGGTCTTGTAACTACCACCTAGATGATTGTGAAAATAGGGTATTTGTGGCCCACAAAAGGGATTGGTCAGTTTTGCCATCCCAGAGGTGGGAGGGAGAAGATCCCACCACCACCAAGGAAGAACAGGCAGGAGCCAGCATATACTCTGAACCCAGGATCACTGCACTGAGGAGCTCCTGGAACCAGGAGATAGAGAGAGAGAGAGTTGTAACACTGAAGGTGCCAGAGAAGCAGTGACAGAGATCTGGCAGCAGGAGATGGCATGGTGGGCTTCCCAGCCCACAGAGAGAGAAAGCTGAGAGCCTTTGGGCCGAGGCCAAGGGCTAGAAAGGGGTGTACCTGCAAAGACAGCTGGAAAGAGGCTTTCTTTAAGGAAGAACTGTATCCTGAATGTTCCTCAGCCTGAATTGTGTTACTTCCCTTATAAACCCCATAATTTTGAGTATTGTCTGTGAGTTTTGTGTGACAATTGCAATGAATTATTGAACCCAGAAGAGAGGTTGTGTCATGGGAGGGATGGTTGGTGTCAGAATTTGTAAAGACGGTGGACAGAGGAGGCATGTCTGACCTCTGCTTTGTAGGAATCATCCTTGGGCTGTCGATCTTGATTTTCATTCCCACTTGTGAAGTTAGAGGAGGTCAGACAGTGTCTCCACACTGCTTTTACAGTTGGCATCAGAAGTGGGATTCTTTGCAATGGCTCCAGATTCATGAAAGCATGGAACTTTGTAAGAGAAAGAACGAAGGGGCTTGGGAAGTGAAACTTTTGATTCTTACGTGGTTACTTTGGTTGTTGTCACCTGTAATGGCTGAAACGAAGGTTATGCTCATCTTGGAGTGGCCTGGGGCAAAAGCCAGGCCAGATAAGTAGGTTGATTGATAGGAGGCCAAGGTCTACTGGTTCCACATAGCCAGAGGCCCAAGACCATATGCATATGAATGGGAAGATAGTTAAGGTGTGAACAAAAGAAGATGAAACTGGAATGTTTTTAAAAGGGTTATGTGTTTAAGATTATGTGTTTAATTGAATGTACTATGGATATTGAATGTTTTGCCTACCTTCTGTTGTAAAACATACCTAAATGTACGATAGAAATGAATACTGGGTATTAGAGATTGTAGAGAGCGTGTAACTCTGCCTTCAGCCAGTACTAGGTTGTATATGCTAAAAGAGGAACTAGGATTTGCTTGAGGGAAACACGGGCTGTTTAAATGCAGTAGCCTTGTGTATAAAGTGGGAGCTTAGGTCAAAACCTGAGCCCCATCCAGATTTTGCGTTTGAAAAGACGTGCAGAATCACCCAGAACTGCCAAGAGAACAGAAGATTTGCATTTGAAGGAAGGATCTGTTTTTTTTTTAAGTGACTGTTTTGCTTTTTGAGTTTCAAGCAAGTGGTTTGTAGTTGGATGCTTCAAGGCAGGAGAAGTCATTGTCCTTCAGAAGGATCCCCCTTTCAGGACTGGAAGTTAAAGGGAGCCAGGGAGTAGACAGATTGATCTACTCCCTTAGGGTGACCAGCTGGGTCCAATCAATGAGTGTAAGTGGTGGAAGTGCAGCAATGAAGAGATCGGCTGAGTTTGGACATGTTCCATAGGCACCCATTGACCTACCCAAGGGGGCTAGGGATGAGAAAGAGAGGAAGTGCTAGCTGGTCAGAAGCAAAAGGAGTTGTGTGGACTCCTGAAGCTTACGAGTGGAACCAGTTGACCTCGCCCCAGGGCGAGGAGTGTGAAGGGGCTATCTGAAGTGCTGGGTGGGGTGTGTGAACTTTCGAGCCTAAGGCTGCTACCCATTATGACCTAGCTTGGATGGCTAGGGATGAGCTGACTAGAACCTGAATGAATGAAGAGAAAGATGTTTGACACTATTAGCTCGTGTAGATTGCTGCAATTTGATAGCTTGCTCAGTAATGGGCTTTGCTTATAGATACAGATGCTCAAAGTTCCAACCGAAATAGAAGATTCTTCAAAACCAAGGAACATGCTTATCTCCTCAGAGTACTGTTTTGATAGAGATAGGCAATTTAAACATTGGCTGTCTAAAACGGGGAGACAAATGCATGAAATGGCTGGCTTACAGGCTTTTATGAGTGTGCTTATGAAACGAGACAGACAAGGAAGGAGCCCCACTGAACAGATTCCTCTTTTTCTGATGTGTCTGGGGAAGAAAGGGTTGGGGAAGATGCTGATAGGATTATTTGATTCAGTCGTGAGTGTTGATTGTTAAAAGGGTTAATTGTGATTGTAAAAACTGTAACTGTAAAAGCTGTAAATGTGAAAGAATGGACTAAGGGGGAGGCACTGCTAAACTGGAGTACAGTGGCGGAACCTAAAGTCCCTTAAACGTTTTGCTATGCTGATATCTTGAGTGAGGCTCAGAGTAAGGGAATAATCTTCTGTCAGTTAAATTTTATCAGACACCAGAAAGGGTGAAGCTGAGATGACTTTTGGAGAACCTGACCATATCAGATGGATACCTGCAGCAGAACAAAATGCCTGGTACCTGAATAACCTCATCCTTAGGACTCTTTGCCCTATTGAAGGACTAGTTGTTAATGACTGATTTGGATCGGTAAAATGATTTGGATGGGGGAAGTTATCCTCCAAGTGTGAAAGAAGCATGGCTAGAAAAGCCAGGGGGTGGCCTGTGGTGTGATGGATCACTTTTGTGTAGCCTTTCTATCCATGGTCTCATAACTCCCACCCAATCATTTGGGTGGGACTGTGCAAATAAGATAATTGTGGCCCGTCAATGCGGTTGGTCAATTTTTCCTTAAAAGAGTCAAGTCCAGAGCAGGGAGACGATCCCACCACCACCAAGGAAGTACAGCCAGGAGCTAACACGTCCTTTGGATCTATGATCCCTGTGCTGAGAATCTCCTGGAACCAGGAGATAGAGAGCTGTAATACTGAAGGTGGCAGACAAGCAGCAGCAGAGATCTGGCAGCAGGAGACAGCATAGTGGGCTTTCTGGCCCACAGAGAGAGAAAGCTGAGTGCCTTTGAGGAGAGCCCAAGGGCCAGGAAGAGGCGTGCCTGCAAGCGTGGCTGGGAAGAGGCTGTCCTGATGGAAGACCTGTATCCTGAGTGTTCCTGAGCCTGAATTGTACGTGTTTACTTCCCTAATAAACCTCATAATTGTGAGTATTGTCTGTGAGTTCTGTGTGACCACTGCAATGAATTATTGAACCCAGCAGAGAAGTAGAGAGTGCCGTCGAAATGACGGTTGGTGTCAGAATTGGTAAAGATGGTGGAGAGAGAAGGCGTGTCTGACCACTGCCTCACAGGAATCAGCGTTGGACTGTTGATCTTGATTCTCCTTACCCCTTGTAAAGTTACAGGAGGTCAGACACTGCCCTCATGCCATTTTTACTGAGTAACTAGACAGCGTATTTTTAAAAATTGTTATCTATTTTTCCTATTTTGAAATATTCTGTTAGGTGTGGATAACAAAGCCTGTAAAATACATATGGATTCCTTTTTACCTAAAGAAGAATTAATTTTACAATATTTCTAAAAGCATCTGATAGGGAGGCCTATTGTTCTTTACATACACCCTAAGGAAAGTAAAATTAAATTATCATGTTTTCCAACACCCTCATTTGTACCCTCAATAATTTGTACGGCATGAGCTGTGAATTAACATCTAGTATGAATTATGTGTTTCTCTCAAATCCTGGCATATGTAAAATTTATCTCAGTAAGAATTATTTGATGAGGTGGATTTCTTTTGGATAAAAAGCCTATTCGCATATATTACACTTATAAGGCTTCACTGCAGTATACATTTTGGAATGGTTCAGAAGCTTTAAACATTGGTTGCATATTTGTGATATTCATCACATTTGAATTATCTGATATTTAGTAAGGCTTTATTATTACAGGCTTTGCCACAGTCATAAAATTTGTAGGTTTTCATTTCAAAATTAATATTCTGATTATCCCCAAAGATTGAATTTTGAATGATAATCTTGCCACACACATTTTATTTTTAAGGTTTTTCTCAGGCATTTACTTTCTGAGGCTTAGTAAAGCTTGACTATTGGTTAAATATATTGCTGCATTCAGTATAATTTTAAGATTATCCCCACTAGGAATTTCCAAAGATTAATGTGAATTCACTCTGTCTAAACATCTCCCAAACTTATTATATTTCTCTGTGTGTCCTCTGATATGATATTTTATTGTCAATAAAGAATGGATCAAAACTTACCCATATTTATTGCGAATATTTTTGACACTAGGAGAGATTGTCTCAAGCTATCAAACTGAGGAACCATTTTGATAGATTTCCTAACTTGATTACATTTATAATATGCATCTCCGTTTTGAAATCTCTATAGTCCAGAGAGATGTGACGGGAAGCTTAATCCACTCCTATTTTCAAATATTCCATACATTTTTTAACTGCATAAACAATGCTGTTCTTTAGTTTTATCAAGTTCTCATGAAAACTTCCCATGTTTATACTTCTGATTTTTGCTTTCCCTATCAAAACACTGTTGTGTAAAGGAAACTAAATATCTTTAGGTAGAAATCATTTGAACACTTTTTAATGTTCAAACTCTCTTTGAGATATCTGTTATAGATAATAGTCATTGCTTAGTAATTTATTTCATCATGCCTCGGCTGCATTTCAAACTCAGTTTTAGTGTCCCATTCTTCCTAGAAATAAAAATTATTGAAGGGAGACCTTGGGTGTGTTTACGAGATCATTGATATGAATGATTCTCTTATCAGCGCCCTCTAAGAGTGATAAATTGTTGGTCTAGAACTATTTTTTTCGTTCTTCTGGCAGTCCATGGTCTATTCAATATTTTTTTTACCATCACCATAGTTTGAGTGCATCAATTCTTCTGTCTTTCTTTTTTATTGTTTAGCTTTCACATGCATATGAGGTGATTGAAAAGACCATGGCTTGGGTCAGGAGGACCTTAGTCATCAAAGTGACATCTTTCCTTTCTAACGTTTAAAGAGGTCTTTTGTAGCGATTGTTTACTGCAATATGTCGTCTGATTTGCTGCTTCCAAGGACATTGATTCTTGATTCAAACACAATGAAATCATTGACAACTGCAATTTTTTCTCCATTTATCATGATCAGTCCAGTTGTGAGGATTTTTATTTTCTTCACGTTCAGATATAATGCATACTAAAGTCTTTGACTTTCATCAGTGCTTCAAGTTATCTTAATTTTCAGCAAGCAAGGTTTTGTCATCTGCATATCGAAGGTGGTTCATGAGTCTTCCTCCAGTCCTAATGCTGCACTCTTCATACAGTCCACATTCTTGGATTATTTGTTCAGCACACACATTGAATAAATATGGTAAAATGATACAACTCTGCTGCACACCTTTTCTAATTTTGAACCAAGCAGTATCCCTTTGTTCTGTTTGAATGACTGCCTCTTGATCCATGTACAGGTTCTGCATGATCAACAGTTCAAATTCTAGTTCCACACTTTGGTACCAAGCGTAAGATTTCTTTTATTACACATTTGTTTTATGGCAAAATTTCAAATACTTCTGAATAACATAGTGTTAAGTAAAATATTTTCTTCATTTTCACATCCCAATATTAATCCTGCTCTCTAGAAGTAAACACTCATATTGGTTCTGACTGTATTCTTGCATTTTTTTTTACAAACTGATAGTAGATATGTAAATTTCATAAAGTAAAAGTATATGTAATATTCTGCAGTTTTTTCTTCATTTAAACCATATTACTCTACAGATATTTTCATGTTAATAAGTATAGATTTAATATATATTTAAAAATCTTGTATAAGCATTCTTCCATGGATGATAGGTTATTTTCACTTGTTCAGCCATACTGAGACTAATGACTGTTTTCAGATGACCTAACTTTGACAAGTGTTTATTTCTCTTGGGTGGGCAACACGACCTTTAACCTCTGGGCAAAAGTGAATGAATTTAATATGTTGATAGATACTGGCAAAGAGCTCTTCCCCAAAGCTGTATCAATATTCTATGCTGCCAACAATGTGTGTTTGTCCCCATTGTCTCACCAATATTCTTCATTATCACTTGTAATTTTGCCAAAGGGTAAAAGTGGTATTATTTCATTTGTATTTTGCTTATTTCCTGCGAGATTAAGCAAGTTCATTTCAGAAGGTTCATCTGTATTCTATTCTGAAATTTTAATTCTAATTAAAATTTCCCATACTTATAAGCTTTCAATTGAAGATTATTTTCATCCTATATTTTAATCCTTTTAGTACATGATAACATTTTCTCATAGACCAACTCAAATGTTTTACTTCTAATGTCTGTTTTAGAATGTGTTTTTCTTGTTATTTTTATGTTAAACATCCACATCTTACCTTATATGGATTTTTCTGGATTTCTGTCTTCTTTGGAAGTTGTGCACTTACTGCCTGATTGAAAATATATTCTGATACACTAATTCACAATTGTTATGTATTGGTATGTGTTGTAAATCCCAACCCTTATACCTTGGTTATGATTCCATTTGGGAATGGGCTTTCTTTGTTATGGTAAGAGGCCATATTAATGTAGGGTGTGTTTTAAGCCAATCACATTTGAGATCAAAAGGCACAGATTAAGCAGAGAGATAGGGAAAGATAGATGCCATGCCACATCAAGATCACCAAGGAGTCAAGGAATAGGAGCCGAAGAGACAAAGATCTTCCCCCAGAGCTAACAGAGAGAGAAAGCCTTCTTCTAGAGCAGATGCCCTGATTTCAGATTTCTAGCCTCCTAAATTGTAGGAAAATAAATTTCTGTTTGGTAAACTACCTACTTGTAGTATTTCTGTTATAGCAGCACTAGATAACTAAGACAATACTATTTTAATGTTTGGAATTATGTTTAACTTTCTATCTGGAAATCATTTTTATTTCCTTATATATCCATCCAAATTTCTTTAAACAATAACCCCACACCATCTACCACATAGTAATCACCTATATATATGCAGACTCTCTTCTGCGCATCTGTGTGCATCTTCCCAATCCCATCCAAGTGTTTAACTTAATGACATGTTTTACATCTAATTTTAAAAGTACCTCTTCTATGTGTTTTTGCACAATTATTTTTTGTCTTTTCACAGAAAATAAAATGCACAAGAATGTTAAACCGATTCCTAAATTCCATTTGAAATCTCATTGTGTGTTTTTAATGTAGTATACATTGATTTCATGTAGTCTTTGAGATATTGCCATAATATCGAGTCTTCCAACTTAGGAATTTGTAATGTCGTTTATTTGGTTCTTTTTATTTCCAGTTTCTTCATATTGGTCTTGTAAATTGTTTATAAATTTCCCTCATTTTTATAATGTTGTAAACAGGGACTTGATTTCTGTTTTAAATTTTGCTACATAAGTGAAAATACATTGTTTTTTTTATAATAAGCATGTTTTTGACCATTTGCTTATTGTTCTTAGTTCTTATGTTTAGAAAAAGTAGATTTTCCATTATAGGCTAGGCTTGCAGCAATATCTTCACTGAATAATGAGTTTTGTTCCACTGTTTTTTAAACTTCTCCTCTTTTTCCCTCTTGCTATGGTTTTGCCCTGAGGGTCTGATGCTATGATGAATATTTGCAGCCACAGCAGTTGTAATTGTGTCATTGCTGCCCTTATGGGAAATGCGTGACAATTAGACCATTATAACGGATGTACGCTGGAAATTTCTTGTATGAAAATATTTTTTCCTGTTTGGCATGGGTTTTTGTTTCATTATTTCCCCCCAGCATACATTGCTGTGATTACATTATTTTTCTCTTTCAATCTATTAGTACAATTTTAATAGATAACTCAGTATTGAAAACATAATCATTTTGGTACAATAAACTCCACATAGCAATTTTGTGTAATTATTACACTATCCCAGTGCATGGCTATTGTTAAGATTTTATTTATATTGTTCTGTATGTATGCTTGATTCAAATTGTAGTTTAATATACTCTATATTTCATTTTCACTGTATTTTTTCAAGTTATGTAAGCCTGGAAGAATTCTGGAGGAAGATTTATTCTTTAAAATAAACTCACACAGATTGCAGAACATGGGAGCTGCATGGTGCTGTAGTATTTCCTAGAACTTGCTCCTAAAATAAGCCGCACTGGTAGCGCAGTGGTTAAGCGCTAGGCTGCTAACAGAAAGGTTGGCAGTTCAAACACACTTGTCTCTCCATGGGAGAAAGATGTGGCAGTCTGTTCTATTAAGATCACAGCCTTAGAAACCCTTTGAGGCAGTTCTACTTTGTTCTATAGGGTTGCTATGAGTCAGAATCTACTCAATTGCAATGGGTTTATGGGCTTTTAAATCAGACTTCATGAAATACTTGGGATATATTTTACTGCCTTATAGTTTGAAAGTAAAATTACTTGTGATTTATCTTTTTCTTTAAGTCACAAAATTTTCTAAAAAATATAGTTTATTCTGGATACACAAATGTGGGAGCAAAGATTACCATATTTCCTTTCATGATTTAATATAGCTCCTAAATGTAGAGCAGATTTTTATGAATTTCCATTGATTGTAATCTTGGTATTTCTTGATTACCCCAATAAGGTTTTGTTTTACTCAAATCTGTATTTATTTTTATCTTTAAAATTTACTGTTGTGGTGTTTGTAATAATTTATGAATTTTACATAACTACAGGTTATTTTGATCTTCCTCTAGAGTTGAATAATTGCTTCACTAATGTCCCAACTTTGTTTTCGAACATGAATTTTTAACTTTCTATTTAAAATAAATTTAGATTTGCATAGTTGCAAAAAGAAAAAAATACAAAGGATCTCCATGTACCCTTTGCATTTTCCCCAAATGTTAAGCATTCTCTTTGCTTATACACACACACATATACATATATACATATGCCTCTTATTTTTCAAAACTATTTGAGAGTAAATTGAATATATAATACTCACTTACTCCTAAATACTTCAATGTGAATTTCTAAACACTAGGATATTCTCTTACATAGTCACTGTATAGTTCTGAAAAATTGCAAATTAATATGGATATGCTGCTATCATCTCAGCAGTAGGCCCCCTACAAGTTTTTCAAGTTGTTTGTAATACTATTAAGAGCATAAGGATCCAGCTGTGAATCACATGTGGCATTTCATTTTCATGTTTTTATTCTCCTTCAGCCTGAAATACATCCTCCGTCTTTCCCCGATTTTGTTACTGTGACGCTTTTGAAAATTTCAAATTATTTTGTAGAAATTCATAGTTTGAGTCTGATGCTTTCTGATGATTATATTTGGATTATAATAATTATTTTCCAGGAATATCACAGTAGTTTGTTTTCTTCTCAGAGTATCCTATCAGGAGCATGTAGATCTATTTGTCCCATTATTGCTGATGCTAATTTTGACCACTTCTTTATGGTGCTGTCTGCTAGATTTCAACACTGTAAATTTAATTATTTATTCTTTATAATTAATAAGTATGTTGTTGGGGTTTATCCAAAGATTTTATAAATATCCTGTTCTCATAAAAATTATCCTATCTTCATTTTCCATTGCTGACTTTTGCCTAAAACAATTATAACTATGGTGGATACCAACATGTAAGTTTCTATTTCCATCATTCCGAGTTGTAGTTGACATTCTGGTGTAAGGGTTTTAACTTCTAATTAATTTATTCATGGATTTTTAAATATCATCAACTCATGGATTCATATATTTTTTTCTATGTTATAAATGCTGTGGTCTTTAGATACTCAAATTATTTGGATTTTACCAGTGGAAACCTTAGTTATCTAAAAATAAATCCATTGCTGTCAGTCAATTCCAACTCATAGCGACCCTATATTACCTAGTGCTACTATAATAGAAATATTATGGCACAATGAAATTATTATAGGCACAAATAAATGGCTTTAACAAAAAGAAATTTATTCTCTCACAGTTTAGAAGGCTGGAAGTCCAAATTCAGGGTGGCAGCTCTAGGAGAAGGCTTTCTCTCTCTGTCAGTTCTGGGGGAAGGTCATTGTCATCAATCTTCCTCTGGTCTAGAGCTTCTCAGTGCAGGAACCCCAAGTCCAAAGGATGTGCTCTGCTCCAGCACTGCTTCCTTGGTGGTATGAATTCCCTCTGTCTCTCTGCTCGATTCTTTTATATCTCAAGAGATCAACTCAAGATAACCTAGTCTTATAGATTGAGTCTTGCCTCACTAACATAACTTCTGATAATCCCACCTCATTATCATCACAGAGGCAGGATTTACCACACATAGGAAAATCACATCAGATGGCAAAATGGTGGACAATCACACAACACACAATACTGGGGATCATGGCCTCGCCAAGTTGAGGCACATTTTTAGGGGGACACAATTCAATCCATAACAAAACCCCTTTAACTAACATTGTAAAGCTAATTTTTACTAACGAAAATTTGTAGTTTCTAATTTTAATTTCCTTACCTTTTATCTTCACTCAATTCCTAATCAGAATATTTGTATTGGTTTTTACTATTTAACTCATTATTTTCTCTTTTATTTCATGTGTAGAAACTGGTTTCTAATAAATTTTCAAGGACGGAGATGTACAATATTTGCTTTACTTATTTTAATTACCTAGTGTTACTGTATCAAAAAACAAAACAAAACAAAACCAAAACCCACAGATGGGTGAGGCTTCGAAGAACAGGAATTTATTGTCCCAGAGTTTCATAGTCTAGAAGTCGAAATCAGAGCATCGATTCTAGGGGAAAGTCCTTCCTTGTCAACAGCCCTGGGCATTCCTTGGAACTCCTGGGCTTGCAGATTCATCTGCCTCCATTTTTACATGACACCTGCCTTCCCCCTGTGCGAGTCTATTCTGCTTTTTTAATAAGACATCACTCAAAAGTGAATAGACTTATGACTCACTCGACTCTGGCATCCGACTGGAAGAGATCCATATTTACGCCCATTCCAAAGAAAGGTGATCCAACAGAATGTAGAAATTATCGAACAATATCATTAACATTCCACACAAGTAAAATTTTGCTGAAGATCATTCAAAAGCAGTTGCAGCAGTACATTGACAGGGAAGTGTCAGAAATTCAAGCCACAGTCAGAAGAGTATGTGGAACGACGGATATTACTGCTGATGCCGGATGAATCTTGGCTGAAAGTAGAGAATACCAGAAGGATGTTTACCTGTGTTTTATTGACTCTGCAAAGGTGTTCAACTGTGTGGATCATAACAAATTATGGATAACATTGTAAAAAATGGGAATTCTAGAACACTTAATTGTGCTCATGAGGAACCTGTACATAGACCAGAGGCAGTCATTTGAGCAGAACAAGGGGATACTGTGCAGTTTAAAGTCAGGAAAGGTGTGCATCAGGGTTGTATCCTTTCACCATAGTTATTCAATTTGTAGGCTGAGCAAATAATCCAAGAGGTTGGACTATATGTAGAACTTGGTATTAGGATTGGAGGAAGACTCGTTAACAACTTGCAATATGCAGATGACACACACAACCTTGCTTGCTGAAAGAGGACTTGAAGCACTTACTGCTGAAGATCAAAGACTACAGCTTTCAGTATGGATTGCACCTCAACATCAAACAAAAAACCTCACAACTGGACCAATAAGCAACATCATGATAAACAAAGACTGAAGTTGTCAAGGATTTCATTTTACCTGCATCCACAATCAACAACCATGGAAGCAACAGTCAAGAAATCAAAGGACATATTGCATTGGGAAAATCTGCTGCAAAAGACCTCTTTAAAGTGTTAAAAAGCAAAGATGTCACTTTAAGGATGAAGGTGCACTTGACTCAAGCCATGGTATTTTCAATTGCCTTATATGCATGTGAAAGCTGGACAGTGAATAAGGAAGACTGAAGAATTGATGCCTTTGAATTATGGTGTTCACCAAGAATACTGAATATACCATCTACTGCTAGAAGAAACAACAAATTTGTCTTGGAAGTACAGCCAGAATCTCCTCAGAAGCAAGGATAGTGAGACTTCGTCTTACATACTTTGGATATGTTATCAGGAGGGATCAGTCCCTGGAGAAGGACATCATGCTTGGTAAAGCAGAAGTTCAGCAAAAAAGAGGAAGACCCTGAACGAGATGGACTGACACAGTGGCTGCAACAATGGGCTCAAGCATAACAAGGATTGTGTGGATGGTGCAGGACTTGGCAGTGTTTCGTTCTGTTGTACACAGAGTCGCTATGAGTCAGAATCAACTTGAAGGCACTGAACAACTCTGGTACGATCTCATTACATAACAAAAGAAAACCTTTATTTCCCAACAAGGTCATATTTAGAGGTACAGAGGTTAGGAATTCAAGATTTCTATACTGGGGACACAATTCAATCCATAACATTCTACCCTTTAGACCCCAAAATCCATGTCCTTCCCACATGCAAAATACACTCACTTGATCATATCTCCAAAAGTCTTAACCCATTCCAACATCAACTCTAAGTCCAATCTCATCTTCTGAATTATTTAAACCAAGTTTGGCTGAGAATCTGGGTGTGCTCCATCCTGGGGCAAAATTTCTCTCATCTGCTTACCTGTGAAACCTAGGATACAAGCTATCTGCTTCCAAAGCACAATGGTGGAACAGGCTTAAGATAGACATTCCCATTCCAAAAAGGAGAAACTTGAAGGAAAGAGGGAGCCATGGACAACCTTATTAGCTCTCAAGTCTTGAAAATAATGCTCTCTTCTCCAGGACTATCTCGGCATCAAACCCACCATCCAGATTCTGAGAAGGGGCCCTGCCCTCCAAACTCTGGACAGGAGCCAAATTTTATAACTTAGATGAAACTGACCAATTTCTTGAAAGATACAAACTACTAGACCTCATCAAGGAGAAATAATCTGAATAGGCCTGTATCTATTAAATCTGTTGAATCAATACTTACTATCCTTCAAAAAAGAAAACATCAGGCCTAGCAATTTCATTTATGGACTCTAACAAAAATTTAGGGAATATATGAAACCAATTCTCTACAATTTCTTCCAAAGTATAGAAGAAGCATTTCCTAACTTATTTGATGAACCAGCATTACAATAATACCAAAACCTAATGAAGACATTACAAGATAGGAAAACCACAGACCAATATCTCTCATGAGCTGTATGGAAAGGCAAATGGCGCCAAACTGTTAACACTATACTGAAAAAGAAAAAAAGACTATTGAAGGACTGACAGTTGATTCTGGAAAACCATTTGACAAAACACAAGGCTTTTCTAATTTAGAGCCCTTCCCAAGAAACCAACCCTGATAATACTCTGGACTGCTAGCCTCCATAACCAAGAATAAATGTCTGTGGTTGAAGCCACCAAGTTTGTGGAACTTTCTTATGGCAATCCTAGGAAACTAATACATCCTGTTCCTACTGACTGGGTACCCGTGAAAATTAACAAAAATGTTTGGGAGGTAAATATGTACTTCCATGTTTATTTACCCAAAAAAAAAAAAATTATGATTGTTATGTTCACTCCTAAGGGAAACTCATGAACATGGATCTTTTCAAATTATTTCAATGCGTGCTCCATGCAGGAAAAAACTGTTATTCTCATCCTCATTCATGCGATTTTCTTTTAGTATATTTTTTGTATGCTTAATACATTTATACTGTTCACCTTATGTAAATCAAGGCCAATGAAAGCCACAGGCACTATAGAGGCATAATAAAGAACATATGGATTTATAATCATACAGTGAATAGGACAGAGTATCAGATTGCACTATTTTGGTATTTTTATTATAGCCACAGAAATATCCACGGGCAGAATGCAGAGAATAAGTGCAAATTATGAGAGTATATTCCCAGAATTGTATATTGATTCCACCATAGAAATATTTACACGCCATTCAATCTTGATAGCCTAATTAATAATGCATTATTAGTGTCTGTTATGAAGTACTCTTCTAGGTGGGATATGTTTGTGTTGGTAGAAGAAACGTTAGTTCATTCAGATTTATGACAAAAGGATAAAATTTTGTTAATTAAAACACGAGATCTGATACACTGAGTACCAAAATTCAGTACTAGTGGTTTAAAGTGTGAATATTACACATGCACACTTTTGGTTCTTTTGATTCAACTCTCCCCTAATAATTGTTCCCTCTCAGTTCCCAAGACTAATTTTTCATTAATCTTTAATATATGGCATCTATTGCAATTGGAAGGGGTGACCATTATTACCCCTCCATTATTTCCACCACATAAGAAGTCCCCAATAGCTTATCACTCCACTCTCACGAAAACCTGTCTTTCAACGTCCCAGCCTTTTTTTCATGGTGTCTTGATAGAATAATCCTTTCCTGTACATCACAGAGGCCCTCTGGTGAAGGTGGCCCCGAATGCAAGAATCACGATTTAGATAATTTACATCTATTATTCACCCCTCCCCATACTCTCATTCAAATTTTGACCATAATGTATCTTAAAATTCAGTGTCCTTGTTCTTTTAGAGAACATGGATATGAATGAACTCCAGCTAATGAAGTAGGTCCATTCATTTTACTGATCCCTCTCAAAGACCATCATGGTGGCACGTGAAAGGCCTGTAATGAAGACACAATAGTAACAGATCTCAAACCTTAGGTTGAAATTCATCAATAGTAATATACTATTTTCATGAAACCCCGGGTAACTATTTTATACATTGAAGATAACTAGACTTTTCCACATGTCCTTGCTCCTTTGACACACATCATCTCATGAGTTTTAAGAGATTTTGATTTTTCCTCACTGTAGAATTTGAAATCTGAGGTTGATAAATCTTTGAGAAGCAGTGACTTAGTTCTTCCCAGGATGAATTCTGATATGTAGTCTGTTGTGAGAATTGTTCAAAAGATTTACATTTGTAAACTCTCTCTGCAGTATTATTTGGGGAGGCCTGAGGTGAGATCATTGCATAAAAGGCTTGCTATAGTGATTACATTTGTCAGGTTTCTCTCTAGTATTGATGCTCTCATGACTCCAAAAGTGTATGTCTGATTAAATAGCCTATTTTCACTATAATTCTAAGATTTCTCTACTGTATGAGTTCTTTGTTGTTCCATAATGCCTGACCTTTGGATAAAAACTTTACCACACACATTTGTGTGTTTTCACTCAAAGATGTATGTTCTTACAACTAGTGAGCTGTGCAAGGAGCCCTGGTGGTTCAGTGGTTAAGTGCTCAGCTACTAACCAAAAGGTTGGCAGTTTGAACCCACCAGCAGCTTAGCAAGAGAAAGATGTATCCATCTGCTTCTGTAAAGATAACAGCCTTGGAAACTCTATGGGTTAGTTCTCTGTCCTATAGGGTTGCTATGAGTCAGAACTGACTTGACAGCAACTTTTTTTTTCTTCTAGTGAGATGTACAGCCTGGATAAAACCTTCGTCACATACATTTTCAAGTTTTCTATCCAATATGAATTCTCTGATGACTTGCAAAGTTTGAATTTTGAGTGAGGATCTTACCACATACATTTATATGGTTTCTTTCAGGTATAAATTCTCATGTGTCTAGTCAGGCTTGAGCCACAGCTAAAAACTTTGCCACACGCATTCACATTAGTAAGTTTCTTTTCCAGTATTAGTTTTTCTCATGATATCAAAGGTCTGAATGTCTAACAGAAGTCTGACAACATCTTTCTCCAGTATGAATTTGCTGATGTTCCACAAGCTTTGATTTTTGGATAAAAGCTTTGTAACACACAGTACATTTGTGTGGTTCCTCTCCAAGACATATATGCTGATATCTAATGAGGTATGAGCCCTGGTTAAAGGGTTTTCCACACTCGTTACATTTGTAAGGTTCTTCTCAAAGATGTATACTCTGATGTTTGGTGAGGTGAGAGCCTCGGTTAAAGGCTTTGCCACACTCATTACATTTGTAAGGTTTTTCTCTATAATGTGTTTTCTGGTGTTGTGTAACCAAAGAAGAATGCATAAAAGCATCCCCAAATTTAATACAAATATTGGCTTTGACACTAGAAGAAATTCTTTCAAGAAATGAATCTGAAGAACTATTATTGATAGACTTCTCAACTTGATTACATTCATACATTTTCTCTCCAATATTTGAAATCTCTGAAGTTCAGCGAGATGTGATTGAAAGTTTAATCCAATTCTATTTTCAACACATTACATATACTTGTTTCCTGAATCTCTTCTAACATGTTGCTCTCTTTTCCCAGTGAGATTTCTGTTATGAGTCATAGTCACTCCTTTGTAATTTCTTTCATCATCTTCCCCGACTCTCAAACTCATGCATATTTTCCCTGACTTCCTTGAAGTCAAAATCTTCAATGCCATGGCTTTCATGTGTTTCCAACATTACAGACTGTACTAATTCCCCTTTAGCAATTTATCTTCTGGTGATAATTCCTTGATAACATATGTAGAAGACACATCTAAAAGATAAAAAGAACATATGATTTTTATTAACTACAGTTGGAAAATAAGTATTTTATAGTGAAAAATTAATGTTATATCAAAATCAATACTTTTAATAAACAGAGTGATGAAAATTTTTCAACAAACAGTCTTCCAATATTTAGAAAGACAAAGTTAGCTGGATTCCTCAATAAAGCATGATGACATTTAAGTGAAATAATTTTCAGGGAAGCATAGTTTTAAACACCCTATGACCAAACCACTCAAACTATGTAAAGTCACATAAGCCCTAAAAGCAGCAGTATCTTTTCCACCACCATCCCAAAGGAGACATCATCGGCATAGATACGTGGCTGTCAAATATTTTAAGAAAAAGAAATTTTAATGTTGATGCATAATTATTACACAAATAAATGCTAAAGCACAGACCTACATAATGTAATGGTAAGTGATACATAATAACACTACCTAATAAATGAATGGCAATTCAGAATTATAAAACACAAAACTAGCACTAGGGAAATCAAGAAGAATCTAACAAAACATCATTGTAACAGTAACAAAATATTCTTCTGAATACCTGTAAAAAACCATCTATACTCACTGCAAAATAAGTAATTGTAACATTAACAAGTACTGCACAGGAGTTTTATTCCATAAGATATTGAAAAGCCATCACATAGAAACCATAATGAAAATCTGTAAGTAAGCCATTCTAGTAACCCACGATCAATATAGCAGGTACAGGAGTAATCACAATTATACAAAATCATTGTCTGAGGAATTATGAATCAGGATGTGAACCAGGGCCCGTAGGCTCAGACATGTTCTTAAACATTAATCACCACTGGCCACACAGGCAGTATAGATGACAACAAATCATAGTAAATTCCAGGAGCTACAAGGGAGATAAAGAACCAGCCCTGTCTCTAATAGTGTTATTCAGCTACCCCTCTTGGATAATGGCATCTGAGTCATCAAACCCTGAACATGTTGATTTAGACAGTGACCAGACTATGCTGCTGTCCTGAGCTAGCTGTCCTGTGTAGGGGTCATTCCTTGTACAGTATGTACAAGGGTAAGAGTTTGTACAGAAGGGTAAGAGTTTACTTGGGAAAACAAAGTTAGGAAGAGGCTTTTGCCAATATCTAAGCTTTTTAAGAATGTGATTACATTAGTTTTTTAAAAACTTACATAATATATTTTAATGAGAAATTGAACAGTTTCGGCACGTCAAACTTCCTAAGGTCAACTCTCCTTGTTGGTTATATAGAGTCTCTTTGCTGGCCTACAGCAATCATATAAAATCATATCTTTAAAATTTGTAACACAAACCCTACAAGAGAAGATACATGAAGTGAGGAGTGTTTCTACTATTCGTATTGTTGTTGTTGTTAGTTGACCTGGAGTCAGCATAGGCTCATAGTGACCTTATGTATGATAGAATGAAACATTGTCCAGTCCTGTCGCCATCTTCATGATCATTAGTATGTTTGAGTTCACTGGTGTGGCTATTGGGGCAACCCATCTCATTGAGGGTTTCCCTCATATTTCGCTGACCCTCTACTTTACCAAACAGGATGTCCTTTTCTAGAGATTGGTCTTCCTGATGATGTGGCCAAACTAAGTGAGCCCAAGTCTCACCATCCTCCCTTCTAAGCAGTATTCTGGTTGCATTTCCATTAAGACTGATTTGTTCATTCTGGCAGTCCATGTTGTGGTGAAATGAGTTCCTTTATGCAGCCTTTTGCCTTGGTTCTTTGGAAAAACAGCTTGAAAAGTTTTTCCCTTAAGCCCTGTGGAGTTAACCTCTGCCCTAGTTTTCTACACAAGAGAGTTTGTTACTTTTGCTCAGGTTGACTGACATTTCCTGGGTGAACTGTAAACAACTTGACTTTTTGTCTGGTCCTGGGTTGCAGCCTGCCCTGTGACTGGCATGTACCTTGCAGGGATTGGCCAATAGATTATGCTAATGAGGAGACTATAGACTACTATGCAAATGCAATGTCTGTGGCCTACGGAGGGGAGGGGGTTGGTCAATTTGTGCCCCCTGCTGGGAGGGACCAGTCCTTAAAATTGACAAGAGGTAGTGTATATATGCAGCCATCCCCACAGTTTTTCAGAAAGCAGCAGGAAGAGGCAGAAGGAAGAAAGAGAGAAGATGTGAGAGAGAAAAGGAGGCAAGGAACCTCTTAAAAGAGCTGTACAAGTCAAGGGCTGTAACACTGAAGACAACAAGAGGCCCAGAAGGGTCCCAGTGGCAGAGTTGGTGGTGACAGACTGGCCAAGAGGAACCTGTCCTCAGGAAGCCGAGAGGAGGCCTGTCCTGATGGGGTCAAGAGGAGGCCTATACAGCCGAGAGGAGATGAGAGAGCTGTCCTGTACTGAAGAAGGGAGATTTTCCCTACATGCTTCTTGATCCTGATCCTGAGTTGTAGCTTGTTGCTCCTGATCCGGAGTTTTGTCCTGTTGCTTCCTAAATAAACCACTTAACTGTAAGTATGGTCTGTAAGTCTGTGCGGCCATTGAAACGGATTATCAAACCCAGGAGAGAAGTAGAGAGTACTGTGGGGGAGACAGTGGGTGTCAGAATTGGTAAAGGGGTTGGAAGGTGGAGGTATGTCTGACCTCCACTTCATAGGAGTCAGCTTTGGGCTGACCCTGGTCATTATAACCCCCTGAAGTTAGACACATTCTGATGTTACTATTATTACTACTATTCTCACATTTCACAACAGTATACTCAATATTCTTTGCTAACACCACAATCTAAATACATCAATTCTTCTTATGACTTCCTTTGCATGTGTATGAGGTGATTGGAAAGACCATGGCTTAGGTCAGGCACACCTTAATAATCAAAGTGACATATGTTGCTTTTTAAAACTTTAAAGAGGTCTTTTGCAGTAGACTTGCCCAATGCAATATGCTGTCTGATTTCTTGACTGTTGCTTCCATGGACACTGATTGTTCATGCAAGTAGAATGAAACTGTTGAGACTTCATCTCCATTTATCATGAAGATGTTTACTGAGCCAGTTGTGGGGACTTTTGTTTCTTCATGCTCAGGTGAAATCCATACTTGAAGCCCTTCCACAGTGACGGTCTTTGACCCTCATCAGTAAGTGCTTTAAGATACCTTCATTTTCAGTAAGCAAAGTTGTGTTACCTATATATTGCAGATTTTTAACGAGCCTTCCTCCAATCCTGATGCTGTGTTCTTTTTCATATAGTCCAGTTTCTGGGATTACTTCTTCAGTTTACAGTTTGAATAAGGAAAAAAGACAAAACCCTGCTGTACATCTTTTCCAATTTGGATTCCCATAATATCTCATTCTGTTCAAACAAATGCTTCTTGATCCAGGTACAGGTTCTGTATGAGAACAAGTGCTCAGGAATCCATTCTTCTTAATGTTATCCATAATTTGTTATGATCCACACAGTCAAATATGTTTGTGTAGTCAACAAAACACAGGTAAACATTTTTCTGGTATTCTCTGCTTTAGATCAAGATCCATCTGACATCATACGGACAGCCCTTGTTTCATGTCCTCTTCTGAATTTGGTTTGAACTTCTGGCAGTTCCCTGTCAAGATATGGCTGCAGTCATTTTTTAATTACTTTCAGCAAAATTTTGCTAGCATGTGATATTAATGATACTGTTCAGTAATTTCCACATTCCATTTGATCGACTTTTTTGGAATGGGCACAAATATGGATCTCTTCCAGTCGGTTGGCCACACAGCTGTCTTCTAAATATCGTGACATAGATGAACAAGTGCTTCCAGCATTGCATCCATTTGTTGAAATATCTTAATTCATGCCCTGTTAATTCCTGGAGCCTTATTTTTTGCCAATGTCTTCAGTGCAGCTTGAACATCTTCCTTCAATACCAGCTGTTCTTGATCATGTTACCTCCTGAATTGGTTGAAAGTCAGCCAGTTCTTTTTGGTGCAGTGACTTCGTATTCTTTCCATTTTCCTTTTCATGTTTCCTGCATCATTCAATTTTTGCCCATAGAATCCTTCAGCAATGCAACTCGAGGCTCAAATTTTCTCTTCAGTTCTTTCAGCTTGAGAAATGCTGATCGTGTTCTTCTCTTTTGGTTTTCTAACTCCAGATCATTTCACATTTCATGATAATACTTTATTCTTTTCAAGATGCCCTTAGAAATCTTCTGTTCAGTTTTTTCAATTCATCATTTCTTCCATTCACTTCAGCTACTCTGTACTTAAGATCAAGTTTCCAAGTCTCTTCTGACATGTATTTTGGTCCTTTCCTTTTTTCTTGTCTTTTTCATGACCTTTCACTTTCTTCATGTATGATGTCCTGTTGTCTTCCCACAACTCTTCTGGTCTTCAGTCATTAGTGTTCAGTGCATCAAATCTATTCTTGAGATGGTCTTTAAATTCAAGTGGGATGTATTCAAGCTTGTACTTTGGCTCTCATGGACCTGCTTTGATTTTCTTCAGCTTCACCTTGAATGTGCACATGATCCACTGATAGACTGTTGCATCCTAGCTTTGTCTTGATTGATGATATTGAGTCTCTCCATTGTTTCTTTCCACAGATGTGTCAATTACATTCCAGCAAGGTCCATGTGCATAGTCGTCAACTGTGTTGTTGAAAAAAAGTATTTCTGATGAATAAGTTGTTATTTTTGCAGAATTCTATGCAATATCTGGTGTTGTTTCTATCACTAAGGCTGTTTTTTCAACTACTCAACTTTGTTTCCAACTACCACATTTCAATCACCAGTAATTTATCAATGCATCTTGATTGCACATTTAACCAATTTCTGACTGTAACAGGTGATAAACATCTTCAATTTCTTCACCTTTGGTATTTGTGGTTGGTGTGTAAATTTGTACAATAGTTGTATTAAATAGTCTTCCTATTAACCTATCACTGATCACTTTGTACTTCAGGATAGATCTCAAAATGTTCTTTTTAACTATTAATGCAATACTGTTCCTCTTTAATTTGTTGTTCCTGGATAGTAAACTATATGATTGCCGGATTCAAAATAGCTGATACCAGTCCATTTTAGCTCTCTAACGGCTAGGGTACTGATTTTCAAGGGTTCTATTTCATTTTTGATTACTTACAATTTTTCTTAATTCATACTTCATACCTTTCACATTCTGATTGGTAATGGATATTTGTAGCTGTTATGTCTTATTTTGAGTAGTGCCCCATCAGTAAACGAAGGTCCCAAGGGCTCTACTCCATTTACGTCATTGTTTTAGTCATCTAGTGCTCCTACAACAGAAATACCACAAGTGGATGGTTTTAATGAAGAGAAGTTTATTTCCTCATAGTCAAAGTAGGCTAAAATTCCAAATTCAGGGCATCAGCTCCAGCGGAAGGCTTTTTCTCTCAGTCAGCCTTCTTCTCTTCAGTGTTCCCCCGGACTAGGAGCTTCTCTGCGCAGGGACCCCGGTCCAAAGACGTGCTCTGCTCCTGGCACTGGTTTCTTGATGGTTTGAGGTCCCCCTGTCTCTCTGCTCACTTCTGTCTTTTATATCTCAAGAGATTGCCTCAGGACACAATCCAGTCTTGTAGATCCAGTCCTGCCTTACTAACACAACTGCCACCCATCCTCCCTCATTAACATCATAGAGGCAGGTTTACAACATACAGGAAAATCACACAGTACCAGGAATCATGGCCTAGCCAAACTGATACACACATTTTTTGGGGGACATAAATTCAAACCATGACAGTCATTAAGGTTGAATCTACTTTGAGGCGGCAGTAGATTTGCGTGCCTTCCAACCTGAGAAAACTTTTCTTCCAGCACTATATTGGACAATCCTAAGGTTTTGATTGGCAGATTTTTGGTAGTAGTACACCTGGCCTCGCTTCCTAGTTTGTTTCAGTCTGGAAGGTCTACTGATACCTGTCTACCATGGGTGACCTGGATGGTACTTGAAATACCAGTAGTATAGCTTCCAGCACCACAGCAACATGCAAGCCACCACAACATAACAAACTGACAGATGGATGATCTAATAATCTACTATTTGTATTAGCAGATAGAGTAAAACCTTCAAAAGCCAGAACCTGTGTAAGGCGGAAACCTACCAGAGAAGAAAAAGTCATATATTTTCCACCCCAACAAGCAATAGAAAAATGGTAGAACTGTGCCCTCTCAAAAGCAGAAAACTTTCGAGACCTGGAAGAACAAGGAAGTCCTGTCAAGTTCTGGCTCTCACAAGTTTCACTGTCTGTAGCTGCAGTTATGAATCAATGGAAATTAATGTGCACTTATCCAAAATTAATAGATTATTACTTCAGAAAGATGATCAGGAGAACAAAAAAAACAACTCAATAACCCAGAGAACGGAATGTGTTATACAGAACGGTGATGCAGTAGTACAGAAACAATTTCTGGAAGTGCCATATAGACACAGACACCTGTCAAAGAATTCACTGTGCAGAGAGGTGGTTAGCAACAGGAGAAGCCAATAATGGTCAATGCACTACATGCGCAGCCACCGTTTGTCAGTAAATGCTTGCATGTTGCATGATGCTGAACAGGTTTCAGTGGAGCTTCCAGACTAAGATGGACTAGGAAGAAAGAGCTGGCTATCTACTTCTGAAAATCAGATAATGAAAACCCAGTGGATCACAACAGTCCAATCTGCAACAGATTACAGGGATGGCACGGGACAGGACAGCATTTTTTCTTTTGGGCATATGGTTGCCGTGAGTCTGAGGTCAACTCCATGGCAGCTAACAATAATGGCCAGAGAAAAACAGGTTAACACCAGAACTGGAATCAACAATGAACAGGTGAATATTATACAAAATTCAGTTTTAAAAAAAGATGGGAGACAAATCAGCTTTCATAGATTAACTGAAGAATGTAATTTCCAGAACTATAGAAATTTTTTGGAAAACACAGTTGTTATAAGGAACAGTGGTGAGGAACTACACGTAGTGAAAGAAATTGGCTAAGTTTCCTATAAAATACAAGGTATTTCAATATTAGTTTGATATACCAAGATGTATATATAATGACTCTAGACAGGAAGAATAATTATTAGAATAAAGTATTTGTGACATAAATAAAAACTCAGTGAAATCTAAATAAGTTGTATTTAGAAAACTTAAAACATACTATAGAAAAAAAAGTATGTTATATAATAAATTATGACAAATCAATTTAATTGTTCTTCTTACAGATTAAAACAGTAACTAAATACAAAAAGTATTGTGGTGGACTGAATTGCATACCCCAAAAATGTGTTATAAATCTTAACCCTTATACCTGTGGTTATAATCCCATTTGGGAATATATTTTCCTTGTTATGTTAATGAGGCAATATTAGCATAAGGTGTATCTTAAGTTAATCTCTTCTCACATATAAAAGAGTGGGTTAAGCAAGCAGCAAGAAAACAGAGATGAGGAAGATACAAGCCACATAATCATCAAGGAACCTAGGAATGGAAGCTGAAAGGAAAAAGGACCTTCCTCCAGAACGGACAGAGAGACTTCCCCTACAGCTGGTGACCAGAATTTGGACTTCTAGCCCTCTAAAGGAGCCCTGGTGGTGCAGTGGTTAAGCGCTTACCTGGTAACTGAAAGGTCAGCAGTTCGCTCTTTGGGAGAAAGATGTGGCAGTCAGCTTCTGTAAAGATTTACAGCGTTGGAAACCCTATGGGGCAGTTCTACGCTGTCCTATAGGGTCGCTATGAATCGGAATCAACTCGAGAGCAGTAGGTAGTAGTAACCTCCTAAATTTTGAGAAAATAAATTTGTTTGTTAAAGCCACCTACTTGTGGTATTTCTGTTACAGCAGCACTAGATAACTAAGACAAGTATATTCTCAAAATATCCAAAATTCTCAAGTTAAAAAATCCAATTAATTTGGAAAAGTATATTTTAATAGCAGATACTAAGTCAGATGAAACAAAGTAAAAGGATTAACTATGTTTTCACAAAATCTGGAGGTTGTATAGGTTTTGGGGAAATGGTGGATGAGACATAACTCTCAACATTCAAAAAGAATTTTTTCTTGTAAAATACATAATACTAATTCTTCAATCCCAACAGAAGTTGTCCATCACTTAAAGGTTAGGTTGACAGCAAAAGGAGGGTGAAAATTTCACACTCTAGTAATGTGTATTTTAAAACCAAGTTTTGGAAGCAAAATCACACAAACTTAGGATAACGTGAAATCAGGAAGAGTCAAGGTTTTTCTCCCATCCCAAGACTAGGTAGAGAGCTGCAAGAGGGAGAAAAAGAAAAGACATAGGAAGGAGTAAATTAGAAGAGTCAGCATTTGTGTGGTCCTTGAGAAGTGACTGTGTGCTCTGCCCACAAAACTCAGGTTAAGCGCCTGAAAGACTGAGATATGGTCACCATATAAGATGGGATTCAAAAAGAGAACCTCTGACTACTGTCTTCACAATACTGCCAAGAAACAATCTTAGACGAACCAAGCCACCCCCGTTATATGAAGTATACAAAAGCAGAAAAGAAGAAATAGCCAAGGGGCCTAAACAGGCAGAAAGGACTCAAGACAGCTCCATGCAGCTTCCCAGGGACCCAGATGCAATGGAAGAGCAGCCAACATTTTCCCATTCCATGAGAAGGCCATCTAAGCACGTGAATGAGAATGGAACCTGTATGGGTCCCGAGGTCAACAGTATGGAGATCTCAGACCTGTATGAAGTGAGAACTGAGGATTAGATGGAATCCAGTACAAAAGGAGAAACCAAGGGGCAAGAGGACCCCTTTGAAACAGCCCTCCCTGTCCCTCTCAAAGCCAAGACACCAAAGAGCTTAAAGGAACTAGACAATGATGTAACATAGGTCATGATAAAGATTTTGCCTCTGTCTTTGCTTGACCTAGACCACCAATGGAAGATGGGAGTATAAACTTTAACATGTGCTGTCTTAGTTATCTAGTGCTGTTGTAAAAGAAACACCACAAGTAGATGGCTTTTACAAATGGAAATTTACTTTCTCATAGTTTAGGAGGCTACAAGTCTGAATTCAGAGCATTGGCTCTAGGGGAAGGCTTTCTGTCAGCTCTAGGGGAATGTCCTTGCCTGTTCTGAGCTTCTGCTCCTGGGTGATCTTCATGTGGCTTGGCATCTCTTTTTCTCCATGTCAGCTAGATCACTTTCTTGTTTTAATCTCTTTTATATCTCAAAAGAGACTGACTTAAAACACACCCTACAATAATACTGTCTTATTAACATAACAAAGACAACTCATTCCCATATGGGATTATAACCCAGGCATAGAGATTGAATTACAACACATATTTTGGGGGGACACAATTCAATCCATAACATGTGTAAAGAGGAGTGATAATGGGGGTTGGGGTGGGGGATGACAATATTTCCTTTGGCAGCTCACAAGAAATCAACTTTTGTTTTCCCACAGACCTCTCCCATTTGGGGAAGAGTTCCCAAACATATTTAATGGTGTGACTTCCTGTCAGCTCATCTGAGCTTTTATCTGTGTTCAACTCTTGATACATTCCCACCTACCCAGGTTTTTTGCTATTTTCACCTTGATCTCCACAGTCCAGGGCTCTGCCCCTTGCTCCAAAATGGAAATTAGATTCAGCTCAGGAATTGAGATTCCTGCTTATAAGAAAAAAGGAACATGATGTGCTATGAGTTTTTCAGAATATAATCCAAGCCGTTTGTTCAGGTGAGAACAGATAACATTACTGATGGGTCTAGGCAAATATTTAAAAAATTCACCTGATTGCCGCCGCCTCCTTAATGCCTAGGGAATATTTTTAATATGTAGATATCTAGCTGTCTTCCAGGAACTACTGAATAAAAAGCATAGAAGTAAAACCAGAGAACTGGATACTTTAAATGTTAGTCATTAGGTTTTGTGCTTAGTCAAGCTCTGGAACCAGTACTGCTCTAGCTTGAAGTGGGCATAACATTTGAAGAATAGTGAAGGTTCAAATCCAGATGCCACATTATTGAAGTGTTTGATTTCTAAATCGACTTCAATCTCTGTTTTAAGAACAGGGATCTGAAACTCCATCAAGCAAGGCAGGGACTTCCAAGAGACTCACAAGGGAAAATACAAAGATGCACAAGGGCAGATCCTGACTTCTGGAGGGAAGTTATCCTCACCCAGGGAGACCAGGTTTCTGTAGTTCTCCAACATCACATCTTTGTACAAAGCCTTCTGAGCAGGGTCCAGACAATCCCACTCCTCCTGAGAGAATTCTATGGCCACATCTCTGAATGTCAACAGTCCCTGCGATGAAAAACACACCTCACCAAGGGGCAATATGGGAAGAGTTCTTATCTTCATGTAAAATGAGAGATGGAAAGAGATACTGAGGATCAATTTGACTAAAGGGAATGTTTTCACAGAGTAAAGTAAGATAATTTTGGGCAAGTTATATGTCCCTAATTTTGTTTTATTATACTTTTCCATTACAGGATATCACATCCATTAAATCACTGTGTTTCATTTTTGTGGACAATACAAGACATATACAAATGAAAAAAATTCCCACAGTGTTGTCTATGTAGATGTGCTAGATGATATATTCTGTATACCAGGTGACATTCAGTTTCTCAGATGAGCTAGAGCAGGAGTATCTTAAGATATGAAAATGTCCATCATGGCTTTAAAGCAGGTCAGAATCAAAAAATTGTGATGATGTTGTAATTGTAAAGACTAAAAATTTTTGGACACTTACTATGTGCTACACATTCTAAAGGCTTGACATGTATTAACTCAAATAACAACACAGTAATCTCAGAGAAAGATCTGTTCCCATCTTACAGAGGAGAAAACTGTCACAAAGACTCTAAGAAACTTGCCACAGGTCTAACAGCTAGTAACTGGCAGAGCCAGCACCTGAACCCAGGTGGTTGGGTTTTACAACAGAATCTAAAATCAAACAGTTAAGTAACAGATACAGCATTAAAAGGATGTTGACAGGGATTCCAAACAGAAAACATGAAACAAATCAAAGGTCAACAACATGGAACTGGATTAAAGGTTATCCACACATATGATACATGTAATTCATTAGTATTCTCAGTACTATTCACTCATTAACCTTATAGTATAGGAAAATTTAAAGTCATTGAAAATATTTAAGACAAATTTTGAAAGGTTAATATAAATAACTTATGAAATAACACTGTGTTTTTTATAAAAACCATGGACTTGCGCCTACATGCACATGCATAAACACATACACACATACTTTAATTAACTGAAATTATAGTAATCTCTGAATTTTTGGGGATGAATTTTCAGTATTGTTTTACACGTGTGTATTTCAGTATTTTTGGTACAAAGAAAACATATAAATTTTACTTAATTTAGTTTGAAAACATGCAATATTAGGTTAGTAAAAAAAACTTTATAGAAATGAAAAAAAATTTTAGAAAATTTTTTTAACACCAAGTTCCATGAAATACATATATGTAAAAATATAAGTACAACTTTACCCATCTAAATTTAGATATTTAGCTATTAACAAAAGCAGAATGGAGTTTTGCCACTAATAAGCCAGTGATTCAAGATTAGAAATTTTATTAATGTTACACATTCATATAATGGATTACAACAGAAAAAAAATGTATCACAGTAAATCCTTGAAGAAATTATTGAATAATTCAAAATCTTGCCAAATAGAACATTACAAATAAAAACAAACTGAAAACCTGTTATTAAGCAAGAAACTTTCAGCAAACATCATGATCAGCAGTCAACACTGGAAGCGTTTCCACTAAAGGAAACGCTGAAGCAAGGGGGCTGGCCAGGGCTCCTACCATTCATCACTGCACGGGACACCTAAGCAAGGACCAGGGAAATAGGGGAAAAGAAAGAGGGGGGAAAAAAAAAAGAGAGAGAGAGAGAATCAAAGCTGGAACTGTTATTATTCACAGACGAAATGACTGTAACCTATAAAAAGAATGTATTTTAACTAGAACTAATAATAACATACTGAAAGCAACCTATTCTCTTCAGTAGCAGTAATTACAAAACCCTCACAAACAAAAAAGAAAAACAGCCTGCGTTTCTATTAGCAAATATACTGTGACACCTATTTACAAGATATTTCCAGACCTATATGAAGAGACTCTAAAATTTTACTGAAGGGTATAACAAGGTCATCATCAAAGACTGAGGAACTCAATTCTTATTGGAACATGTGGTGACAGATACATGAGTGCAGAAATAAAGGGCAATCCATACTCCAACACTTTTGTCAAAGAAGACCCAACACAATTTTGAAAAGAAAAACAAAATGGAGGGGCCTGTCAAACTATATAAAAACCAAACCCACTGCCCTCCAGGCGATTCCGAATCATGGCGACCCCATGTGTTACAGAGTAGAACTGCTCCATAGGGCTTTTAATGGCTGTAATCTTTATGGATGCAGATCTCCAGGCTTTTCTTCTGCTGTGTGACGACGTGTGTTTCAACCACAAACCTTTAGGTTAGTAGTGAAGCATAAACCGTTTGTCACCTAGGGACCATGTCAAACTACATATGGACCTGTTATCATATATATTAATCTAACCTTTCAAACGAATGAAATAAAGTAGCTAAAACAGGATATACACAAAAAACACAAACAAAAGAGAGACAAAAACATTGTAAACAATGAAACATTAGAACTAAATGGAACATAATATTCTGTAATTGGGCAATAGGTGAGGCCTTCCAAACAAACGTATAAAAGCAAAGAGCATGCAGGAAAGAAGATTTATGCTTCACTGTAAAAACAGCATAAACTCAGACACCAAGACATATATAAAGAATTAACCTACAAGATATAAAATACCTCCTAAAATACATTAAAGAAAATGAGTAAAGTATGGAAGTCCATTTTATATCTACATGTCCACAAAATAATGCAACTTACTCACACTCTCTATTAGTTGGAAAATGGAAACACAAAGGACTGTCATATTCCCAAATGTTCAAAACATAAAAAGAACATAGTAATAAGTTTTACATAAATTATAGAGAAATCTCGTATGTTTTTGATAGGATGTTTATCAGCTTAGGGGGCAGGGAAGGGGGAAAGGGCAGCACCTTGCCAAAATCTATCAAAATATACAATGCACACTTTTTGAAGCAATAACCACTCTTCGAGTTGCCCAACGTGGAGGAACTCTGTGACATCTCCAGATAAGTTGGTGCACTCTACTGTAGCCACTATGACATTCTTTATAACAAGGAAAAGCTGTAAAAGCCCCATGCACCTTCATTATGAGAATGCTTTACTGAGGATCTAAAAGAGCAAGTTAGCTCTACATCTACTAACATGAAAACATAGGGTGTTTGACCACCATTTGTCTGTCAGTTTGTCATACTGTGGTGGCTTACGTGTTGCTGTGACGCTGGAAGCTATGCCACCAGTTTTTAATATACCAGCAGGGTCACCCTTGATGGAGAGGTTTCAGCAGAGCTTCCAGACTAAAACAGACTAGAAGAAGGACATAGCGATCTACTTCTAAAAAAACTGACCAGTGAAAATCTTATGAATAGCATCAGAACATTGTCTAATATAGAGCTGGAAGATGAGCCTCTCAGGTTGGAAGGCACTCAAAATACGACCATGGAAGAACTGCCTCCTCAAAGAAGAGTCGACCTTAATGATGCGGATGGAGTAAAGCTTTTGGGACCTTCATTTGCTGATGTGGCATGACTCAAAATGAGAAGAAACATCTACAAACACCCATTAATAATCAGAACGTGGAATGTACAAAGAATGAATCTAGGAAAACTGGAAGTTGTCAAATATGAAATGGAACGCTTGAAGATAGATATCCTAGGCATTAGTGAGCTGAAATACACGGGTATTGGCCATTTTGAATCAGAAAACCATATGGTCTACTATGCCATGAACGACACATTGAAGAGGAACAGTGTGTCGCATTTATTGTCCAAAAAGGAGATCTGGAGATCTATCCTGAAGTACAATGATGTCAGTGATAGGATAATACCCATATGCCTATAAAGAAGACCAATTAATAAAACTATTATTCAAATTTATCCACCAACCACTAATGCCGAAACTGAATTATTTTCACCAACTTCTGCAGTCTGAAATTGATCAAACATGCAATCAAGATGCATTGATAATCACTGGTGACTGGAATGTGTAAGTCTGAAAGAAAGAAGAAGGATCAGTAGTTGGAAAATATGGTTTTGGAGATAGAAAGGAGGCCAGAGATTACATGATAGAATTTTGCAATACCAATGGCTTACTCATTGGAAATAGTCTTTTTCAGCAACATAAATGGCGACTACACACGTGGACCTTGCCAGATGGAATACACAAGCTGCATCTGTGGAAAGAGACAATGGAAAAGCTCAGTATCAGTCAGAAAAAGGCCAGGGGACCACTGTGGAAGAGACCATCAATTGCTCATATGCAAGTTTAAGATGAAGGTGAAGAAAATTTTAAAAAGTCCATATGAGCCAAACTATGACCTTGAGTATATCCCACTTGCATTTAGAGACCATCGCAAGAACAGATTTGACATACTGAACACTAAGGATCGAAGACAAGTTGCGGGATGACATCAAACCCAAGGCCATTGAGTCAATTCTGACTCATAGCAACCCGATAGGTTTCCAAGGCTATAAACTTTAAGGAAGCAGACTGCCACATTTTTCTCCTGCGGAGCTGCGGGTGGTTTCGAACAGGCAACCTTTAGGTTAGCAGTTGAGAGATGACATCAAGGACATCATAAAGGAAGAAAGCAAAAAGTCATTAAAAAGACAAGGAAGAAGGAAAAGACCAAAATGGATGCCAGAAGACTCAGAAACTTGCTCTGGAACGTAGAGTAGCTAAAGTGAATGGAAGAAATGATGAAGTAAAAGAGCTGAAACAGAAGATTTCAAAGGGCAGCTCGAGAAGAGAAAGTAAAGTATTATAATGAAATCTGCAAACACCTGGAGTTAGAAAACCAAAAGGGAAGAACATGCTTGGCATTTCACAAGCTGAAAAAACTGAAGAAAAAGTTAAGCCTCAAGTTGCAATACTGAAGGATTCTATGTGTGAAATACTGAACATAAGAAACATCAAAAGAAGATGGAAGAAATACACAGACTCACTATACGAAAAAGAATTGGTCGATGTTCAACCATTTCAGGAGGTAGCATATGACTAAGAACTTATGGTATTGAAGGAAAAAGTCCAAGCTACGCTGAAAGCATTGGTGAAAAACAAGGCTCTTGGGATTAACAGAATACCAATTGAGATGTTTCAACAAACAGATGCAATACTAGAAGCGCTGACTCCTCTGTGCCAAGAAATTTGAAGATAGCTACCTGGCCAACCAACTGGAAGAGATCCACATTGTGCCTATTCCAAATAAAGGTGATCCAAGAGAATGTGGAAATTATTGAATATCATTAATATTACACACAAATAAAATTTTGCTGAAGATAATTCAAAAATGGTTGCAGCAGTACATCAACAGGGAACTGTCAGAAATTCCAGTTGGATTCAGAAAAGGACATGGAACGAGGGATTTCACTGCTGATGTCAGATGGATCTTGGCTGAAAGCAGAGAATACCAGAAAGATGTTTATCTGTGTTTTATTGACTATGCAAAGGTATTCGACTGTGTGGATCACAACAAATTATGGATAACACTGCAAAGAATGGGAACTCCAGAACACTTAATTGTGCTCATGAGGAAACTATACATAGACCAAGAGGCAGTCGTTCGAACAAAACAAGGGATACTGCAGGGTTTAAAATCAGGAAAGGCGCGCTCAGCGTTGTATCCTTTCGCCATACTTATTCAATCTGTATGCTGAGAAATAATCCAAGAAGCTGGACTATATGAAGAATGTGGCAAAAGAATTGGTAGAAGATTCATTAACAACCTGTGATACATAGATGACACAATCTTGCTTGCTGAAAATGAAGACGACCTGAAGCACTTACTGATGAAGATCAAAGACTACAGTCTAAAGTATGGATTACACTTCAACATAAAGAGAACAAAAATCCTCACAACTGGATCAATAAGCAACATTATGACAAACGGAGAAAATACTGAAGTTGTCAAGGATTTCATTTTACTTGGATCCATAATCAACGCCATGGAAGTAGAAGTCAAGAAATCAAATGACCTATTGAATTGGGCAAATCTGCTGCAAAAGACCTCTTTAATGTGTTAAATAGCAAGAATGTCACTTTGACGACTAAGGTGTGCCTGACCCAAGCCATGGTATTTTCAATCGCTTCGTATGCATGCAAAGGCTGAACAATGAATAAGGAAGACCAAAGAACTGATGCATTTGAATTACAGTGTTTGTGAAGAATATTGAATATATGATGGACTGCCAGAAGAAAGAACAAATCTGCCTTGGAAGAAGTACAGTCAGAATCCTCCTCTGTCTCATGTACTTTGGACATGTTATCAGGAGGGACCAGTCCCTGAAGGACGTCATGCTTCATTAAGTTAGAGGGTCAGCGAAAAGGAGGAAGACCCTTAATAAGACGGATTGACACAGGGCTGCAAGGGGTTCAAAGAAAGCAAACAATTATGAGGATGGCACAAGACCAGGCAGTGTTTCGTACTGTTGTACATAACGTCACTGTGAGTTGGAAGCAACCCGATGGCACCTAACAACATTAGGGTGTGTGTTTTCAAAGGTTGCAGAATATCACAACAGAATATTCACTAAGAAGTTTTTTTTTCTAGAATCACACAATGGTGTATTTTAACAAGACCTGCACTGACATCTGCCACAGAACTCACACCAGTGGTTCCAGATGGAGGCGGTGAGTGATGGTGGAGGACATGACAGGGAAAAGTGTTTACTTCTTAGACCCTGAGTGAGAAATACATGTATCGTGTGATGTTTAATATAAAAGAAATATAGTATTTAATAATGATGGTGGAACTAGAATTTGGTTCCATCCTCCTGTATGACAAAGAAAGATTTGTTCCTACATCTTGGCTGATTTTAACCATTTTCACCCAAGGCCTCTGCTGCATCAGTGGCCCATGGGATGGAAGGGTTGTCAATAATTTAAAGGTCTTATTTTTAGAAATTTAAGTTGATTTCATATATTAAAACTAATAATGTAATAAAGTACCCTCTATCACTGATGTAAATTTTGACCTTGTGAAGGATTTCATTTTACTTGGATCCATTATCAACGCCCATGGAAGTAACAGTCAAGAAATCAAACAACATATTGCATTGGGCAAATCTGTTGCAAAAGACCGCTTTAAAGTGTTAAGAAGTAAAGATGTCACCTAAGCCATGTGGATGGTTAAGGTTGTGTGTCATCTTGGATTGGTCATGATTCTCAGTGGTTTGGCAGTTATGTAATGATGGAGTTATCCTCCATTTTGTGATATAATATAATCATCCCCATGATGTAATCTGATGTGATCAGTCAATCATTTGTAAGGGGAGTTTCCTTGTGGGTGTAGCCTGCATCCAATATGGACATTCTGGCAAAGCTCACTGGCTTTTGCCCGCTCTGGATCCTGCACCCGGCTCATCATCATATGACCTCCAGTTCTTGGGACTTGAGCCGGCGACCTGCTGTAGTGCCTGCTGATCTTGGGTTCGTCAGCCACAGCAGCCACACAAGTCAGGAGAAGCCTCCAGCCTGATGCCTGACCTAGGGACTTGGGACTTGCCAGCCTCTGCAACTGCATGAGCCATTTTCTTGTGATGAATCTCTCTGTATATACCCTTCATTGGTTTTGCTTCTCTAGAACCCAGCCTAAGACACTGTGGTATTTTCAATCACCTCATATGCATGTGAAAGCTGGACAATGAATAAGGAAGACCAAAAAAGAACTGATATATTTGAATTATGGTGTTGACAAAGTATATTAAGTATACCATGGAATTCCAGAAGAAGAAACAATCTATCTTGGAAAAAGTACAGCCAGAATGCTCCTTAGAAGTGTGGATGGCAAGACTTCATCTTCTGTACTTTGGACATGGTATCAGGAGGGATCAGTCCTTGGAGAAGGACATCATGCTTGATAAAGTAGAGGTTCAGTAAAAAAGAGGAAGACCCTCAAGCCTCAACGAGATGGACTGACACAGTGGCTGCAATGATTCTGAGGAGGGCACAGGACTGGGCAGTATTTCATTCCCTTCTACACGCGGTCTCCATGAGTTGGAACCAACTCAATAGCACCTAACAACATCACTGATGTCTGTTTCTGAATTTCCCATTCCATTCCACATCATTATTTTGGAGCCAGAAACATACTGATTCACTTCTTTAGCTTCTAACGCATTATAAAATCAGGGAGAGCAGGTTTCCCCTTATCAGTCTCCCTTTTGGGAATTTTCCAGCAACTGTGCACAATAACACATCCCCTCCATGTGCAGTTTCTGCCATGCTGGTCCACAGAGAGCTGACAGACCATCCATATGTGGCCCCTAAACCCTAAACCCTCCCCTGCCACTCACCCTCACTGCCCCCATGTGGCCCACTCATCATCTTCCACCCAGGTCTGGTGTGAAGCCCTTGCCAGGATGCTCCCCAAGTGGAGCCTCTTCACAAGTACCATGTCACTGGGTCACCGTGAGATGGAATCTGTGTGGAGATGAAAGGTGACTGAGGGAAGGCCCTGGGTAAGTGCAAGCCAACATGTCAGAGAGAAAATAAGCAAATCTCAGGACAGCATTTCAGGAAGAAGAGGACTGTCACCTGGGAAAGAGCCATTCTGGACTCCTCCTCCTCCAGGCTTCTTTCTTAGACAAGACCAGTCTTGAGAAGTCAATCCTAAATCTTGAAAATATGCTGTTAAATGCTCACAATCAACACACCCCCTTCCTGCACCACAATCACACACACAAGGAAGACCTCATTATGGGGAAAGGCAGTCCTTGCTGCCCAGTGCCCCAGGAAGGACCAAAGGACAATAACCTCCTACACCAACAGGTGTAGTGTAGACCAACAGGTGAGTTTATTTCCCTTCTCTCCTGGTGAAGCATACACTCGGCTGTAGCAGGGGCATCTGGGCTAGAATGACCAACCATCCTCTTCAAGTCATAGATCCGACCCTGATACCACACCCCATGCAGAGCAGCGCCTCCCTTCCCTACCCCCAGCAGGAAGGACTGGTGTCAGCCTCAGAAATGGAGGACCCAGCAACTTGGTGCTCAATACTGGATGCAGATTAGAATCATGTGGGGCACTTCAACCATTTCTGAGGCTGTGATCCACCTAGATTATTTGAGGGGAATCTCTAGGGAGGGGGTATATGTGATGTGTTTGCAAAATGCCTCAGCAATCCACTGGGGAACTCACAAAAGGCAAACGCAGCACACCTGCCACCTTGTGGCTTGCCTCTCCCCTGGGGCCGAGCTGTTACCTGGATACAGGAAGTGAAACCAGTAATGAGAAACATGCAGAGCAGGCATTACAGGCCATGTAGTGGGAGTGAGTGTGTGGCTGGACTGTTCCACTGAGAAGGTGATATCAGAACAAAGAGCTGAGGAAGAAAGGGTGTTTGACAGATGTATGTGAGGGACCGGAGAGTTCCAGGCGGGGGACTACCTACATGAAGGCCCTGAGGCAGTAGTGTCCCTGCCCCAGGAAAGGCGAGGAGACCTGAGTGACTGCAGCAGATGGAAGAGGAGTCTTCAAAACTTTTTCTCCTCTACACCAGAAGAATTTTGGAAACCAGGTATTCCCTCATCAACTTTAAGTTTACATCTAATTTTTTCTTTATTTTATCACAAATTAAAACTTTTACAAATGACATACTATCTTGTATACTTTAAAAGCTTATCGAGATGTTCACCTGAGCCCCAGGAAGTTCAGGGTGACCCTTCATGGAACCAAGGACACCTTTAGGGAAGCTCAGGAGGTCAGTGTTGCACGTTTTAAGGTGGAGATGCCTGTGAGAGGCCCCAGCAGAGACGCTGAGGAGCCAGTTGGACACATGAATCTGGAGGTCAGGGGAGAGGTCTGGCTGGAGAGATGAAACTGGGAGACATCACGGTGTTTAAAGCCTTAAGATGAGGGAAAGGCTGCGGATGTAGACAGAGAAGAGGTCCAAGGACTGGGCCCTGGGTGCGCCCATGTTCACAGACCAGGGAGTTCAGGAGAAACCAGAGGAGGAAACTGAGAATTGATAAGGGAGGAGGGAGAAAACTGAAAGAGAGAGAGAGACAGGTAAATATTTAAAGAATACTGATCTCTTTAGAGGTCCCTAAGTGGTGCAAATTGTTTGTACTCTCCTACTAACCTAAAGGTTGGTGGTTCAAACTCACCAAGTGGCATCATGGAAGAAAGGACTGGTAATCTGCTTCTGTAAAGAAAACTCTATGGAGCAGTTCTACTCCACAGCACATGGGATCTCCATGAGTCAGAACTGACTCAACGACAACAAGTTTTGTGATGTCTTGAAAGTCAAGAAAAAAGTGTTTCATGTAAGAAGGAGTGATCACCTGTTCAACTGTAATCTGAGCCTATGAATGCCAGTAAATTTCCACTAGTCAGAAAAGACTGCCTTAACCTAGCGCAAGCCAGATTTGGCTCACCCTGCGTGCGAAGAAGGGCCAGCTGTGACTGTTAATTGACCTCAACAGTGGGCACAGCAACAGGTGGACCGAATCAGAAGGAAAATCCTTCAACAATTTTCCCTCCCTAATTCACCTGCGCAGCCACCATCTTGCTGCCCAAATCAGATACAAACCCTGCTTCCCCGTAGTAGCTCAGGGAGTTGGGTCTCAGGAAATTCCTCCTGGCTCCTTGCTCTGTGCACTGCAACAAAGTTACTTTCGCTTTCTCAAAGACCAGTGTCCAGGTAATTGGCAGGTCGGAGCCTGCCAGACAGAACTCACTTTCTAAGGCTTGGTAACAATTTTGGCAACCAACGTGGGCCCAGAGGGTCTCACAGACCCTCTGTCTGGAGCCCGGCACCCCCTCAACCACAAGAGGAACCTCTACGAACCCTCAGGCACACCAAGCCTCTTGTTAGGGAGGGTCAGGTGGGTCTCCTAACTGCGACTGAGGTGTTGACAGGCCCAAGGCACTTTAACTTTGAGAATTAGAAACTAACTAGGGTATGGATGTCCACTAGGTTAAGTGCCCTCGAAATTTCTCTTTTTAAGTGTAAGTGCTTGAGATTGGAGGTAAGGAGATATCTGGAGGAGTGAAAGTAACATTAAGACATCCCCATTAAGGGGGACTGAAGCCCTGCTAAGACATCCTCATTACTTACCCCGACACTCCCCCTAGCCAACAGCAGAAAATGGACACCCAGTTTCTGGTTGATTGTGGTGCAGGTTCTGGTTCTGAGTGTGTGTGAGTGAGATATGGGGAACCAACCTAGTGTCCCCAAACGTTCCCCCTTAGGTTGCATACTTAAAAATTGGTCCTCCTTTAGTCAACTTTATTTTCTTTTGTAACACTGCCTGGCCCCAATACCATCTTACAGTTAGATCTGTTTTGCAAAAGAGAGGGAAAATGGGATGAAATTCCCTACGTACAAACTTTTATGTCTCTCTGGCAAAATAAAAACCTACGAAAACAGTGCAAGCTAATGGTGCAGGCAGCAGGGGAAAAAGGAAGGGGAGATAGAAAGTCCCTGGTCCTTCCGGACGCAGAGAGCGATCCATACCCCTTCAGCCCTTTGCCTCTGCCTATGGCCCCTGCTTCTTATCCACCTGGGGGGGATGGGACTGGTTCCTGGCCCTGACACTGGCAGCCCCCACTGCGCTGTCTCACCGACGACAGCTCCCACCTCTTTGATGGAACCCTCTATTACCCCTCCCGCAAACTGTCCACCGGCCCCTCATGAGTCAGAAACGTCTGGTCCTGTGCAGCAAATAGTCTCCCCAGTGCACAATTTGGCCAGGGATCCATCCAAGTCTCCTCAGGGCAATTTATGCTGAGACAAATGCCTGCTGAACTTGACACAACGGCCAGCCTAGAGGGTTCCTCTGGGTCCATACACCATTCTCCACCTCTGACCTGTATAATTGGAAGCCTAAATATTCTTTTAACTCCAGAGAAATGGAGGATGGTCTTAGAAAAGTCACGCCAAGAGGCCAACAGGCTGCATAACCTCAACCCTCAGAACAGTATTAAATTCCCGGCAGCCCAAGCCGTACCTGCCATAGATCCACACTAGGACCTGGGGGCAGGACAGCTAGAACACTATAAAAACTGTCTGATAGTTGGTTTACAGCAAGGGGCCCCAAAAACAGAAGAGCCTTAGAAAAGTTCAGGATGTACAACAAGGCCCCAAGGAAAATCCCTCCAGCTTCCTAGAATGGGTGTACGAAGCACACTGCAATTTACTGATATAAATCTTGAAGACCCAGGGAATGCTAGGTTAACTAATATGACTTTCATCAGCCAGAGCACCCCTAACATCTAGGAATGAATACTTCACAACTTGTTGATATTGCCTTTAAGGTCTTCAATAATCAGGACTAGGTATAAGAAAAAAAGAAAAATAAAAAAATGAAATAACAGGCTGTGCTCCTAGAAGCAGCTCTCAGAAGTAACCTGCCACCCAGGGAGACCTCGTGCGAGTTAAATCCTCCTGGGCCCCAAAAGGGCCAGTGGCCAGCCCAAGGCCTCCTAAAGCTGGGCCCTAGACAGTGTGCCTGCTGCAAACAAGATGGGCACTGGAAATGGGGGTGTCCCTCGCAGCCAACCCAGTTTGAGCAAGAGCCCAAGAAGAAACCCACAACACAGCTCCAACAACTACCAGCCGATAACTTGGACTGATGGGGTCCAGGGGCTCCCCTGCAACCCACCCTGCCAATCTTAATCTCCCACAAGGACCCCTGGGTTGCAATAACAGCGGGAGGACAACTTACTGAATTCTTAGTGGATACTGTAATTGCCAGTTCCACCAAAGAGCTCTCTGACAACAACACAGTCAATTTCAAAAAAAGTCACAATACTGAACTTCCTAGGAGACCCAGGGATACAAAGTCTCACAGAAAAAAGCCCAGATCTCTGCCACTGAGGTAAAATATCTAGGGTTCAATATATCACAAGGGAAAAGAGAGCTGCTACCTGACTGGAAAGAAGCCATTGCCTGGGTAGCCTCCCCAGACACTAAGTGACAGTTATGAGGGTTCTTGGAATGCCCGGTTTCTATAGAATCTGGATCCCCAATTCTGGTCCACATCAAAAGACAGAAAACTCAAGCACAACTATGTCCAGGTAACTGAGGAAGTGTATTCCAGCTGGCCTGGCCTGTCTGACTAGCCTCTAACTAACCCCAATTTAGAACTGTTCACAGATGGAAGTAGCTTTGTAGAACATGGAGTCTGAAAAGCTGGCTACGCCGTGATCACCCTCCACGAGACCAGAGAGGCCCAGGTGTTGCCCCCAGGACCTCTGCTCAAATGGCAGAACTTATTGCCTTAACCCGTGCCCTCCAACTGAGCTCCAACCAACGAGCCAATATATATACAGATTCCAAGTATGCCTTGTCAGTACTTCATGCACACCAGACCAGACAGCTGGAGACCATGGCCTCTGCTGCTGTCCCAGGCACAAAGCGGACCCTCCTGCCACCCCAGGCATGGACAAGTGCGGTCCCAGCCCTCGGCCGGCTTCATTAGGGTAGACAGCTGCCAAACACAGGCAGAAATGGCACACAGCTTCAGGGCCTGGCAAGATGGTCACCAGCCTCACCTGGCCCCAAACCCTAGTAGGCCCGTGACAGCAGAGAACATCTTGGCTGGTGGGACTGGAGGAAAGAAAGCCTACTAGAGATGCCTTTTTTGAATAATGTACTATAGACAACAGAGGTGGCAGTTATATACTGCCCTGGGCACCAGAAGGGACAATCTTATGTAATTAAAGGATCAGGTGGCCAAACAAGCTGCCAGGACAAAAGCCCCCCTCACCTGCCTTGCTTGAAACCCTCAGTACACTAAGTGTGATATGAACAGAGCTGATGAATGGGGTTTTTAAACAATGATGGATGGTTGTCCAATTCCCAAGGACAAGTGATACACCTGACAGTAAAAGCAGCATACAGTTGAGATGCTATGATCCACTGGCTGACCAAAATAATTAAAGGGCCTAATACGCAAAAGACTAACCAGAAAGTAGTAAAACAATGTGTCACCTGTGTGAAGAACAATCCAAAAACAGGCCCACCACCTCCTATGCCCAGGGTACAAGCCCGCAGGACTCGACCTGGAGAAGACTGTCAAGTAGACTTCACTGTTATGTCAACATCTACAGGAGATTTCAGATATTTCTTAGTGTTTGTAGACACTTTTACCAGATGGCTAGGAGCCTTCCCCTGCCAAAAAGAAAAGGCATCCGAGGTAAGCAAAGCTCTCCTCAATCAAATTATTCAATAACGGAGGAGCCTTTGTATCTGAAGTCATCCAAGATCTTTCAGGACATTTACGAATTCAGTGGAAACTACATGCCCCCCGGAAACCACAGTCAACTGGTAAGACAGAGAAGCCAAGAGACCATACTGCCCTGGATCAAGCTGCTACACATTGCCCTGTTGAGAGTCTGGGTGGCCCCTAGAAGCAGGCTCCAATTGAGCCCCTATGAAATGCTATACGGGAAACTTTTCCTTAAGGCAGCCTGTGGATGTAGTGCTTCAGATGATCCTCAAGTAGTACAGGAACTTAGTGTTTCCAGGTATCTTAGATCACTATATGTAACTCTGAAAGCTATTAACCATTATACTTCCAGTCGTATGTTTTTTCCCACAGATACCTCTTCATCCCTTTGACCCAGGAAATCTAGTTCTACAACCATCATCCTTGCAGCCAGCTTCGACCCAAGTGGACTGGTCCTTACAAAGTTCTCCTAGTCACACACTCCTTGGTGAAGGTAGCCAGGGTCCAGCCTTAGATCCACTACACCACAGTGAAGTGTGTGCGCACTGCATCAGATGAGCCGTTAAAGACTACACCCACTGACACTGGTCACCAAAGTGCAGACTATTCGTGGGACCACAAAGACAGAGCCAACTCCTGGATCCCTTAAAACAGAAGCGGGAGTGTGAGTCTCTAGAAGACTTAACGCTCAACTTACAGATAAGTGACCCACATGTACCTCTTTCTGCTAGTAGCCTCTTCCACCTTTTAAGTCTTTTTTGCCTGTTACCCCCAGGAAAATTCAACCTAGGTCCCTAAAACTCCACCCCATGTCAGCGGGAAGTAGCCAGATTAGTTGCCGACCTTTAGCCCTTAAGATTAAGGAACTGCTACAACTCAAGGGGGGATAGTAACCTGACCTTACCAATGCTAGTACATTTCCATTACTCAGAAAAGACTGCCTTAAACTAGCCCAAGCCAGAGTTGGCCCTCTCCCCATGTGCAGAAGGGCCAGGTGTGACTGTTAATTGACCTCAACAGCAGGCACAGCAACAGGTGGAACGAATTAGAAGGAAAATCCTTCTACAATTTTCCCTCTCCAGTATGCCTATGCAGCCGCCATCTTGCTGCCCAAATCACATATAAACCCTGCTTCCCACCAGCTCGAAGAGTGGGATCTCAGGAACTCCCAGCTCCTTGTTCTGAGCGTTACAACAAGGTTACTTCGTCTTTCTCAAACACTGATGTCCAGATTATTGCCGGGTCAGAGCATGCTGGACAGAACCCACCTTCTAGGGTTCGGTAACACAACATGCTGCTGATTTAAAGAGGTAAGCTATGGAAATAAACTCTGAGTAAATTTCTTCATTGTGAATAGATGGGTTCTGTTGGAAAAAGTTTCCAAGTCAAACCAGCCCAGCCTTCAACATCTACAGAGAAAGAACAAGAGGGACTTGAGAACACCTACACAGTAGCTCACAGCTCACTATTTTAATACATTACATAAAAGAGGAATTGTGATATTAGACTAACTTGTTAAACTAGGTTTTGAGTGTTAATATAACTGCAAAGTGTGCATTCAAACAGTCTAATCATTGGAACCAGATACAGTCAATTTAAAAGGGAAAACAATGGAAATTCTTTAAAAAAATCAATGAAATTTGGGGCTAAAGTTAAAAATTGAGACTACATCATATTTAGAAAAGAATGACACAAGCTCATTATGAAATGTCACCAAAACTTATTTCAGAAGTTAATACTTAGAGAAAAGGTGAAATTCAGTACACTAAGACTTATTTTAATAAGCTTGAAAAAGAACACTGAATTATGATAAAACCATTTAAAAAAAATCTTTTAATGTTCCTTTGAAAAAGGCATCATGTAGTGACAGTAACTTCTTGTCCATTTTATCATCCCCCTACCCTACTCGTACCCCCACTCCAGGAAAAGGACAGAGGGTGACCCAATATTGACTGAGACAAGTTACTGCACTCTGACTGAATAGGGGTTGTTACGGAAGTTGTCTTCTGACACTAATAATTATAAAATGCACAAGCCTTATACACAGGAGTTTTGTAATTCTCATTCTCATCTGTATACGTCAAATAAGGTACCAATCAATACATCACAACTTATCCATATCTCATCAAGTCCCTACTCATCTGGATTTGGGTTCCCTCCTTCTGCATGACTGTGTCTCCCTCTGTCACTCTATATGTCTTCCTGTCTCTTCCTTTTTTTTTCTCTTTTTTTTCCCTGTTTTCCCCTCAGTTTCTCCTCATTTCCTTCTCCCCTGCTGTTTGTTTCCTTCTCTCTAGTCCTTCTCCTACACCTGTTCAGCCCCATTCTGGCCCTATTACACTTCTTGCTCTTTCCCCCAACCTGACTGTCCCACATCTCCATATATTTGTTTCTCTCTCCTCCATATCCGTTCCTCATTACACCTCCTCTACCCCCATTCTCCGGCATCTCCCTCGCTGAGTTCCCTCCCTTTTGTTTCTCCCTCTGATCTTCATGTCACCCCTTGAACCCGTTTCTGTCCTTGCACCAAGTAACTGTCTGCCATGACTCCCAACTCTTCATCCTCTTCCCTCTGTCTGAAATGCCGCCCTTCTTTGTCGCCCCCACTCCTACTGCAGACTAAGGGCTCCCCTCCCTATTTTTCTCCCCTTCACCTCTCAAAATAGATCCCCCTATTTAGATTTCTCCCTGCTGCTCTCTCGATTTATTCTCTTTCCACTGTTCTGTCTTTGGAACGCCCTCCCCCGGCCTCTATTTTGCCATCTGTTTATGTCCTCCCTCAGTCTTTTCTCCCTCTCGGTATTTCTATTTCTCTCGTAGCTGCTGTCTCTCTCTCTCTCTCACGACCTCGTCCACACATGCACAGGGATGGAACGAGACGCCTGCTGCCCGTGAAGAGCACACTTTCCGAGGGGTGGGATTGGGGACGGAAGAACACTGGGTGTCACGGGGCACACCTGGGTCCCCTCCCCCAACGCGGAGGTCAGGGAGGAAACAGTGACTGCGAAGGGGACGCCGGCGGGGCGGCGGGACCCAGCCAGAGGAAGTCGCGAGGACAGGGTCTCAGGAGCGAGGGGGGTCTCAGAGTCCCTGGGGCAGAACAGGACGCGGCACCCAGGGCTGCCCTCAGAGGGACAGACTGGGGGGCGCCAAGGCCGGGAACCCATCTCCCGGTGAGGACTTGAACCGGCACAAGGCGGGCAGGGGTCAGGGAAGGGTTTTAAGCTGGAAGACGACGCGGCAGGCGGCGTTTGCAAGGCCCGAGGGCAAAAAGGCCAGGACGGGGACCCACCACGGCGCGATTTTACAACCGAAACTGACGCGGATCCCCGGCGGGCGGCGGAGCCCGAAGGCTGGAACGTCTCACGGCCTCCGGCGAAGGCAAAGGCGGGTGAGATAATTTTAACCCCCCGGCCCCAGGTTTGTTGGACGAGGGACAGCGAAACGCAGGATTAAACCAGAAATTTACCTCAGCACAACCTGCCCTCCAGTCAACCCCCATCTGCGTCTGCAGGCGCGCGGCAGCCAGAGCCACAAGGGTGTGGGGGCGGGGCCTGGGCGGAGCGCTACGGGCAAGGGGCGCGGCGTTGAGAGGGGCCTGGCCTCGGTAGGGATCGCAGGAAGGAGGGGCGGCGGCGTCGGGCCTAGTGTGCCGTCTGCCTCCCCTTAGGAAGTCTCTGTTTTCTGGCTTTGGAAACCCTGAAATCTCTTTAATGTCCCGTGGAGAAGGGTTGCTTCCTGCCTATTTTAATGTTTTATACACTTTAAGGTAAAAGCTTAGAGTTATGTGGGACACTTATGTTGGAAGCTATTGTCCCCACAACACGTTGAAAAGGATTTTAGTCTGCGCATTCTTGGCCACAGCCGCAGCCCCACCCCTCGCAGGTCTTGCCTTTCTTCGTCCGCGCCCCCGCACAGGCCCCGCCCCTATGTTTACTCCTTTCCCACCCAAGGAGGTTCCCTGCGCAGTCCGGACCAGGACCCTAGGCTGGCTTTTCGCCGGCTAAGGTCCCGCCCCTCGCCCACCTCGGCCCGCCGCGCACGCACAGTTTCCTGCACACCGGAAGCTGATCGGGCTAAGTTACGGGTGCGTTAGGTGAGTGATTTTTCTTTTTTCTGGTGCAAACCTGCGCCTCGCGGTCCCGCAGGTCCGATCTTCCACACTTGGGGTCCATGCGTCGCTGCGATCGCACCTGCTTGTCTCGTGATGAGTCCTTTATCTCGCCGGGTAAAGTCCTCCCTTCGGATTTGGGTCCAAGCCCTTTGCGCCCATCGGCCCCTAGCCCGCGTTCACTCCCTGGCCCTGGGATTCTGCAGATCCCACCTTCTTCCTCTCGTCCTCTTGAGTCGCCCCGCTCTTCCTCTGCCCCTTCTCCCACTGTCTGCCCCTTCGTAGTCACCGCCTTGGGGAAGGCCCTGATCCCGGTGGGGCGGAGGTGACTTTCACCCATTCGGTGAAAACAGAGAAATCTGAACAAAAAAATTTTTATTTCCCAGAGACATGAAGGGGGACCTTGACTAGCGGTGGTAGTGGGGAGCAACAATTTAGAGTAAAAGTTGTAGCCATGGAAGACAGAGATTCTTGGTGCTGCCACAGAAAGAGGGGGTAGAGGATGACAGGGAGAGCAGAAAGAGAAACAGAGCCGGGAGCGAATTTAGCAAGCTGAGGGGAGCAGAGTGCGAAATAGTGGGGAAATAAAAAAATCTCCAGCCAACCTGGAAAACCTCTCCACAAAAGTAGAAAAGAAAGAAAACAGTTTTATTATTGAATAAACATTAAACCAGAATGTGGTGCATCACAGGCAATCTGCTAAAGATTGCAGAGAGAAATATAACTCTTTATGTAGCTAAGTAGATGCAACCCTTTTCATACATGTTCTCAAAGGATAACTCGTTCTCAAGTAAGAGCCCATGATAGCACCAGTTGTCACTCAGTTCCTCCTAAATTCACCTGGCGATTGGGGTGGCCACCAGTGTTTACTAATTGCCTTTACCCAAAGGAAAAATAAACTACTCATATCTTTATTAGGAGCCCTGGCAGTATAGTGGTTAGGAGCTCTGCTGCTAACCAAAAGATCGTGGTTAGAATCCACTAGCTGCTCCTTGGAATCCCTGTGGGGCCATTCTACTCTGTCCTGTAGAGTCACTGTGAGTCCGAATTGACAGGATGGCAACGGGTTTGGGTTTTTTTTTTTTTCCCCTCATACTTTTATTACAGGAGGTAGTTTTGCGCAACTTGGAACAAGGTGCCAACCCAAGTTAGGTTCCTACCCTCCCACAGGCTTGGTGACAGGGGCTCTATCTGCTTTGATCAGTTCTCTCTGCCTCTTCCACTGCCTGGATCCATGTGAAAGCACCACCCGAGCAGAGAACAAAGCCACGAGGTGGGAGGTGTGCTGCGTTTGCCTCCTCTGAGCAGGCTCATCGCTGGCTCCACACTGGATTTTGAGGCATTTTGTAGATTCATTGTTGTTCCCCCTCCCCAGAGAGTCTCCCTCCAACAGTTGGGGTTGGGCCCAGCCTTTATAATGTTTACCTGCCCCAGGTGATTCTAATCTGCATGCAGCATTGCGCACCAAGGCGCTAGGTCCTCCATTTCTGAGGCTGAGACCAGCCCCTGATCCAGGGAAGCTGAGGGGACTCTGCTGTCCATGGGATGTGGTGTCAGGGCTGGTCTGGGACCTGAAGGGTGGGTCAGTCCAGCCCAGAGCCCCATGCTACATCCGAGTGTGGGCTTTACCAGGAGGGGTGGGCGATAAATTCACCTGTTGGTCTCCCTGTAGGAGTTTATTGTCCCTGAGTGCCTCCTGGGACAATGGGCAGCAGGGACTGTCTTTCCCCATGGTGGGGTCCTCCCTGTATGTGGTTGTGGCACAAGAAGTTGGATATATTGATTCTAACCATTTAACAGCATATTTTTTGACACTCAGGATTGACTTCTCAAGACTGATCTTTGCCTGAGAAAGAAACCCGGAGTCTGGAATGGCTCTTTCCCAGGTAACTGTCATATTCTCAGTTGGTGGCTCTGTCCTCTCCTTTCTGAAATGCTGTTGTGAGATTTGCTCTTCTCCTCTGACTCCGACGTGTCCTGCCTGACACGTTGGCTTGCACTCACCCAGGGCCTTCCCTCTGTCCCCTCTCACCTCCACACAGATTCCATCTCACCATGACCCAGAAACAAGGGACTTGTGAAGAGGCTCTGTTTGGGGAACGTCCTCCTGGGAAGAGCTTCACACCAGGCCTGGGTGGGAGATAAGGAGTAGGCCCCATGGGGGCAGCAGGGTGGGTTTAGGGGCAGCATCTGAATGTCCTGTCAGTTCTCTATGGCCCAGGATTAAAGCAACCACACATCTATATGCTATATTAATATGTGGGACAGCTGGAAAATTCTAGAAAAGGAGATTGATAAGGGGAAACCTGCTGTGCCTGATTTTATATGCATTTGTGGCCAAATAACATGCATCAGTGTGTTTATGACTTCAGAATGTTAATGTTTTTGACTGGAGTGGGAAGTTCAGCAACAGACATCGGCGATAGAGGGTGTTTTATTTCCTCTTCCCCTGTAGGGTTGCTGTGAGTCAGAATTGACTCGATGGCAACAGGTTTGGGTTTTTTGGTTTTGGCTCTGACACAGGCATCCCATGCAGTGATGAATGGCAGAGCCCTGGCCAGTCCTCTTGTCTCAGGCTTTCCTTTAGTGGAAACGCTTCCAGTGTTGACTGCCGATCATGACGTTTGCTGAAATTTTCTTGTTTAATAACACTTCTTTTAATTTTTTATTTGGCCAGATTTTTAATTATCCAATATTTTTTCGAGGATCTACTGCTGTGAGTAATCTTTTTTCCTATTTTAATCTGTTAACGTATAACATCAATAGATTTTCTACTCTTGAATCATTGTCTTGTTAGTGGAATAAAGTCCATTTAGCTTATGTTAATGGCTAAATATCTAAATTTAAATTGATAAAATACTGTTATTTTACAACTATACAGTTTACACATGTACTTATTGGACAGACACTAGCGGTAAAGTTTTCCATGTATTTTTTTCATTTTTTATACAATTTTATTTACCAGGCTGTTATAATGTTAAGAGCCTGATGTAAATTAAATACAATTTATAACACCAAAAATGTTGAAAATGCATGGGAGTATAAAATGATAGATAATGAAATTCATCCCAAAAAAGTCTGTCGTTCAGAGACAACTCCTTTTATTGCAATTAATTTAAAAGAATATATGTGCATGTGTGTGCGTATATGTGTGCATGCAGGAGCACATAGTATGTATAAAAGACATATCATCATTTCAGAAATAAGTTTTTTTTTCCTAAATTTTATTTATTTTGTTGTGGTTGTTGAGAATATACACAGCAAAACATACACAAATTCAGCAGTTTCCACATGCACAATTCAGTGACATTCATCGAGTTGTGCAACAATTCTCACCCTCCTTCTCTGTGTTGTGCACCCCTTGTTAACATAAACTCACTGTCCCATAAGGTTCCTATTTAACCATGAATAAGTTTTATCTTTGTTTTAATCTTTGAAAATATGTATTACATGTTTTCTAGGACCTGAAACTTCTTCTACACTACCATGTTAATGAGTTAATGGTACAAAGAATAATAATTTCATTGTGTGTGTGTGTGCACGTGTATGATGACCATTTAATCCAGTTTCATTTTGTTGGCCTTGAACTTGTTTCAGATTTTCTCATTAGGAAAACCTCTGTCAGTGTACTTTTAATGTTGTATCTGTTACTTAACTATTGGATTTTTTAGGCTCAATTCTGAAGGCCAACCACCTGGGTTCAGAAGCAGGTTCTGTTTGACCTGAGGCGAGTTTTTTAGAGTCTTTAACACAGTTGTCTGCTCTGTAACGTGGCAACAGATCTGTCTCTAATTGGCTATTAAGTTGTTATACGAATTAGTACATATAAGGTGTTTAGAGTAGTGCTTTGCACTTGGGTAGTTTCAAAACTCTGTGGAGTTCTACTCGGCACACATGGGGTGGCCATGAGTCAGAATTGACTTGACAGCAACTCACCATGACAACATTATTATCTTCACATTTTTTTCAATTCTGACCTTTCTTAAAGCCACTGTGGAGTTTTATCATCCCTGAAGCCAGCACTCGTTCCCTAGCTCATCTAGAAATTGAATATCACTTGGTGTGTAGAACATAATATATAGACTTTTACAGAGATGATTCTGTGTTGACTGTTTTTCATTTGTATCTTTCTTTTCTTGTCCACAAAAATATATCCTCTGATAGAAAAGTATAATAAAATTAGGGACATATAACTTGTCAAAATTATCTTACTTGGATCCGTCAGAACATTCCTGTTGGTCAAATTGATCCTCAGTATCTCTTTCCACCTCACATTTTGTGTGAGGATAAGAACTCTTCCCCACTGCCACTTGGTGAAATGTGTTTTTCATTGCAGGGACTGTTGACATTCAGGGATGTGGCCATAGAATTCTCTCAGGAGGAGTGGGACTGTCTGGACCCTGCTCAGAGGGCTTTGTACAGGGAGGTGATGTTGGAGAACTACAGGAACCTGGTCTCTGTAGGTGAGGATAACTTCCCTCCAGAAGTCGGGATCTGCCCTTGTATATCATTGCATTTTCCCCAGTGAGTCTCCCTGTTTTGCTTGACTGAGATTGAAGCTGTGCGGATGCAGAAACAAAAAGCTTCATAATATGGCATCTGGACTTTAACCTTCCCCTTTCTTCAGATGATGTACACTTCATGCTAGATCAGTGGTGGTTCTAGAGGTTGAGTAAGCACAAAACCTAATGGCAGACTTCTGAAATATCTTATTCCTTGGTTTTCCCTGGGGCTTTTGGTTCAGTAGTTCTGGAAGAAAGCTAGGTATCTGCACACATAAAATATTCCTTAAGCATTCAGAAGGAGTCAGTGGATTATCTTGTGAACTATTTTTCTAGATCCATCTGTAATATCCTCTCTTCTCAGCTGAACAAAGGGCTGGGATTGTATTCTGGAAAAGCCACAGCACATCATGTACCTTTTTTCACATAAACAGGAGTCTTTCTGAGCTGAATATTATTTCCATTTTGGAGCAAGTTGAAAGAACTCTGAACTGTGGAGAGCGAGGTGCAAATAGCGTGAAAAACAAGCAGGTGGGTGGGAATGTATCAAAGGTGTCAACACAGGTAAGAGTTCAAATGAGCCGATGGGAAGCTGTACCATTAAATGTTGTTTGAGAAACTGTTACGGATTGAATTGTGTCCCCCAAGATGTGTCAGAATTCTAACCCCTATACCTGTGGATATAATCCCATTTGGGAATAGGGTTTTCTTTATGTCGATGAGCCCGTATCAGTGTAGGGTGTGTCCTAAACTTTATCACTTGTGAATTATAAGGAGCAGCATATACAGAGACACAAGGATGCACAAATAGGGGGAGAGAGATGCCACAAGAAGACTGCCAAGGAACCGAGGAACACTGGGGCTACAGGAGCTAAAGGAGACAAGGCTCTTCCCCAAGAGCCGGCAGAGAGAGCCTTCCCCTGTGGCCGGTGTCCTGAATTTGTACTTCTCCTAGCCTCCTGAACTGTAAGAAATTTCTGTTCTCTAAAGCCACTCACTTGTTTTATTTCTGTTAAAGCAGCTCTAGGAAACCAAGACAAAAAGTCTCCCTAAATGGGAGAGGTCTATGGAACAAAAAAGTTTATTTCTTGTGAGCTTTCTAAGGTAATTTTTCTTTCTCCCCACTTATCACTCTGCTTCAGATGTGGAAAAATTCATCCTGCCACTTTCCTTGGCAACTTCAGTGTTTTCTCCATTTAACATGCTGTTCCTTATTGGTCCAGGTGTGGGGATTTTTTCTTTATCTTAAGGTGCAGTCCATGCTGACTGTCATCTTTGATTTTCATCTTGAATATACCATGGACTGCCAGAAGACTGAACAAATATGTCTTGGAGGAAGTACAGCCAGAATGCTTCTTAGAAGTGAGGATGGCGAGACTTTGTCTCACTTACTTTGGATGTGTTACCAGGAAGGACTAATCCCTAGAGAAGGACATCATGCTTGATAAAGTAGAGGGTCAGCGACAAAGAGGGATACCCTCAATGAGGTGGACTGAGACAGTGGCTGCAACATTGGGCTCAAAAGTAACAATTGTGAAGATGGTTCGGGACCAGGCAATGTTTCGTTCTGTTGTACATAGGGTTGCCATGAGTAGGAACTAACCTGACAGTATGTAACAACAGTTACAAGCCACTCTAGTGGTGCTCTAGCTCATGCAAATAACTCTGTCAGGATCTACATCACGCTATTATCTGCCCCCTTATGACCTCTTTGGTACCTTGGCCTTGAGAGGCACAGGAAAGGCTGTTTATAAGGAGTCCTCTTTTTTCCTTGGTCTTTCCTATACTGAGTTCTCCATCCATAGAAATCAGAGCCGAGCTTTTCCTAGTTCTGACCCCATGCCCTCTCCAGGTTCCATTCCCATTTCACTTACTTGGAAGACCTTCTCATGGAATGGGAACACATTGGCTGCTCTTCTATTACATCTAGGGCCTCATGAAATTTCATGGGACTGTCTCAAGCCCCCTCTGCCTTTTCAGGCCTGTATTGGTTTCCTAGGGCTGCCATAACAAAATACCACAAACTGGGTGGCTTAAAATAAGAATTTATTGTCTCACAGTTCTAGAGCCTAGAAATCTTCAAATCAAGGCATCAGCAGGGCCATACTCTGAAGGCTCTAGGGGAGGATCCTTCCTTGCCCTCTTCCTAGCTTCTGGTGGTTCCTGGCAATCCTTGGAGTTCCTTGGCTTGTAGATGCATCACTCCAGTCTCTGCCTCCGTTGTAACATGGTGTTCTATCTTGTGTGTCTCTGTCTTTGTGTCTCTCCTTTTCTTATATGGACCTCATTTATATTGGATTAGAGCCCTAGTGGCACAGTGGTTAAGAGCTATGGCTGCTAACCAAAAGTTTGGCAGTTTGAATCCACCAGCAGCTCCTTGGAAACCCTATGGGGCAGTCCTCTGTCCTCTAGGGTCATTTTGAGTCAGAATTGACTTGATGGCAATGGGTTCTTTGTTTTACTCCAGTAAGACCTTATCTGAAGTATCTAGTGCAGCTATAACAGAAATACCACAAGTGCATGGCTTTAACAAACAGAAATTTATTTTCTCACAGTTTAGAAGGCTAGAAGTCTGAATTCAGGGCACCGGCTCCAGGGGGAGGCTTTCTGTCTCTGTTGGCTCCTGGGGAATGTCCTTGTCTCTTCAGTTTTTGTTTCCTGGTTCCTTAGAGATCTCCATGTGGCTTGGCATCTATCTTCCCCCATCTCTGCACGTTATCTATGCCTAATCTGCTCCTTTTATATCTCAAAAGTGATTTGCTTAAGACACATCCTACACTGATTACGTCCTCATTGACATAACAAAGAAAACCCATTCTCAAATGGGATTATAACCACAGGAATTTACAACACATATTTTTGGGGAATACAATTCAATCCATAACAACCTCATGTTAACTAATAGTATCTTTAAAGACTGTATTTCCAAACCAGGTCACAGGTAATGGGGGTTAGGACTTGAACATATCCTTTTCTGGGGACATAATTCAAACCATAACAAGGCCTCTCAGCCATTTCTTCAGTTTTCGCTTTTCCACATGCGAGGAGTATGTGTAATGGGAAAGTAGAGTGGGTCTTTTGAGATTCCTACTCTGTAATATTGTAGACAGTGGAGAGAGAGACTCTTTATTTGATCCTTACGGGGACCGTTTATCAGTCTTTCAGGAGCTCAGCCTGGGGCCTCTTGACAGAGCACACAGCTCCTTCCTAAGGACCCCACAAATCTTGACCCTTTTACTTTACTCCCATATCTTATATTTTTCTCCTTCTACCTAGTCTGAAAATGTAGAAAACCTTGGCTTTTCTGATTTCATGTTCTCCTAAGTTTGTGTGATTTTTCTGTCTGAAACTTGGTTTTGAATACACCTTCCTAGAGTCTGAAATGTCATCGTCTTTTTCTGGTGTGACATCCCACCCTTTAGGTGATGGACAACTTCTGGTGGATTCTCTGGAGGGGGTTTATTGGGTAATAGGAAATTCTTGCAGGAGAACACTTTGATTAGTATGTTACAGTATTATCATGCTACTTACAGAAGTGCCCCTTGAAGCCACAGAGTAGTGTGGTCAGCATGTTCCCAGATGCTGAGATAGAAAATGTCGTGAGAGTCTGATAAGTCATTTAGGGATCTTCCTGGTTTTTGTAGCTATCACAAAAATGTCACTCAAAGGCATTGTGGCAGTGCTGCTCAAATATACTGATGATCATCCTCTTTGAACTGGCAGTTACAGTTGTAGGAATTTATCCTCGAGACAGTATTTTCCAAGTTCACAACCTTACGTCTGAAGTTTTTGACCAAACTGTTGTTCACGTCACATTGTTCATCCCATGTTTATTCTCCTTCAACAAATATAATTTTGAGGCCTCTTATTGAGGGAGCTTAGGAAGTTGAATGATGCCTACATTTTTTAACTGTACCCTGATTTGTTTAAGCCACTGTTACTTCCAGCTTGCACATTTCCATCTAGTGTAAATGAACTTTTTTTTTTTTTTAAATCATCAGTTACATATTTTGGATATCTGCAGTGTATGGGAGCTTTTGGAATGTGGAATGGATATTGTTTTATATATTATACAAGAAGACTTCCCTCTTGAGTTGAGAGTTGTAGCTCAGGAGTAGTTTTGCCAAAACCTATACAACCTCCAGAATTCTGTGAAATGATATCTTAGTTATTCCTTTCACTTCTGTTTCATCTGACTTAGTACCTGTTAAACTACACTTTTCACATTAAATTGGATTTTTTTTAAGTTGGCAATTTTGGATATTTTGAGAATATACTTAAGTTACTGTCTTCATTCCAGAAATACCATTAAATTCATTTGCTGTAATTTATGTAAAACACAGTGCTTTTTCTATAGTATATTTTAAGTTTTCTAAACACACCTTGTTGAGTTTTAAGGTCCCTAGGTGGTGCAAACGGTTTGCACTCCACCACTAACCTAAAGGTTGGTGGTTCAAACTCACCCAGTGGTACCGTGGAAGGTAGGCCTGGCAATCTGCTTCTGTTAAGATTACAGCCAAGAAAACCCTATGGAGCAGTTCTACTTTGTAACACATGGGGTTGCCATGAGTCAGGGCTGACTTGACAGCAATTAACAACAACAACAAACATAACTTGTTGGGTTTTACTTGAATATTCGACTTTTTATGTTTTGGTACAAATGCTTTATTCCGATAATTATTTTCCCTGTCTAGGTATACTGAACTAATATTTAAATATCTCATTGTAATTCATAGGAAACTTAACTAGTTTCTTGTATTTCATAAGTTCTGCAAATAGCATTCTGCAGTTAACCCGTGAAGGCTGTTTTGTTCCTGTCTTCCCTTTTAAACTGAATTCCATAAAAATCCACCTGGTCCTTGTGATTCAGATCTTGGTGCTATCCTGTTTTTCTCTGGCCACTATTGGCTTTTTATGTTATTGACCACCTCTGTATAACAACCTCTTCCAAGGGTCTCTGTGGAACTGCCTGCAGTTGTTTCCACACTTAACTGCTGCTGCTAACACTGCCTTTCAATACAAGCCATTTCACTCTCTGGGTCATTTAGTTACTTGCCCTAAAGTTTACTTACATTCTCCTGATGATTTTTGTGAAGTCAGAATTTATTAATTTTGGATAAATGCACATTAATTCTCATTTATTCATAATAAGAACTATGTACTAATACATATAGTAAGAGCACCCTTGTCTCTTTTATGTCAGGGATTGTGTTAAGAGTTCCAAAGATATGATTTCAAATAACTAGAGGAGCCAGCAGAGGTTGTTATTGTTGTTAGTTTTTGTCGAGTCAGGGCCGACTCATGGCTACCCCATGTGTGCAGAGTGGAAATGTTCCATAGGGTTTTCAAGACTGTGACTTTTTGGTAGCAGATTGCCAGGCCTGTCTTCCAGGGCGCCTATGGGTGGGTTTGAACTGCCAAACTTTTGGCTAGTTGTTGATTGCTTAACTGTTAATTTTTCTCCTTTTCCCTTTTTATTTTCTTTTTAAATACAGTATGTAATAAATTTTAAAAAACGTGTAATATCCATGTATGTTATACAGCCCAAGAATATGATGAACACCTTTAAACCTATATGTAACACAAGGGTAAAATATCAGTAAATCTTGTATCTATCTATGTGCATAAAAATGGCATGGCAGGGGCATCTGACCTCCTCTAACTTCACAAGAGGGAAGGAGAATCAAGATCAACAGCCCAAGGCTGATTTCCTATGAGGCAGAGGTCAGACATGCCTCCACCCTCCAACCATTTTACCAATTCTGACACCAACCGTCCCTCCCACAGCACATTCTACTTCTCTGCTGAGTTCAGTAATTCATTGCAATGGCCACATGGGGCTCACAGCCAACACTCGCAGTTATGGGGTTTATTAGGGAAGTAACAGGTTACAGTTCGGGTTCAGGAATGCTCAGAATACAGTTCTTCCATCAGGATAGTCTCTTCTCAGCATTGGCCACAGGCATACCTGTCTTTGGCCCTCAGCCTGGTGTTAACAAAGCTCTCTTAGCTCTGCCAATAAGTACCCAGAGGCACCCCACTCCACCAGTAAGCCTTGGCCCAAAGGTGCTCAGTCTTATCTCCGTGGGTCGGCAAACCTAGCTCTACCAAGTGCCTGGAGGCACCCTACTCTGCTAGCAAGCCTTCTGCCCGAAAGCACTCAGCTTTCTCGCTCCTTGGGCTGGGAAGCCTACCGCACTGTCTCCTGCCAGTCTCCTGCCTCTGCTGCTACTGTTTTTCTGCTGCTGCTTCTCACCATCTTTGGTGTTACAGCTCGCTCTCTCTCGGTCTCCTGGTTCTAGGAATTTCTCAGTGCAGGGATCCAGGGTCCAAAGGACGTGCCCTTCTCCTGGTTCTTCTTTCTTGGTAGTGGTGAGATTCTCTCCTCCCACCTCTGGGATGGCTCATTTTAAGCCTAGTGGGATGGCAAAACTGATCAATCCCTTTGTTACAGTTCCATACACCTTATTTGCATAGTCCCACTCAGTCACTGTGTGCAAAGACTATGGCTAGAAGGCATATTAAGTAATTCATTGCACCACAATGTGCTCTTTGCCTCCCACCCAGTCATAATCCCCTCCTCAATTTTGGATTTATCATTCCCTTTATTAACTTATCTTAGTGCTTTATAGCCTATGTATGCTGATTTATTTTAATTTACCATCTTAAGTGTATTATTTACTGGCATTTAATACATTCTTTGTTGTTGTTAGCTCCCATTGAGTTAGCCCCTGACTCGTGGCAACATCATGTACAATGGGATCGGACCATTGTGATCTATAGGGTTTTCAGTGGCTGATTTTTTGAAAGGAGATCTCGAGGACTTTCTTCCTAGTCTGTAAACCACTGATTAAGTTTCTGGTGTTAAAAAAGTTGATTTTCGCTTTTTTTACTAGTTTATTCACTGTTTTTGTTGAAGACATACTTTAGGAGTTTTCCTTCTCTGCCATTTTTGCTGATGTAACCTTTCCCCAATTCTTTATAATACTGTGAAGGAGCCTGGGTGGTGCAAGAGTCAGGGGCTGACTCGATGGCAGCTAACAAGAAGAAGAACAATAATACTTTGTATTTACCTAAAACTGTTATTTTAAAAATCAGTGATTCTGCACATATTTCCCAGTTCTAATTTTATGTGTTCCTTCTAGAATAGAAGTCTTTTATAATTCTTCAGAATTTCACAGGCTGTAATTTTGTATAATTTTGTTTACTTATTATTTACCTGTTGTAGATTCATTTCCAGTTACTAAAGTGTTTTATTTATTAATTTTTATATGATTTACATGTGATAGATTTTTCAGTATGACTATACAGCAGTGGGTTTGAGTTTTTTTTGTTATTATGGAATATAACTGCAGAGCATCAATTGTTAATGTTGTAAAATGTCTAAACTGCATGGGTATAGGTGGATTTTTAACAGGTATTTAGAAGAATACTTTGCTATTCTTCTAATGGTGTTAAATTCTTCCTGACTTTCCTATTACAGTTTTAGCTTTGCAATTCTGGGTTGCCATTTATCTTATTCATTACAGAAATTTCTTTGTGGGTTATTTACCATTACATTACATAGTGCTGTGCTTTAGCATTTATATAAAAAATTATACAGTAAATATGCATTAATATAATATCTCTTCAAATATGAAGCATTCATTTGTCTACTGCCAATCAGAGTGTGCTTTGGGGTGGTGGAAGGAGCCCTGGTGGCACAGTGGTCAAAGAACTTGGCTGCTAACTGAAAGTTTGGCAGTTTGAACCCACCAGCCATTCTGTGAGAGAAATGTGGCAGTCTGCTTCTGTAAAGTTTAACAGCCTTGGAAACCCTATGAGGCAATTCCACTCTGTCCTATAGGATAGCTATGAGTCGGAATTGACTCGACAGCAGTGAGTCTGGTTTTGGGGTTTGGGGTGGTGCTGGAAAAATCCTCCTTCTTTCAAGGCTTATGTATGTCTAAGCAGTGTCAATGATTTAGTCACAGGGTCTTTGAAACTAAGTTTTCCTTAAAATAATATGAATTACATGTAATCACCTTTTATTAAAGAATCCTATTCCTTTTGTGTTCCCAAACATTACATGGTTGAGAAATTTCATAAATCTGTTCATTATGAGTATTACTTTTGGTGTAATATTGTTTTTCAATATAAAATATTCATTTTCTAACTCTAGTTAATAGAAAGTTATGTTTCTTTATATCTTTCAGATATCTTTGCTAGAAAAGTTATAAACAAATTATTACCAAAACAGGACAATAATAAAGGAGAACTACACCATCCAGTGATCTTAGAAAGACATGAAAGCCATGGCATTGAGGATTTTGACTTCAGGGAAGTTTGGGAAAATATGCATGAATTTGAAAGTCAATGGGGATATGATCAAAGAAATTACAAAGGAATGACTACAACCCAGAACAAAAATCTCAGTGGTACAAAAGAACAGCACAACAAATCCTGGAATAACTTACATCTGGAGCAGAGTATTTCTGTGAGAAAAAGTATGTACCAATATTTGAAACATGACAAGTCATTTATAAGGAATCTGTTAAAACTAAAATATAACATAGGCTATGCAGCAAACAAGTCTATAAAATATTTTGAAAATAGGCTTGGATTAAACTTTCCATCATATCTGGATGAACTGCAGAGATTTCAAACTGAAGAGAAAATTTATGAATGCAGTCAAGTTGAGAAGTCCATAAAAAATTGTTCCTCAATTTCATCACTTCAAAGATTTCCTCCTATTGTCAAAACAAACATTTGTAATAAAAATGGGAAAGATTTTTTGTCTCCTTTGCCTACACAACTCCAGACAACACACATTAGAGAAAAACCTTATAAATGTAATGAATGTGGGAAGACTTTTAGCCAATGCTCAGTGCTCACTAAGCATGAGAGAATTCATTCTGAGCACAGACCTTACAAATGTAATGAGTGTGGCAAAGCCTTTAAGCAGTTCTCCAACCTCACGAGACACCAGAGAATCCATACTGGAGAGAAACCATATAAATGTAATGTATGTGGTAAGGTCTTTAATCAAAATTCCCACCTTGTAAGTCATTGCAGAATTCATACTGGAGAGAAACCACACAAATGTAACGTGTGTGGCAAGGTCTTTAATCAAAATTCCCACCTTGCAAGTCATTGTAGAATTCATACTGGAGAGAAACCTTACAAATGTATGAAATGTGGTAAGGCATTTAACAAACGTTCATACCTTTGGGATCATGAGAGAATTCATACTGGAGAGAAACCGTACAACTGTACTGAATGTGGCAAGGCCTTTAGGCAATGGTCTAGCCTCAGGATTCACCGAAGAATTCATACTGGAGAGAAACCTTACAAATGTAACGAATGTGGCAAAGCCTTTAAGCAGTGCTCACACCTCACTAAGCATCAGAATATACATCCTGGAGAGAAACAACACAAATGTAATGTGTGTGGCAAGACTTTTATTCACGGTTCAGGTCTTGTAAAACATCAGAGAATTCATACCGGAGAGAAGCCACACAAATGTAATGAGTGTGGTAAAGCTTATATCCAAAGTTCAAGCCTTGTGGAACATCGGAGAATTCATACTGGTGAGACACCTTACAAATGTAATGAGTGTGGCAAAACTTTTACTGTACGTTCAAGTCTTACTAAACATAAGAGAAACCATACTGGAGAGAAACCTTATAAATGTAATGAATGTGGCAAAGCCTATACCAAATTTGCACACCTTACTAGACATCAGAAAATACATTCTGAAAAGAAACATTGTGAATCAGATGTAGGTGGCAGTGCTTTCATCCACAGCTCAACCCTTGGGGGTTGTCAGAGAGCACACAGTAGAGAGAAACCTTACAAATGTAATGAGTGTGGCAAATCCTTTAACTGGTCCTCACGCCTTACTCGACATCAGAGAATCCATACTGGAGAGAAACCATATAAATGTAATGTATGTGGCAAGGCCTTTAGTCAAAACTCAAACCTTACAACTCATCAGATAATTCATACTGGAGAGAAACCATACAAGTGTAATGAATGTGACAAAGACTTTAAGCAGTACTCAAGCCTCATTAGACATCAGAATATACATCCTGGGGAGAAACCTTACAAATGTAGTATGTGTAATAAGGCCTTTATCAGACATTCACACCTTTGGGGTCACGAGAAAATTCATACTGGAGAGAGAACCTACAAATGCATTGAATGTGGCAAGACCTTTAGGCAATGGTCTGACTTCAGGATTCACCAAAGAATTCATACTGGAGAGAAACCTTAGAATGTAGTGAGTGTGGTAAATCATTTAACCAAGTCTCCCAGTGGACTACACATCAGAATTCATACTAGGGAGAACTAAGTCTCTACTTCCCAAAGATTAATCAACCTCAGAAAGTCCTACATAGTGATTTAAAGTCAAAATCCTAGATGATGGTGTCAGTGTAACAAGATCTGTGCAAAGATAAATTCCTTCATTTTATAATGTATTTTTTTCTGATATTTGATGTTTCTTGAAAAGGCTATGTTACTATTGATGACTTGCAGCCTGGGATTGAAATCTGTTGATGTTATGCCTTTATCACAAGCCTTTCATGTGTCACCCTGATGGTCTCTGTGAAGGGATCAGTGAGATGAAAGGGCCTACTTCATTAGGTGAGGTTCATTGATATCTGTGTTCTCTGGAAGAACAAGGACACTGAATTTTAAGATACAATTTTTTATAAGTTTGAATGACAGCATGGGGAAGGGCAGAAAGTATGTAAAACTAAGATGTAAATCATGATGATTAATGCATTCAGGGTCCTCATCTACTCGTCTGACAGAAAGCCAATAGATTATTGGAAAGGATTGCTCTACCAGCTAACCATGAAACAGTGGACAGGCCAGGACATTGAGAAATTGAGATTTTGATGGAAGCAGAATGATAGTTTGTCTAGTTTTTCTGAGACTGCTTATGTGGAAGAAATAATGAAGAGGAAACGGTCACAATCTCTTTTAAAAGAAAATAGCTGTTGTATATCAAAGATCAATAATGTAGTCTAATATTTGGAAACTGAAGAAAACAATTGTCAGGAGAGCTGAAACAAAAGAACCAGAATACAGTGTACATTTGTAGGATTCACGGTTCACAACTGATAAATATGCATTTGGGTGTATTTTTATGTGGAATGTATCATAGTTAATCATGTTTTAATTAATAAAATTTAATCATATTTTTATAACCAAATGAATCATGTTTCTTCTATCAATTCAACTCCATCCTATCTCATTGGGGTACTTCATAACAAACACTGTTGTTAGGTGCCGGCGAGTCAATTTTGACTCATAGCGACCCCATGTGACAGAGTACAACAGCCTCATAGGGTTTTCTAGGCTGTAATCTTTAGGACAGCAGATTGCCAGGTCCTTCTCCTATGGAGCTGCTGGGTGGGTTTGAACCTCCAACCTTTTGCTTAGCAGCCAATTGCTTAACCATTGTGTCACCAGGGCTCCAGCAATACATTTTTTAGGCTCTCAAAAGTTGAATGGCATCCATAACCATTTCTTTGTGTTGTGTAATGTATAGTTTGAGGAATATAGACAAATAATTTGCACTTACTCTCTTTTCATTCTGCTTGTTGGATATTTATGTAGCTATAATTAAAATACTATAAAATCAGTGCTGTTGAAATGAACTCATGTGTCAGAGTAGAACGGCTCTCCATAGAGTTTCCACGGCTGTGACATTTCAGAAGAAAATCGCCAGGCCCTTCTTCCAAGGCATCTCTTGGTGAATCCGAACTGCCAACTTTTTAGCTAGCAGCCTAGCACTTAACCATCTGTACCACCCACCGACACCTTAAAATACTATAGCAGTGCAATTTTAGACTGCCCTCCTGTCTAAGTTATCTAGTGCTGCTGTAACAGAAATACCACAAGTGGATAGATTTAACAAAGAGAAATTTATTTTCTCACAGTCTAGTAGGCTACAAGTCCAAATTTAGGGCATCATCTCCAGGGGAAGCCTCTTGGTTCTGGAGGAAGGTCCTTGTCATCAATCTTCCCCTGTACTGGGAACTTCTCAGCGCAGGAACCTCCAGTCCAAAGGTTGTGCTCTGCTCCCAGTGCTGCTTTCTTGGTGGTATGAGGTCCCTCTGTCTCTGATTGCTTCTCTCTTATATCCCAAAAGAAATTGGCTCAAGACACAACCCAATCTTGTAGATTGAGTCCTGCCTCATTAACATAACTGCTGCCTATCCCCCCTCATTAACATCATACAGGCAGGATTTACAACACAGGAAAATCACATCACATGACAAAATGGTAGACAATTACACAATACTGGGAATCATGGCCTAGCCAAATTGATACACATTTTTGGGGGGACACAATTCAATCCATGACACTTCCTAACACCTGCATCACTATTTGATTATATTCCCACATGCCCTTACTTGTGCCTCAGTGAGACTTATGGTTTGCATTCCTTGATTTACATGAGGTTCAAGATACAAATACATTTAAGTATGTGAAAAATGTTTATATCTCCATATTACATATGTATTCTGAATATTAGGTTTTTATCAGATGTATGATCTGCAAATGTTTTCTCCCATTCTGTGCATGTCTTCACTTTCTGATAGGGAAAGCCCAAGAAGTGAAGCACAAAAGTTTTAATTTTCATGAAATGTAATTTATTATTGCTTTGATTGTTTGCTGTTTTGTTGTCATAGCTGAGACCATTGCCTAACCCAATCACAGAGATTTATACCTAGGTTTTCTTCTAAAAGTTTTATAGTTTTAGCTCTTATATTTCGTCCTTTGATCCACTTCGAGATTTTTTTAAAATATGGTATAAGGTAGGGGTCCAGCTTTATTCTTTTACATGCAGGCACTCAGTTGTCCCAGCTATTAAGCATCAGAGTTACTTTATTTGATTTGTTCTTCTTACCTGTCATTGAGTCGGCCTGACATAAGTATGACCCCATGCACAATGGAACAAAATGCCACTCACGTGATCAGTTACAATCAGACTATTGTGATCCAGAAGGTTTTCATAGGCTGATTTTCAGAAGTCGATCTCCAGGCCTTTCTTCACAGTCCATCTTAGTCTGGAAGCCCCAGTGAAACCTGTTCAGCATCATAGCAACACACAAGCCTCCACTGTTAGGTGGTGGCTGCACATGAGGTGCAATCACCTGGAGTTGAACCCAGGTCTGCATGGAAATCATTAAAATAATTCTTCCATTGAAATCAAATGGATCACTGGACTAAAACATTAATGCTGTTGGGATTATTAGCGTTTGAAAACAGATGACATTCTGAGGGATTGTCCCAGTCTGTGTTTGATCAGGAAAACATACAGTTACTTTAAGTATAAGAATTTATATAAATTAAGGCAAGAATTTGGGAGGAATGTGAGCAATGAAACATGAAAGCCTGCAGCTGAAGGATCACAGAAATAGTCATTGGAAACTACATCCTGAATCTCCAAGTAGGCAGAGAAACCAGAGCTCATAGGGATGTCTGAGAAGTTACTGCTCCTGGTTGCCTTGACATTAAGGATTAAGGTCTGGGAATTCTGCATCTGGTCACTGTGTTCTCCCAAGGTTAATGGCTTCTTCACTTCTGCCTTCTAAATTCCATACAGGTTTCTCTCACTCGAAAACTTGAGCCAGAACCATACACAGAAGGGTCTTTTGGAAAACATAACTCCCAGTATTCAAATTCACTGGTGGCAGTGCCAATTGAATAAAGGACAATGCACTTCCAAAAGGTAGCAGAGAAATATTGATATCAAAGTTGGAGAGGGCTTTTGAAACTTAGAGAATTAGAATGGGACCCTGTTATGGATTGAATTGTGTCCCCCAAAAATATGTGTTGTAAATCCTAACCTCTATGCCTGTGGTTATAATTCCATTTGGGAATGGGTTGTCTTTGTTAGGTTAATGAGACAGGATTAGTATAGGGTTTGCCTTGAATCAATCTCTTACAAAATATAAGAGGAGTTTAAGGAAGCATAGATGGGGTAAGATATATGCCAAGACACATGGAGTTCTCCAAGGAACCAAGAAGCAGAAGCTGAAGAGATAAGGACCTTCCTCCAGAGCAGACAGAAAGCCTTCCCCTAGAGCCGGTGCTCTTAATTCAGACTTCTAGCCTCCTAAACTGAGAAAATAAATTTCTGTTTGTTAAAGCCATCCACTTGTGGTGTTTCTGTTATAACAGCACTAGATAACTATGCCAGACCCCCATATATTTGTTCAAATATTTGTTCAAGTAACTATAGTATTATCCTTTTTTAAGAAAACAGTGACAAGAATAGACTGGAGTCTTGAGGTATGTAGTGAATATCTTAAGAGATTGGCAGTGGAAACTTGACAGTGGTTTAGAGTGATTACTGAGTGGCACTGAGGAACAGCTAATGTTGGAAGACCGCTTATTGCCCTTGCCTTTTCCTACCTCAGGCCCATCTTAGTTATTGTAAGACTGACAACCTCCTCTAACTTCATGGCGGGGAGTCGGACTCACCATCAGCATCAGCCCAAAGCTTATTCCTATGAGATGGAAGTCAGACATACCTCCTGTCTCCAACCTTTTTACCAATTCTGACACCACTCATCCCTCCCAGACACTCTCTAGTCTTCTGCTGGTTTTGATAGCTCATTGCAGTGGCCACACAGAACTCACAGACCATACTCACAGTTATGGAGTTTATTAGGGAAGTAACAGGTTACAATTCAGCATCAGGAATGACTTAGGATACAATTATTTGGTCAGGACAGCTTCTCAGACATGCCCGCAGGCAGGCCTCTCTCTTGCCCTCAGCCTCTGCCCTGCTCGAGCAAGTATTACAAAACTCTTTAGCTCCTCCAATAAGTACCTAGGGTCATCCCACTCCACCAGGAAGCCTCCTGCCCAAAGGCACTAAGCTTTCTAGCTCTGTGGGTTGGCAAGCCTAGTTCCACCAACAAGTGTCAAGAGGCACTCTACTCCACCAGCAAGCTTCCTGCCCAAAAGCACTCAGCCTTCTCCCTCTGTGGGCCTGGAAGCCCCTCATGTCATCTCTGTCTCCTGGTTCTGCTGCCACCATTTCTCTGCCTCTGCTTCTTGCCATGTCTGGTGTTACAGTTCTCCCTCTCTGCCCTGGTTATGCTGCCTTTGCTGCCTCTCTGTCCTCCGTGTTACATTCCTCTCTTTCTTTGTCTCCCTTTAAGCGTAGCGGGATGACAAAACTGACCAATCCCCCTCATTAGGGCTCCATACACTTTATTTGCATTGTTAGCAAGCTATCCAACCCCCTTGGTGGGCCACAAGCACCTTATTTGCATAGTACCACCCAGTCATTTGGTGAAGTTACAAGACCATGGCGAGAAAGGCCATATGAAAGCAATCAATCTCACTGCAGTTAATGTAGTGCTGCTGTAACAAAAATACCATAAGTGGGTAGACTTAATGAACAGAAATTTATTTTCTCACAGTTTAGGAGGCTAGAAGTCTGAATTCAGGGCACCTGTTCTAGGTGAAGGCTTTCTTTATCAGCTCTGGGGGAAGGTTCTTGTCTCTTTTCAGTTACAGTTCCTTGGTGATCACCATGTGGCATCTATCTTCTCTCATCTGTCCTTCCTTGTTTCTGTACTAATCTGCTCTTTTATATCTCAAAAGCGACTGAATTAAGACACACTCTACACTAATATGCCCCATTAACATAACAATAAAACTATTTCCAGCCAGCCCTTTATCACCACTCTTATTCATTGGTGTGCTGGAGGTCCTAGCCAGAGGAATAAGGCAAGAAAAAGAAACAAAGGGTATCCAAATTGGTAAGGAAGAAGGAAAAGTATCCCTATTTGCAGATGATGTGATCTTATACACAGAAAATCCCAAAGAATCCACAAGAAAACTACTGGAACTAATAGCAGATTTCAGCAAAGTATCAGGATACAAGATAAACATATAAAAATCAGTTGGATTCCTCTACACTAACAAAGAGAACTTCGAAAAGTAAATCACCAAATCAATACCATTTACAATAGCCCCCAAGAAGATAAAATACTTAGGAATAAATCTAACTAGACACGTAAAAGACCTATACAAAGAAAACTACAAGACACTACTGCAAGAAACTAAGAGATCTACATAAGTGGAAAAACATACCTTGCTCGTGGATAGAAGACTCAACATTGTGAAAACGTCAGTTCTACCCAAAGTGATCTACAGATACAATGTAATCCTGATCCAAATTCCAACATTTTTTAACGAGATAAACAAATCACCAACTTCCTATGGAAAGGGAAGAGGCCCCGAATAAGTAAAGCATTACTGAAGAAGAACAAAGTGGGAGGCCTCACACTACCTGATTTTAGAACCTATTATACCTCCACAGTAGTCAAAACAGCCTGGTACTGGAACAACAACAGATACATAGACCAATGGAACAGAACTGAGAATCCAGACATAAATTCATCCACCTATGAGCAGCTGATAACTGACAAAGGCCCCAAGTCCATTAAATGGGGGAAAAGACAGCCTCTTTAACAAATGGTGCTGGCATAACTGGATATCCATCTGCAAAAAAATGAAACAAGACCCATACCTCACACCATGTACAAAAACTAACTCAAAATGAATCAAAGAACTAAATATAAAATCTAAAATGATAAAGATCATGGAAGAAAAAATACGGACACTGCTAGGAGCCCTAATACATGGCGTAAACAGAATACAAACCATAAGTAACAATGCACAAACACCAGAAGAGAAATTAGGTAACTGGGAGTTCCTAAATCAAACATTTACGCTCATCAAAAGACTTCACCAAAAGGGTAAAAAGAACCTATAGACTGGGAAAAGGTTTTTGGCTATGACAAATCCAATCAGGGTCTAATCTCTAAAATGTACAAGATACTATAAAACCTCAACAACAAGAAGACAAATAACTCAGTTAAAAATGGGCAAAGGATTTGAACAGACACTTCACCAAAGAAGATGTTCAGGTGGCTAAACAGACACATGAGGAAATGCTCATGATCATCAGTCATTAGAGAAATGCAAATCAAAACTACAATGAGATACCATCTCACCCCAACAAGGCTAGCACTAATCCAAAAAACACAAAATAATAAATGTCGGAGAGGTGGTGGAGAGACTGGAACACTAACACATTGCTGGTGGGAACGTAAAATGGTACAACCACTTTGGAAAACGATTTGGTGCTTCCTTAAAAAGCTAGAAATAGAAGTACCATACAATCCAGCCATCCCACTCCTTGGAATATATCCTAGAGAAATAAGAGTCGTCACACGGATAGATATACACAAACTCATGTTCAATATACCCTAGAGAAATAAAAGCTGTCACAGGAGTAGACATATGCACACCAATGTTCACTGAGGCATTGTTCACAACAGCAAAAAGATGGAAAAAACCTAGGTGTCCATCAACAGATGAATAGATAAACAAATTATGGTACATACAATGGAATAATATGCTATGATGAAGAACAATGAAGACTCCACAAAACATCTCACAACATGGTTGAATCTGGAAGGCATTATGCTGACTGAAATTAGTCGCAAAAGGACAAATGTTGTATGAGACTACTATGATAAGAACTCAAGGTTTAAACACAAAAGAAAATATTCTTTGATGGTTACGAGGGTGGATAGGAAGGGAGAGGGGAATTCACTAACTAGATAGTAGACAAGAAACATCTTAGGTGAAGGGAAGGACAACACACAATACAGGAGAAGTCAGCACAGCTGGACTAAACCAAAAGCTAAGAAGTTTCCTGAATACAACCAAACACTTCAAGGGACAGAGTAGCAGGGGCTAGGGCCTAGGGACCATGGTTTTGGGGGACATTAGGTCAACTGGCATAACAAAGCTTATTAAAAAAATGTTCTGCATCCTACTTTGGTGAGTGGCATCTGAGGTCTTAAAAGCTTGCGAGTGGCTGCCTAAGATGTATCAATTGGTCCCAACCCACTTTGAGCAAAGAAGAATGAAGAACACCAAAGACACAAGGAAAATATTAGCCCAAGACACGAAAGGGCCACATAAACCAGACACTCCATCAGCCTGAGACCAGAAGAACGGGATGGTGCCCGGCTACTGCCAATGACCACCCTGACAGGGAACACAACAGAGAATCCCTGACAGAGCAAGAGAAGAGTGTGGTGCAGAACTCAAATTCACGTAGAAAGACCATATTTAATGGTCTGGCTGAGACTGGAGGAACCCTTGAAGCCATGGCCCCCGGATGCTCTGTTAACCCAGAACTAAAACCATTCCCAAAGCCCACTCTTCAGACAAAAATTAGACTGGACTATAAAACATAAAATAATACTCATGAGGAGTGTGATTCTTAGTTCAGGTAGATACAGTAGACCCAATGGGTGACTCCTGTCCGTAGGCAGGATGAGAAGGCAGGAAGGGACAGGAGCTGGTTGATGGACACGGGAAACCCAGGGTGGAAAGGGGTAGTATGCTGTCACATTATAGGGATTGCAACTAATGTCACATAACAATATGTGTATAAATTTTTGTATGAGAAATTAGCTTAGCTGTAAACTTTCACCTAAAGCACAAAAAAAAAACCCTATTCCCAAATGGGATTACATCCACAGATTAAACAAACAAACAAACAAACAAAAAACCTGCTGCTGATGAGTCAATCCTGACTCATAGTGACCCTATAGGACAGAGTAGAACTGCACCATTAATTGGGTTTCCAAGGCTGTAAATCTTTCTGAAAGTAGGCTGCCACATATTTCTCCCATGGAGTGGCCGGTGGGTTTGAACTGCCAAACTTTCCGTTAGAATCCAATTGCTTTAACCACTGTGCAACCAGGGCTCCTTACATCCACAGATAGTGGTTAGGATTTACAACCTATTTTTGGGGGGACAAAACTCAATCTATAACAAGGTCTATATCCATGGCAGTGTGAAGAGAGAGGAGGTGTTGAGAAAGCAAGCTTTGCAGGTTTTCCTTTCAAAAGTCCATGTGAAGAATGTGATGGAGATAGATATGTTCTATGGTGTCTGCAAACACAAAATCAAACAACAAAAACAAAAAGCAAAACAACAAAAAACCATGAGGTTTAATACATATAAATATTATTTTCTCTCAGTTTCACCACTCTGGGTTGGTTGACCCTGTAGGGCATCTGAGACCCAAGTGGTAAATCAGCGAATCAGGTGCTTCATTTCAGGGTTTCTCTATCTTAAAAATGATCCTTTATAGTTATCATGGGAGTCGCTGGGTAGCTCAAACAGTTACACGCTCGGCTACTAACCAAAATGTTGGAGGTTTGAATCCACTAAGAGGTTCCTCAAAAGAAAGCCCTGGTGATCTACTTCTAAAAAATCAGCCACTTGAAAACCCTATAGGGCACAGCTCCGCTCTGACATATGTGGTGTTACCATGAGCTGGAATTTACTTGAGGGCAACTGGTATGGTCATTATTGCAGAGGAAGTGATCTAAGAGGTCACACTCTGGCTTTAAATGGTTTAGCCTGGAAGTGAGACATTATTCCACTCATACTCTATTCAGCAAAACTAGTCATATGTCCTTGACTTGATGTCCTTGTTGTTAGGTGATGTCGAGTCAGTTCCGAATCATAGCGACCTATGAACTACAGAACAAGACACCGCCCAGTCCTGTGCCATCCTCACAGTATGTTTGAGCCTATTATTGCAGCCAGTGTGTCAACCCATTTCGTTGAGGGTCCTCCTCTTTTTTGTTGACTCTCTACTGAGCATGATGTCCTTTTCTAGGGATTGGTCTCTCCTCATAACATGTCCAAGGTAAGTGAGACAAAGTGTTACCATCTTCGCTTCTAAGGACTTGATGTAAGGGGCTGAAAAAAGGGGGGAACATGTGGCTATGTAAAATGAAGGTATTAAAAGAATGAGGAAGGTCATTATAGTCTAACTTGGAGTGATCTCTGTTTGTAAAAAGCCAGGTGAACAATATTATCTATAGCATAGTATTTGGTGTAAAAAATAAATCCACAGTAATACAAATGCTCACCTATTGAGGAAAAGAAAAAAAATGACAGAAGATTGGAATAGAGATTCTCTGAGTATATACTTCAAATATAATTGTAATTTTTGACACTCATAAATATTTTATACGTGGAAAATGAATAAAACAAAAAACCAGTTTTCGTCAAGTTGATTGTGACTCGTGATGACCCCATGTGTTTAGGAAGCAGATTGCCAGGCCTTTCTTCCGAGGTACTGCTGGGTGGGTTCAAACCACCAACCATTCAGTTAGTAGGTGAGCACTTAACCATTTGCACAACCCAGGGACCATGGAAAATGAGTAAGAAAAATCTCCAAATTGAAAATTATGACAAAGAATTATTTCAAGTTTTTGGGAACAAACATAGCATTAAGACAACAAATTTAAATGCATATCGTAAATTGAATATATTCTAAGTCCGTGAATAAATCTTATTGAAGTCTCTTGCTTCACTGGAAATATCAAATGTAGTTTTTCATTATAAAAGTCCTTGAGTTATGATAGGAACATTATAGGTATCTTATTGTCTAATATAAAAATGCAGTTAGAAATGATGTTAGAATATTTTATAACTACAATCCTTTATGCATTTATCAGCCACTTTAAGGTAGGATGGTATTCAATGAGAAACATCTCAAAATGGATTCCTTCTTTTTTCCTTCCCTGCTAATAGAACCTGACTATCTGAATTAAGTCCACTAGGATTATTCTCACTTATTTGGATTCATGGCCTTGAATCTTACAGCTCTGAGGAAATAAATCTGTACAATAGAAAACACTAAGGATTGCTTAACTAGTGATTTCTCTCTCTCATTTGGGACACCCAGGAGACTGGCTATGTGACTGTGAAATGGGACTACTAGTAGTAGCGTCAGAACCTGAGGATAATGCGAATCACCAACAGCACAAAGCTGATTCCCAGGAGGTAGAGGTCAGACATACCTCCACTCTCCAACCTTTTTATCAATTCTGACATGAGCCATCCCTGCTGCCTCTCTTCCTGCTTCTTTCTGTCTAAAAAACCTCTGTAGGGCTGTCTGCTTATATACACTCCTCAGAAATTCTCTATTTCTCTTCTGGGTTCAATAATCCATTGCAAAGTCTGCACAGAACTCACAAACCATACTTACAGTTAAGTGGTTTCTTAAAGAAGGAACAGGTTACTTAAGGAAGTAACAACTCAGTATCAGGATCAACTGGCTACAAGTCAGCAACAGAAAGCATGTAGGCAAAGTCTTACTTCTTCAGTGCAGGACAGCTCTCTCAGCTCCTCTCGACCTTGCAGGCCTCCTCTCAGCCCCGAGGGCAGGCTCCTCTAGGCGCCCTCAGAACAGGTTCCACTTGGTCCCCTCAGGACAGACTCCTCTTGATCCTGCCATCTGTCACCACTAACTCTGCTGCAGAACCTATTCTGCGTCTGTTGCTGCTGGCTCTGCTGCTGAGCCCCTTCTGGGCCTCTCGCTGTCTTCAGTGTTACAGCCCTTGACCTGTCTTACAGCTCTTTTTGAAGGTTCCTTGCCTTCTCTCTCTCTCCGCTGCTTCTCTTCCTGCTTCTTTCTGTCTGAAAAACCTCTGAAGGTCTGGCTGCTTATATACATAACTCCTTGTCAATGTATGGCCCCTCCCAGCAGGGGGCCACAAGCTGACCAATCCCCTCTCGGTAGGCCATGATACTTAATTTGCATAGTAGGCTACAGATACTTCATTTGCAGTCTATTGGCCAATCTCTCCAAGGTGCACACCAATCACAGGGCAGGCTGCAGTGCAGGACCAGACAAAAAAGTATCAAATCAAGTTGTTTGCAGCTTACTCAGGAAATGTCAATCGACCTGGAGAGAAGTAACAAACCCTCTGGGGCAGAAAACTAGGGCAAAGGTAACTCCTCAGGGCTTGAGGCGGGGGAATTTTTTAAGCTGTTTTTCAAACGAACAATGCAAAAGAACACAAAAAGGAACTCATTTCACCACAGTGATACTTGGAGTGTTAGACTCTCAGGATAAAGAACAAAATCTGTTGATACCTGTCTCTTCCCGTAACTATGCTGAACTACTCCATCATTTAAATAGGGGTGGTGTAAGGGTTATTTTGGAGTACCTGGGTGGTGCAAACATTAACGTGCTTGGTTGCTAACTGAAAGGCTGGAGATTCTAGTTTACCCAAAGGTGTCTTGGAAGAAAGTCCTGGTGATCTAAAGAATCACCCAGTGCTGTTAAAAAAACAAAAACCAAACCCATTGCCACTGAGTCGATTCCAACTCATAGCAACCCTATAGGACAGAGTAGATTGGCCCCATACCAAGGCTAAATCTCTCTTTTTTTTTTTTGGTATTTTAGATTAGGCTTTACAGAGCAAATTAGTTTATTATTAAACAATTAATACACACATTGTTTTGTGACATTCGTTGCCACCCCTACGATATGTCAACACTCTCCCCTTCTCTACCTTGGGTTCCCGTTACCAGCTTTCCTGTCCCCTCCTGTCCTCTCACCCTTGCCCCTCCTAGGCTAAATCTTTACAGAAGCACACTGCTGTATCCTTCTCCCGAGGAGTGACTGGTGGATTTGAACCACCAACCTTTTGGTTATAGCCGAGAGCTTAACCACTGTGCTACCAGGGCTCCTCCAGTGCTATTACATGGGGAAAAAATTGATCACTGGGGCCCCAGCGTCTCTTTTTGCTTCTCAGGGTCTAGCTGCTTCCCTCCCATACATGCACTGACTGTCATTCTGAGCTTGTCATCATAGCAGCAGAAAGTAGTTGGTGAGTGCATTAATAATAACCAACATAAGGCTAATTTCCAATATGCAAAGATAACTCATATCCCCACTTTCCCACTTCTCCATCTCTTACACCAGCCACCCACATGGCATTTTCTCTCTCTGCCCCTTGTGGGTTCAGTACTTTGCTGGAATAACTCACAGAAATTATGGAGACTACCTATACTTACGGTTACCCATTTATTATAACCAGAAAGGATACAAGTGAAGAGACAAGTCAGGCAAGGTCTGGGAGACCTGTGGCTCTCCCATGTGTGGATGTCCTCACCACTGTAGCAAGCCCCAGAAAAGAGCTCCAAGGTCCAGGGTCCCTTATAAGTCATTGAGAACTCAACGTATATACATGACTGGGGCCTCAATACATACGCATGAATCAATGAATATGTATGATTGATTCCTTCATGCCTCCCCTCTTTTTGAAGTTTGCTGCCAATGTGGGGCCTGTGCAGCCCCTACTCGTTTACACATGTTTAAGCATTCACTTGCCTGCTAACTGTAAGGTGGGTGGTTTGAACCCACCTAGTGGCTCCAAGGGAGAAATACGTGCTTCTGTAAAGATTACAGCCAAGAAAACCCTATGGGGCAGTTCTCTGTCACATGGGATCACTATGAGTCAGAATCAACTCAACAGCCCCCAACAACAAGTATTGCCTGGGCTAATTTTTTTTTTCCTCAGTTAACTTTTTCTTTAGTATACATTTTTTATTGTGCTTCAGATGAAGGTTTACAGAACAAATTAGTTTCTCATTAAACAATTAATACACATATTGTTTTGTGACATTGGTTGCCAACCCTGTGACATGTCAACACTCTCCCCGTCTCGAACTTGGGTTCTCCATTTCCATTCGTCCAGCTTTCCTGTTCCCTCCTGCCCCTGGGCTGGTGTGCCCATTTAGTCTCATATACATTGTTGAGCTACATGTATTATTGTTTGTTTTATGGGCCTGTCTCCTTTGGCTGAAGGGTGAACCTCAAGAGTGACCTCAGTACTGAGTTAAAAGGGTGTCCAGGAGCCATACCCTTGGGGTTTCTTCAGTATCTGTCAGACTAGTAAGTCTGGTCTTTTTTTGTGAGTTTGAATTTTGTTCTGCATTTTTCTCTAGCTCTGCCTGGGGCCCTCTATTCTGATCCCCGTCAGAGCAGTTGATGGTGGTACCCAGGCACCATCTTGTTGTGCTGGACTCAGTCTGGTGGAGGCTGTGGCAGTTGTGATCTTTCCCTCCTGTCTTTGGTTTTCTTCATACTTCTTGCTCCGGATAGCGTGGAACCAGTGGAGTATCTTAGGTAGCCGCACACAAGCTTTTAAGAACCCAGACGATACTCACCATAAGTAGGATGTAGAAATTTTCTTTATAAACTGATATGCCAATTAAGCGAGGTGTCCCTGCCTGAGCTATTTTATGAAACAAAGGTCCCTTGTTTGCTGGCAAATTCCAACGGCTATTTTCAGAAACCAGAGACAAAAGGCCAAATAGAGTAATTATATTGAGTCAAAAAATAGCTTTTGACTGAAACCCTTTTCAACTTCTTATGAGGAAAACATCGCAGCTTCCAATATAAACTTCCCACACAACTCTAAGCTTTTATCTTACACTGTCTGATACACTAACTTAAAATAGGCAGAAAATAACCCTTCTCCGAAAACGTTCAATTGTTTGCATACCTAGTATAAGAAAACGTCCTGGGAGCGACGCGAAGGAAGTCCCGCCCCGGCCCCGCCCCACCCCACCTTTTCGTTGCTTGGCCCGTCTACTGGCCCCGCCCACTGGCTTGCGCCGCTCCCAGACCCCGCCCCCACGCCGCCACGTCGCTTCTCGCCGCGCGCCTGCGCAGTTTATTACAGACGCGGAAGCGGTTTAGGCGGAGCGAAATTCATAGTGTGGTGAGTTTCTATCCTTCTGGTTGAAATCTGCGCATCGCGGCCCCCCGTCCTCCACATTAGAGGTTCGGGGGTCTCTCCGGACGTTAAAATCCCCGCACCTGCCCTTCCTACCCACGGCAAATCCCGTGAGACGCTGTGGCCCTCGGGCTCCGCCGCCGGCCGGGCATCCGAGTCCGTTTCGGTGTAAAATCGCGCTGAGGCGGGTCCCAGCCCCGGCCTTTCTGCCTTCAGGCCGTGCAGACGCCGCCTGCTGCGTCGTTTTCCTGCTTAAAACCCTTCCCTGACCCCTGCCCGCCTGCGCCGGGTAAAGTCCTCACCCGGGGGTGGATTCACCGCCTTCCCTCCCCCCACCCCCGTCACCCTTTTAGAATAACCCTGGCCCCACCGCTCCATGGGCAGCCCTGGTTCTCTCCCTGGTCCTGGTACTCTTAGACCCCACCTCTTCCCTGAAGCCCCGTCCTCGCGTCTTCCGCCGGCCTCCTCTTCGAAGTCCCCGCTTACTCCTTGACCCCTACCCCCGTGTCGGGAGAGGGGATCTGGGTCTGCCCTGTGACACCCCGTGTTCTTCCGTCCCCAATTCCACCCCCCTGGAAACTGCTTCTTCCGGACAACGGACATCTGATTTCTGTATATGGGTGGGCGACGGTATCGGGAGAAAGAGACAGAGAGCAACTGAGAAATAGAAATACTGAGTGGAGAGAAGAAGACTGAAGGAGAGCCATAGAGAGATGGCTAAGTAGAGGGGAGGGGAGGGACCTGCAAAGAGACTATCAGACTGAAAGAGAATAAACCGAGAGAGTGGTAGAGGAGAAAAGACAATAGAGAAATCTAGAGAAAAAGGGGGTCTCAGAGAGTGAAGGGGAGCAAAATGGGGAGAGAGCCCTTAGTCTGCAGTAAGAGTGGGGACGACGGGAGTTGGGGGAGGCATGTCAGACAGAGATTTGGTGGAAGAAGATGGAAGAGTTGGCGGCGCCGTGGCAGACAGAGTGACTTGGTGCAGGGACAGACGGGTGCAAGGGCGACAGGGAGATCTGAGGGAGAAACAGCAAGGAGGGTACACGGGGCTGCGGTTGTCAGAGAGTGGGTCAAGGAGTTGTAACAGGGAGAGGAGAGGGGGAGCAGAGATGAGGGAGAGAGGAGCAGAAATAATACGAAGATGGAGGGCAATCAGACAGATGGGAGAGCAAGAGTAACAAGGTGAAACAGGTTGCAGGAGTGAATAGGCTGAATAGGTGTAGGAGAAGGAATAGAGGGAAGGTGAGAAACAGCTCGGGACTAGAGACTGGGGAAGGAAGTGAGCAGAAACTGAGGGGGGAAAGGAACAAGAATCAAAAGAAGAGAAACAGAAGGAAAGAGAGAGAGAAAGGCACAGAGAGAGGGAAACACATAGTCGTGCAGAAAGATGACCCAGATCCAGATGAGTGGGAAGTTGATGGAATACGGATGATTAATTTGTGATGTATTGATTGGTGCCTTTATAATCTAATTTAAAATAAAAAAAAAAACCATACAGATGAGAATGAGAATTGCAAAACTTCTGTGTATTAGGCTTGTACATTTTGTTATTATTTGCATTAGAAGGTAACTTCCATGGCAACTGCTATTCAACCAGAGGATAGTGACTTGTTGCAGTCCATTCTGGGTCACCCTCTGCCCTTTTCCTGGGTCAAGTGGGTGGAGGGATAAAATGGGCCAAGAAATTACTGCCTCTCTCTTATTGTGTGGTGCCTTTTTAAAGGAACATTAGAAGTGTGAGGGTTTTTTTTTTTTATGGATTTACTTCTTTCATCTTAGTAATTTATTGTTCTTTTCAAGGTTATTGAGATAAATCTTTATTGAATTTCAGCTTTTCTCTAAATAATCATCAACTTCTGAAATAAGTTTTGGTGGCATCCCATATTTAGCCCATGTCATTCTTTTCTAAATATATATTCTCAATTTTTTTCAGTTTTACCCAAAAAAATTATTAGATTTTTTAAATTTTAATTTACAAATTGTTTTCTCAGATTTTCTGTGCCTGGTTCACGTTATGAGGCCTGTATGCTTTTTACTCTTTGTCATCTGTTGAAAACATTCTTTGTTACCTAGTAAATAATTTTAAGACTATTTCAGTGTGTGCTTTGTAGGGATGTTGATGATATTTTATATTAACAGTCAAAACCTATTAACCAGTTAGTCTAATATTCAGTTTTCTTCCCTTATGTGATCAGTTAATGTATTAAATTGTAGGCCGCTAAGTAGATGTTTTCTTCAAGTCCTTCTTGTCCTTTCTCTGCAAATGTTAAAAGATGGTGCTTGGACTATGCAAGCTGCTTACTAAAAAAGGAGCAACGTGGGCAAACCCCACCTTTATCACTAACTTTGTGGCAACGATCAGCATGAATCTAATTCCTATCTGGAAATGGATTCAGGCCTCACCTTCCCCCTTCTCCATACCTCATCAGCCACTTCTGTGGCAATTCCTCTCTATCTTTCTCTCTTTCCCTCTCTCTTTAGCCCCCTGGGTCACAAGCTAGCAGGACTCTATCCTCCTTCATTGACTGCGCATGCAGCCTTCCCTTGACCACGAGCCACCCAGGTCTGGGCCTACACAAATCGACTCTGTCCTGCCTTCCCCTGCTGGCTCACTGCCCCTGTGGGTTCATTAATTCTGTAGAATGGCTCACAAAATTCATGGAGATTATTACCTATACTTACAGTTACTCATGTACTTTAATCAGAAAGGATACAAGTAAAGAGGAGACACACCAGGCAAAGTCTGGGAGAGTTCCCGGCATGGGGCCTCCATTGTCCGTTAGGACATGCTGCTCTGTCTCCCATGCATGGAAGTTCCGGGAGGCCCCAAAGAGTGTGCTCCAAGGTCCCAAGTACCCTAAGTCAGTGGGACCTCAATGAATATGCATGACTGGAGGAGCCTTAATGCATAGTTATGCTCGATCTAATCAGTGAATATGCATGATTGCACCCAGCCCCCCTTCTTTCCTGAAGTTAGTTTCCCAGGTGTAGGGCCTGTGTAGCCACTACTTGCCTGGCTTTTTGCAAAGACAAAGAGTACCTTAATTGCTTGGGCTGTTTTCAGAAGCCAGATACAAAAGCCAAATCTAGTTCTTTGTCCCATAGCTGGGCTGAATTGACTTGGAACCTTGTTCCAACAGAACCCATTTATTCACAGTGAAGATATTTGCTCAGAGCTTCTTTTTCATGAGCTGAACCCTCATTCAGTCAGCAGCATGTTGCATAGTTGATCACTCCTTTGTTTTGAAAAACATTTTTCTTACTTTCTAGCACATCACAGTATTCTTTAAATTTCTGCTTGTCTGTGTATTTCTTTCATTTTTCACTTTTCTTCCTGATCGCATCTCAGTTTTCTCTGGTTTCTCCTGGTCTCTGAAGGAGGGAACGCCCAAGGGTGCAGTCCTTGTACCTCTTCTCTGTCTACACTTAGGACCTTCCCATGTCATCTCATCTCATGGTTTTAAACACCCTGACGCCTCCCAGTTTCATCTCCAGCCAGATCGCTCCCTGGAACTCCAAACTCATGTATCCAGCCGGCTCCTCGACATCTCTGCTGTGGCCCCTCACAGGCTTCTCCATCTTAAACCGAGCAACAATGACCTCCTGAGTTTCCCTAAAGGTGTCCATGGCTCCGTGAAGGGCTGCCCTGAACCTCCTGGGGCTCCAGTGAACATCTCGGTAAGCTTTTAAACTGTACAAGATACTACATCATTTGTAAATATTTTAAATTATGATAAAATAAATAATTAGATATGTGAGGGACTACATGGTTTTCAACATTCTTTTGGGGTTTAGGAGAAAAAGGTTTGAAGATTCTGCCTTTTCCTGAACTGCTTCACCAGGGCCTCCCTGACCTCATCTCCTTCTGGCCTCTGCAGTCATTCAGCCCTCCTTGCCTTTCCTTGAGCAGGACACTACTGTCTCAGGGCTTTCACACGGGTGGTCCCTCTGCCTGGAACTCTCCAGTCCCTCACGTGCACTTGGCAAACACCCTTCCTTCCTCACCTCTTTGTTCTCAAGGGACCCTTCTCTGAACTGCATTTAATGTTCCAGCCATACCCTCACCCCACCCCTGGCCCATAATGCCTGCTCTGCACGTTTCTCTCTGCTCCTGCACCTTCCACTCTCTGGATCCAGGTGACAGCTCAGCCCAAGGGGAGAGCGGAGCCACAGATGGGAGGTTTGCTGAGCTTGCCTCCTCTGAGCTGTCTCAGCCCTGGCTTCATACTGGATTGCTAATGCATTTTGCAAACACATCACATGCCCCCTCCCCAGAGATTCTTCTTTAAAGTTGAGGCAGGGCCCAGCCTCTATAATGTTTAATCACCACAGGTGATTATAATCTGCATCCAGCATTGAGCACAAGGCTCTGGGTCATCCTTTTCTGAAGACTGAGACCAGTCTGCAATCCAGGGGGAGGTGAGAGAACTCTTGCTCTGTATGGAATGTGGTCTCAGGGCTAGTCTGGGACCTGAAGGAGAGGATCAGTCCATCCCAGATCCCCCTGCCGCAGCATAGTGTGAGCTTCACTAGGAGGGGAGGATGATAAACTCACCTGTTGGTCTCTGTGTGGGAGGTTATTGTCCCGGAGTCCCTCCTGGGACAGTGGGCAGCAGGGGCTATCTTTTCCCATAGTGTGGTCCTCACGGTGTGTGTGGTTGTGGCACAGGTGCTGATTCTAAGAATTTAACAGCATATTTTCAACACTCAGGATTGACTTCTCAAGACTAATCTTACCTGAGAATGAAGCCGGGAGGAAGAAGAAAGAAAGAGGTATCCAGAATGGCTCTGCCCCAGGTAACAGTCATATTCCTGGTTGGTAGCTCTATCCTCTCCTTCCTGAAATGCTGTCCTGAGAATTTGCTCATCTTGTCTGACTCTGATGTGTCCTGCCCGACACGTTTGCTTGAACTCACCAGGGGCTTCCCTCATCCCCTCTCACCTCCACACAGATTCCATCTCATGGTGGTGACCCAGTAACGTGGGACTTGTGAAGTGGCTCCATTTGAGGGGTGTTTTAGAAAGGACTTCAGACCAGGCCTAGGTGGGAGATGGGAGTGGGCCCTGTAGGGACAATAAGGGTGGGCAGCTGAGAGGGTTTAGGGGCCACATCTGGATGCCCTGACAGCTGTCTGTGAACCAACTTGAAATAAACTACATATTTGTATGTCCCATTAATGTACTGGATCATCTGGAAAGTTCTGGAAAAGGAGACTGATAATGGGAAACCTGCTCTGCCTGATTTTATAATGCATTCAAAACTAAACAAGTGAATCAGTATGTTACTGGTTCCTGTAAATAATCATGGTGCAGTGTCTGACCTCTTCTAACTTCTCGAGGGGGAGGAATTACCATCAACAGCCCAAGGCTGATCCCTATGAGGTAGAGGTCAAACATACCTCCACCCTCCAACTGTTTTACCAATTCTGACACCAGCTGTCCCTCCTACAGCACTCTTTACTTCACTGGTGGGTTTGATAATTCATTGCAGTGACCACAAAAAACTCAAAGACCATACTCACAGTTATGGACTTTATTAGGGAAGTAACAGGTTACAACTCAGGATCAGGATCAACAGGCTACAACTCGGGATCAGGATCAAGAAGCTTGTAGGCAAAGTCATGACAGTTCTCTCAGCACTTCTTGGTTGTGCAAGGCTCCTCTCAGCCCCTTCAGGACAGGCCTCCCCTCTCTGCCCTCGCCCCCTGCTTGGGCCTGTCCTCTGCCCTGCTTGGCCAAATGTTACCAAGATCTTTAGCTCTGCCAGTAAGTGCCCAGAGGCATTTCACTCCTCCAGGAAGCATCTTGCCTAAAGGTGCTATGCTCTCTCACTCTGTGGGTCAGCAATCCCACTGTAGCTGCCTTACTTCGTTGGATGGGAAGCCCACTGCGCCTTCTTGTGCTGGTCTCTTGGTTCTACTGCTGCCATTTCTCTACCACGCTTGCTGTCGCTTCTTGCCATCTTGCGCCACCTGCAGTGTTAGACAGCTCTTGCTGTCTCCTGGGTTTAGGAGGTTCTCAGCACAGGGACCATTGTTCCAAAGGATGTACTCCACTCCTGGCTCTTCTTTCTTTTTTTTTTTTTTTTTAATTGTGCTTTAAGTGAAAATTTATAATTCAAGCCAGTTTCTCATATAAAAAAATTACACACGCATTGCTATGTGACCCTAGTTGCTCTCCCTATACTGTGACAGCACACTCCTGCTTTCCACCCAGATTTCCCATGTCCAGTCAACCAGCTCCTGACCCTCTCTGCCTTCTCATCTCTCCCATTTAGTCTCATGTATCTACTTGAGCTAAGAAGCACACTCCTCACAAGTATCATTTTATGTCCCATAGACCAATCTAATCTTTATCTGAAGAGCTGGCCTCCAGATGGTTTCAGCTCTGGGCCAACAGAGGGTCTGGGGACGATGTCTTCTGGGGTCCCTCCAGTCTCAGTCAAACCATTAACTCTGGTCTTTTTACTAGAATTTGAGTTCTGCACCCTACTTTTCTCCTGTTCCATCAGGGGCTCTCTGTTGTGTTCCCTGTCAGGGCAGTCATTGGTGGTAGCCGGGCACCGTTTAGTTCTTCTGGTCTCAGGCTGATGGAGTTTTTGTTTTATCTGGTCCTTTCTGTCTCTTGGGCTAATATTTTCCTTGTGTCTTTGGTGTTCTTCGTTCTCCTTTGCTCCAGGTGGGTTGGGACCAATTGATGCATCTTAGATGGCCGCCAGTTAGCTTTTAAGACCCCAGACGCCACTCACCAAAGTGAGATGCAGAAGATTTTCTTAATAAACTTTGTTATCCAAGTTGACCTAGATATCCCCAGACAGCATGGTCCCCAGGTCCCCACCCCTGCTACTCTGTCCCTCGAAGTGTTTGGTTGTATTCAGGAAACTTTTTAGCTTTTGGTTTAGTCCAGTTGTGCTGACTTCCTCTGTAGTGTGTGCTGTCCTTCCCTTCACCTAAGATAATTCTTGACTACTGTCTAGTGAATACCCCCTTCCTTCCTTCCTCACCCTCGTAACCATCAAAGAATGTTTTCTTCTATGTTTCACCCTTTTCTTGAGTTCTTATAATTGTGGTTGTCATGGATTGAATTGTGTCCCCCAAAAATATCTGTCGACTTGGCTAGGTCATGATTCCCAGTATTGTATGATTGTCTACCATTTTATCATCTGATGTGGTTTCGCTATGTGTTGTAAATGTTATCACTATGATGTAATAAGATGGATTAGCGGCAGTTATATTGGTGAGGTCTACAAAATTAGGTAGTGTCTTAAGCCAATCTCTTTTGAAATGTAAAAGAGAAAAGTGAACAGAGAGACATGGGAACCTCATACCACCAAGAAAGCAGTGCTGGGAGCAGAGCATGTCCTTTGGACCTGAGGTTCCTACGCAGAGAAGCTTGGAGACCAAGGGAAGATTGATGACACTTACGTTCCGCCAGAGCTGATGGAGAAAGTGTTCCCTGGAGCTGATGCCCTGAGTTTGGACTTGTAGCCTACTGGACTGTGAGAGAATAAACTTCTCTTCGTTAAAGCCATCCACTTGTGGTATTTTAGTTATAGCAGCACTAGTTGACTAAGACAGTGATCTTATACAATATTTGTCCTTTGGCAACTGACTAAATTCACTTAGCATAATGCCTTCCAGATTCATCCATGTCATGAGATGTTTCACAGATTCATCATTGTTTTTTATTGTTGCATAGTATTTCATTGTGTGGATATACCATAATTTATCCATTTGTCTATTGATGGGCATCTAGGTTGTTTCCATTTTTTTGCTTTTGTGAACAGTGCTGCAGTGGACATGGGTGTGCATATGTCTATTCATGTGACGGCTCTTATTTCTCTAGTATATATTCCAAGGAGTGGGATTGCTGGATCGTATGGTACTTCTATTTTTAGCTTTTTAAGGAAGCATCAAATTGATTTCCAAAGTGGTTGTACCGTTTTACATTCCCACCAGCAGTGTATAAATGTTCCAGTCTTTCACAACCTCTCCAACATTTATTAGTGTTTTTTGGATTAATGCTAGTCTTTTTGGAGTGAGATGGTATCTCATTGTAGTTTTGATTTGCATTTCTCTAATGGCTAATGATTGTGAACATTTCCTTATGTATCTGTTAGCTCCCTGAATATCTTTGGTGAAGTGCCTGTTCATATCCTTTGCCCATTTTTTAATTATTTGTCTTTCTGTTGTTGAGGTTTTGCAGTATCTTGTAGATTTTAGAGGTTAAATGCTGATCGGATTTGTTGTAGCCAAAAATTGTTTCCCACTCTGTAGGTTGTCTTTTACTCTTTTGGTGAAGTCTTTTATTGAGCATAAGTATTTGAGTTTTAGGAGCTCCCAGTTATCTAGTTTCTCTTCTGGTGTTTGTGCATTGTTACGGTTTGTGTTCTGTTTATGCCGTATATTAGGGCTCCCAGTGTTTTCCCTGTTTTTTCTTCCATTTATCATTTTAGATTTTATATTTAGGTCTTTGATCCATTTTGAGTTAGTTTTTGTGCATGGTGTGAGGTATGGGTCTTGTTTCATTTTTTTGCAGATGGATATCCAGTTATGCCAGCACCACTTGTTAAAGAGACTGTCTTTTCGTCAATTAACAGACTTTGGGCCTTTGTCAAGTATCAGCTGCTCATTGGTGGATGAATTTACGTCTGAATTCTCAATTTTGTTCCATTGGTCTATGTATCTGTTGTTGTACCAGTACCAGGCTGTTTTGACTACTGTGGTGGTATAATAGTTTCTAAAATCAGGTAGCGTGAGGCCTCCCTCTTTGTTCTTCTTCGATAATGCTTTATTTCTCTGGGGTCTCTTCCCTTTCCATATGAAGTTGGTGATTTGTTTCTCCATCTCGTTAAAAATGCCATTGGAATTTGGATTGGGATTGCATTATATCTGTAGATTGCTTTGGGTAGAATTGACATTTTCACAGTGTTGATTCTTCCTATCCATGTGGCGCGTCTTTCTTGATAGTAGTAAGATCCCTCTCTCTGCTCTGGGATTTGCTGTCTTTTTAAGCCTAGTGGGATGGCAAAACTGACCAATGCCCTCATTAGGGTTCCGTACACCTCATTTGCATGGTCCCACCCCCACAGTTTTTCCATGCATCATATTTGCATTCTTAGCAGGCTGTCCAATCCACTTGGTGGGCCACACACTCCTTATTTGCTTAGTCCTACCTAATCAGTGTGTGAGAGTTATAAGACCACGTATGGCTAAAAGGGCCATATTAAGGAATTCACTGTACTGCAGTTCCAAAATACTAATGATTTGGAATGGAATGGAAAATTCAGTAACAGACATCAGTAATAAAAGATGCGTTATTTCATAACTGATTCTAAAATAGGGAATTAACCTAAATTCTTGAAAGTAGGCGGTTCTTTAAATCATTTGCAGCACATCTGTTTCATGGAGACAGTGGTGTTCCCTCAGGGCCTCTAGTGCAGCAGGTGTTTCAGTAAAGGTGGTTAAAGGAGCAGAACTTTATCATCAGAGAGGATGGAGCCAAATCCTGGTTCCACTTTTTTTATTAGATTTATTTTATTTTAAACATCACATGATGGGTGTATTTGTTTAATGGTAAAACTCCAAGCAGTGATACAGTATAGGGACTAAGAAGTAAACACATTCTTCCCTACCACGTCCTCCACCATCACTTACCATCTCCATTGGGAACCACAGGTGTCAGCTCTGTGGCAGGAGTCAGTGCGGGTCTTGTTAAAATGAATATCAATGAATATCGTGATTTTAGAAAAAACTCTTCAGTGAATGAGTAAAGTTATTGTCTCAGTTATTTAGTGCTGCTGTGACAGAAATGACACAAATAGGTGACTTTAACAAACAGAAATTAATTTTCTCAGTTTTGGAGGCTAGAAGGCTTTCTCTCTCTCTGGGCTCTGAAGGAAGGTCGTTGTCTCTTTTCAGCTTCTGCTTTTTGGCAGTCTTCATGTGGCCTGGCATCTCTCTTCCCCCATCTCTGCTTGCTTGCTTGCTTGTTTAGTCTCTTTTATGTTTCAAAAGAGATTGATTTAAGACACACCCTAAAACAGTACTGTCCCATTAATATAACAAAGAAAACCCATTCCCAATGGGGTTGTAACTACAGATATAGGGGTTAGGATTTACAACACATATTTTTAGGGGACACAGTTCAAACCATAACAGTTATCTTTCAACTTTTGACAATTGAAACACTATATGTCTTGGAGTTGTTTTCATGTTAGTAAATGTTGCTGTCTAGTCGATACCAACCCATAGCGACCTTATAGGACACAGTAGAATTGTCCCATAGGGTTTCTAAGACTGTAATCTTTACTGAAGCAGACTGCCACATCTTTCTCCTGTGGAGCCACTGGTAGGTTCAAACCAGTGACCTTTCGGTTAGCAGCTAAACATTTAACCACTGCACCACTAGGGTAGAGCTAGCTTGCTCTTTTAAATCCTCAATAGAGCATTCTCAGAAGGAAGACACATGAGTCCTTTACAGTTTTTCCCTGTTATAAAGAATGTCACAGGGGCTGTCTATGAGCACTGTTTCTAGTTACTCTGTAAAAAAAATGGTGTGGGGGCCGTGTCTTATCTCGTGTAATCTCAAAAGGGGAAAGGAGAATCAAGATCAACAGCACAAGGCTGATTCCTATAAGGTAGAGGTCAGACATCCCTCTTCTCTCTGCCATCTTTACCAGTTCTGACACCAGCTGTCCCTCCCATGGCACTCTCTATTTCTCTGCTGGTTTTGATAACTCATTGCAATGGCCACACAGAACTCACAGACAATACTCATGATTATGGGGTTTATTAAGGATTGTAATAGGTTACAATTCAGGTTCAGGATACAGTTCTTCCATTAGGACAACCTCTTCTCAGCCATGTTCACAGTCACGCCTCTCTGGCCCTCGGCCTCTGCCCTGCTTGGGCAAGTGTTACAAAGCTCTTTTAGCCTCTGCCAATAAGTGCCTAGAGGCTCTACTCTTCCAGTAAGTCTCCTGCCCAAAGGCACTTAGCTTTCTCACTCCATGGGCCAGGAAGCCCACTGGGCCACCTGCCGTCGTTTCTTTGGCACCGCTTATCGAGAGCTGTCTCTCTCTGTCTCCTGGTTCCAGGAGCTTCTCAGCACAGGGATCCTGGGTCCAAAGGACACGCTCTGTGCTCCTGGTTGTTCTTCCTGGGTGGTGGTGGTGGGATCCTCTCTTTCCTGCCTCTGGGATGGCTCACTTCAACCCAACTGGAATGGCAGAACTGACCAGTCACCTTGGTGGGCTAAAATTACCCTGTCTGTACAGTCCTGCCCATTCACTTGGGTGGGAGTTAGAGGACCATGTCGAGAAAGGCCACACAAAAGTGATTCATTGCACTGCAGTATGTGTATGTATGTATATGTCAATGCAATGGTTAAGCATTCGGCTGCTAGCCAAAAGGTCAGTGGTTCAAACCCACCAGCGGCTCCATGGGAGAAAAGACCTGGTGATCTGTGCCCGTAAAGACTTATAGTCTTAGAAACCATATGGGCAGTTCTATTGTGTCCTATAGGATTTGTATGAGTCGGAATCAACTCTGTGGACACACCTATATTCTGTGGTATTTATTTTCATTTGTAGTATTTTTACAGTGAAGCGTGAATCATTTTTCCTTTATAGTCTTTCCTTGTTTACCTTGCTTTGGAAGGCCTTACCTATTGCCCGATTACAAAATATTATGTTCCATTTAGTTTTAATGTTTCATTGTTTATATCTCTAATTTTGTAGCGTTTGTGTATATCGTGCTGTAGCTATTTTATTTCATTAATTTTAAAGTTCCAAATTAAAAAAAAAAACAACAAAAAACCATTGCCGTCAAGTCGATTCCGATTCATAGCAACCCTGTAGGACAGAGTAGGACTCCCCTATAGGATTTCCAAGGCTGCAATCTTTACAGAAACACACAGCCACATCTTTTTCCTGTGGAGCAGCTGGTTGGTTCGAACTGCCAGCCTTTCAGTTAGCAGCTGAGCGCTTAACCACTGTGCTATCAGGGCTCCTTAGAGAATTAAAAACAAAAAAAACCTCAAACCTTTTACTGTTTTGATTCTGACTCGTAGCAACCCTATAGGACAGAGGAGAACTGCCCCGTAGGTTTTCCAGATAATATATGTAGTCTGAAAGTCCCCTTCATTTATTTTGTTCTTTTCAGAGTTTTGTTGGCTCTTTGACACATTGCAGATTTTTATTGAAATCCCACGTGTTTCCTTTGAGTGTGGATTGCCCCTGCATTTCTGCAGTCACTGAGTTCTTTATGTCACATGTATTCCAATAAGAATTGGGTTTGTCAGTCTTTGCGCATGTCTTTGTTGTGGCCTTCAGTAAAGTCTTCTAATTTCTTTATAGGTCTGGAAATGTGAATGGGTAGCAAGGAATGAAAGTGGGGACTTGTGCATGTGTGGTTTTTTTTGTTTATTTATTTATTTACTGTAACTAAAAAGAAGATTGTTTTCGGTACATTGTTATAAGTTTTTATAGTTAAAATACATTCTTCTTCAAGGTTGCAGTCACATCATCTGTGAATAAGAACAGTTCCAGCTCTTTGTTTCTCTTTCCCCCACCCCCCTTTCTTTTCTCTATTTCCCTGGCCCCATTAGGTATCCTGTGCATTGGTGAATGGCAGGAGCCTTGACCTACCCTCTTGTCTGTGTCTTGCCTTTAATGGAAAAGCTTCCAGTGGTTCCAGCTGAAATCATGTTGTTTGCTGAAATTTTTTTGCTTACTAGCATTTTCGCGTTCAGCATGATTTTTAATTATCTAGTTATTTCTTCAAGGATCTACTGCTGTGATAGATATATTTTCTATTTAATTTTCTAATCTTGAGAATTGTTTTGTTAGTAAAATTAGCTCATTTGGCTTTTGTTAATGGCTAAACATCCAAATCCAAATGAGTAAAATTGTAGCATATATGAATTTAATGGAGATTGTAGTTAATGTTTTCTACTTTTTTTCATTTTTGTACAGATTTTTAAAAAATAATTTATAGTATTTTCTTGTTGAGAATATACACAGCAAAAACATACACCAGTTCAACAGTTTCTACATGTACATTTCTGTGACATTGATAATTGAGTTGTGCAACCATTCTCACCCTCCGTTTCTGAGTTGTTCCTCCACCATTAACATAATCTCACTGCCCCCTAAGGTTCCTATCTAGCCTTTTGAGTTGCCATTGTCAATTTGATCCCGTATAGATAGATCTTAAAAGAGTTCAATGCTCAAGGCAGACATTCTTTACTTGTTAAGCTAAACTGTTGTTTGATTTAAGAAGACTTCAGGGGATATTTTTGGTTTAAGGTTTAAATATATTATCTTAGGGTTATAGTTTTGGGGGTATACAGATCTTTTAATAGCCCAATATAGAATGATGTTACAAATAAATTTAAATTGTGTACAATTTATACGTGGTCTTTGCACCAAAAGTGCTGAAATGCACATGGGTAAACATGATAATGAAAAGTTTATCCAAAGAAACTGTCATTTACAGATAACTAGTATTATTTCAGTTAATTTGAATATGTGTGTATGTGTGCATATATGCTTGTATATGCAAGACTATACTTTTATAAAAGATTCATTATTTCATAAGTTGTATTTTTTTAACCCTTGAAAATATGCCTTATTTACCTTGTTATGTTTTTTCTGTAACCAAACCTGTTGCCATCGAGTTGATTCCGACTCATAGTGACTCTATGTTTTTTCTATGCCCTAATGTTAATAAGTTAATACTGCTACTAATAAGTAACAGGTCATGTTTGTAGTGTGTGTGTGTATTTTAATGATTTTTTGTTCTGTTCTGAGTTGTTTAACTTGTTTCAAGTTTTCTGTTTCCAGTTCTGTCAGCATACTTTTAACGCTGAAGCTATTAATCAACTATTTGATTCTTTAGGTTCAATTCTAAAGCCTGACCACCTGTATTCAGGTACTGGCACTGTCATTTATTAACTGTTTGACCTGAGGTGAGTTTTTTAGTCATTGTAACATAATTTTCTCCTCTGTAAGATGGGAACAGATGTCTCTCTGATGGACTATTTTGCTGTTACATGTGTTAATACACACCAAGCCTTTAGAATAATGCTTATTGTTGTGTGCCATCGAGTCAATTCCGACACATAGTGACCTTATATGACGATAGTAGAATTGCCCCATAGTGTTTCCTAGGCTGTAAATCTTTATGGGAGCAGAGCGCCAGGTCTTTCCTCCCATGGAGCAGCTGGTGGGTCTGAACTGCTGACCTTTTGGTTAGCAGCTGAGCATGTAACCATTGTGCCGCTAGGGCTTGACCAAAAAAAACTCAAACCCATTGCTGTTGAGTTGATTTCAACTCATAGTGACACTATAGGACAAAGTAGAACTGCCCCATAGGGTTTCTAAGGCTGTAATCTTTATAAAAGCAAATTGCTACATCTTTGTCCCACGGAGTGGCTGGTGGGTTTGAACCATTGATCTTTTGGTTAGCAGCCAAGCGCTTAACCACTGTGCCACCAGGGCTCCCTCACCAGGGTTTAGCACATGGCAAATGTCCAGAAGTTTCTAGTCTTTGCTATTATTATCATCATCACATTTTTTTAATTCTGACCTTTCTTTAAGAGTACTGTGGACTTGCTCATACCCGAAGACAATACTCTTGCTGTAGCTCATTTGAGAAACTAAATATCTGGTGTTCACAACACAATATCTAGCACTTCTATATTGACAACCCTGTAGTCTCTGTAGACTAGCATTTGTATATTTCTTTCATTATCCATAAAAATGAAAATCAACATTGATTTAATGGATTTCATATTTTCTTATAGAAAACTACAATAAAACAAAGTTAGAGACATTTAACTTGCTCAAAGTCGTCTTCGGTGGATTTGTCAGTACACTGACATCAACCAAATTGATTCTTATACCTCTTTCCTCTCATTTTTTGTGAGAAGAACTCCCTCCATGTGTACTTGTTGAGATGTATTTTTCATTACAGGGACTGTTGACATTCAGGGATGTGGCTGTAGAATTTTCTCAGGAGGAGTGGGAATGCCTGGACCCTGCTCAGAAGACTTTGTATAAGGATGTGATGTTGGAAAACTACAGGAATCTGGTCTCCCTTGGTGAGTATAACTTCCCTCTAGAAGTTGAGATCTTCCAGAAGTTGAGATCTTCCCTTATGTGTCTTGGCATTTTCCCTCGTGAATCTGTTGGAAGCTCTTGCCCTCGCTGGAATTTCACATCCCTGTTCATAAGGCAGAGACTGAAGTTGATTCAGAAACAAAAAGCCTCCTTGTGTGGCTTCTAGACTTTAACCTTCCCCTTCAGGTGATCTTCCTGCTTCACCCTACGTCAGTGGTGGTTTCAGAGCTTGAGTAAAGACCTAATGGCAAACTTCTAAAATACTGTATTCTCTGGTTTTTCTCCTGAAGTTTTGTTTCAGTAGTTCTTAGAAGTGAGCTGTTGTTGTTGTTAGGTGCTGTTGAGATGGTTCCGACTTATAGCCACCCTGTGTACAACAGAACAAAACAATGCCTGTTCTAGCGCCATGGAAGAGAGCTAGATATGTGCATATTTAAACTATTCCCTAAGCATTCTGAAGGAGGCAGTCAGTGGATGAAGTTTGGAAATATTTTTCTAGACTCATCTATGATATTCTCTCCTCTTAGTTGAACTAACAGCTTAGATCTTACTCTGGAAAAGCTAGAGCACATCATGCTTTTTTTTTTTTTTTTAAAATAAGCAGGCATCTCAGTTTCTGAGCTGAATATAATCTCCGTTTTGGAACAAGGGACAGAGCCCTGGACTTTGGAGGGGAAGGAGAAAATAGCAAAATACCCAGGTAAGTGGGACTGTGTCAAAATGTGAAGAAGGTAAGAGCTCAGATGTAAGAACTTATGAAAAGACTCATCATTTCGTCAGTTGAATTTTTTTTTTTAATAAATATTTTATTAATTTTTTGGTAAACGTTTATTTAGTAAGTTACGTTCCCATTTAACAGTTTCTTATATACATTTTCCACATTGTGTCAACATTCTCCATATTTCTGTTCTGGTTGTTTCATTTCCATTAATACTACTTCCCTCGTTCGCCTGACCTCATCTGTCCTTTACGGTAAATGTTGACCGTTTGGTCTCATACAGATGATTATTTATTTTTATTTTTTTTAAAAGCACAGGACTCGTGGATGATATTGTTTATTTTATGAGCCAATCTTTTTTGTAACTGAAAGGTGACCTCCAATTGTGCCGTATGTTTACACAAATAACGCGCGTCTTCTACCTTGGTTTGCCAACTGCTCTCTTCCCCCAGTGAGGTATTTTTGTAAATGTGCTAATAAAAAAAATTAGCATAGTGCACTTAGAAAATATTTTGTGGGGAGAGGGAGCAGTTGGCAAACAAACATAGTAAACAGTAAAAATACGGTAGTTTCAGTTCAAAATTTAAAGGGTATCTCAGCGATAATCTCGGGGTTCCTCTAGTCTCCAGTGGTCCAGTAAATCTGTTTTTTTTTTAAATTAGAGTTTTGTTCTACCATTTTCTCCCATTCTATCCAGGACCATCTATTGTGTCCCTGATTAGAATGGTTGGTAGTGGTAGCTGGGCACCATCTAGTTCTTCTGGTCTCAGGCTAATGGAGTCTCTGGTTTATGTGGCCCTTTCTGTTTCTTGGCTAATATTTTCCTTGTGTCTTTGGTGTCCTTCATTCTCCTTTGCTCCAGTTGGGTTGGGACCAATTGATGCATCTTAGATGGCCGCCTGCTAGCTTTTAAGACCCCAGACACCACTCACCAAAGTCGAACCACTGACCTTTTGATTAGTGCTTTAACCATTGTACCACCAGAGCTCCTTGGTCTTCGGGCATAGTTCTTCATATGCCTAACATTTGGAGCATCACTCTTTCCCCCTTAATTTACTGCTATTTGTTTGGTTATCTAGATCGAGTTCTTCTTCAGGCCAGTCATATTATATCCTCAGGAGGCTTTAATTCAGTTTTCCAAGACACTTGACTAACATTATCAGTATTACAGTCTCATCAACAATGCTAGTGTTACTCCATAACCCGAAAAATAAGGATCAAAAGATACTGGAATATTATTAGAACCCCAAACAGTGATCAGCAATTAGTCCAGTCCATCATCATGTCGTATGAGTAAAACATTCCCCAGGGGAGGCCACTCACATTTCTTACAGGCTTCCATTCTATCTTCTGAGGTTCCAAAAGCTGGAGTTGTTTCAGCAATATGTGGCTTCATCCTTTCAAGTATAATTGAGCTAAGAGACAATACCATCTATTACTCCAAGCCTCTTTTGAGGTGTTAATATAATTTTTGAGTTTCCCTCATTGCATAATCTGTTTATTCATTCCTTTGCCATCAGCTACTATTTCTCCTCTCCATTTACACACAAACTTTTCCACCGTTGAAAGGGACATTAGGTTAACCACTCTACTGGACTAGAGTGCCGATAGTAATACTAATCTAGTAAGTGCTTCCTTTCAGTCCACATTCACAGTTACAGTTTCCTGCTTATGCATCACCCCTGCTTCCATTACTCACAGTTACAGCTCTTGCCCTGGAATCACTGCATCAGGTAGGAGAAAAGAAAGTTTAGGTGATGTGGGGGGAAAGGAAAGTTGAGGTGATGTGGGGGGAAAAAAAAGTTGAAATAATGGGGGGAAGAATCTTACCAGCATCTCCCCCCAGCCCCCTTTTCCCCAGTTCCACCAGAAAATAGGAGGAATCTATCCACTGGATATTCTCCATTGCCTCCCCTTTCCCCTTCATAATGAGTGTGAGCACACTGGTGAAGATACATATTGGAATTCAAACAAATCCCACTTCTCATGCCAAACTGTAAGGATCAAGTCAGTCCAGTTCAGTTCCATTTCTGTTCTGACACCAGCTGCATGTGCAGCACTTCTTCTTTGACCCTAACCACCCAGAGGTAGGTCAGATCTCACAAGTTAAAGGACATGGTCCTCCAGACTGCCAAAGATGCCCGCCACAGGCTTGGGAGTCCCCATGACACTTCTGACTTGGCTACAAAGTCAAGGGTTCCCTCTGCTCCCACAGGGTACTAGCCTGAGGGTACTAGCCATAAAATCAAGGGTCCCCAGTCCCTCTCACATCTAACCTGCTGTCTCCTATCACTGCCTTGGGTTCAATAATTTGCTAGAATGACTCACAGAATTCACAGAAAGTGCTATATTTATGATTTTCACTATAGTAAAAAGGAAACAAATAGACACATAGGATGAGACTTAGGCGGACTCCCAACATGGAGCTTCCATGTCCCAAAAAAGGGACTCACTACCCTCCCACGTGTGTCGATGTGTCTCAACAACCAGGAAGCCCATGGAGCTTTTGTGTACAGAGCCTTTTTTTGGGTGGGGCTTCATTATAGGCACGATTGATTGTATTATGCCCTCCACTCCTTGAGGTCAGCTAATATCAAGTGGAAGGTCTTTCTGGCCTGGCAGACCCCCACCCAGGAGATACCTCATTAGCATAAACACCTAGCATAGGTGTGGTCTGGAAACTTCACCAAAGACACATCAATATCTGGGGAAGTTCAAGATTTTAGAGTCATTTTAGAGTCATTTCAGGAGCCAAGGAGAGTGAGAAAATTCTTTGGGTAAAATTAACGTAAACCATACAACATGTAAGCCAGTGCTTCATGTATTTTCACCCCCCTGTTTTAGACAACCAATATTTCCATTGCCCATTCCTATTCTCTGTCAAACCATTGCTCTGGGGATAAGAGTGTGTTCTTTAGTTTGAAGAAATAACGACTTGGGGGTCTACATTGATGCAGAAACTTTTTGTTCCGTTTTGTTAAATTTGCATCTTCCACTGGATAAGCAAAGCCTAGTCCAGAGTAAATGTCTGTTCCTGTTAGAACCCGTTTGTAGTCTCTCTAGCTACTGATGTCAACTTGTTTTGCCAGCTATGTACAGGCCCTTCCCCAAGGAGAATCTGCGCTATAACTGTCAGCAGTGTCTGTCTCTTGTTGGCAGTCAGAACAGTTCTGACTTGGATTTTGTGCCTCAGAGTGTACAAGAACTATGTCTAGGTTCAGTTCATCTCTGCATTGTTGCACCTTCCTCCATTTGCATTCATCTCATGGACCCAGGTGGTCACCTCAAGTAGACATACCAGGTTATTGACTAGCCGACTTCTATTAAATTTCCCTCCTGGAAGGGGGTTCTTCTTGTGGGCATTGATATAACCTACTTTAATGCACCCCTCAAATTCCTAGAGTGTTCTCCATAGGGCCATGTCCCATCCGGGCATCCCTTTAATAAGCCAGTTTTCTATTGCCCACTTGCCTGACCCTATGGCCAGGCCATTGATCACTGCCCATGCACCAGTAAAAACTCAAATATAGGGGCAAATTGCATACAAGTCAGCCCACTGAGCTGATTTATTTTTACCTCCTTTAGAGCGGTAGCCTTCCAACCTGGAATCTGTTTACCTTGGAGCTGCCATCTGTAAACTAAGCAACTCTTTGTCAATTGAGAGCAGTTTTTAGGGTACCACCCAAGTGGAAATAGGGTCTGACAACTCCTCTGGTGATTCCAAAGTCAGCCCTCTAGGGGAAGAAATGCTCTTTGTTTATACCTAATTGCATTCCCCTGGGAGCACGTTCTTGTATAAACCATATCTATCTTATGGAAGTCTTCTGGGCATTGCCCTCCCTATTAGAGCATTTCTCGGACATGGCCCAAGATATGGAAAGTTCAGCTTGCAAGATTATTTTATGTCCTTTAGTTACAGTGGCAGTCTCAGAGTCCAATTTCCAGCTAGTAATTATCTCTCAAATGGAAATCTCCAAAATCCCGGGGGTTGTAGCTGAATGATGCTCACAGGCTTTCATCATAAGCCCTGTACATTCCACACAGGATTATTGTACAGAAAATTTGTGTGTGTTACATTCCAGCTTTTATTCTGTACTGTTATACCACTTAAGTCAGTTCCCTTTGTTTTCCAAAGTTAAGATTTTAACTGTCCTGGCACAGTCATATTTGCATAGATTTGTAAGCTCAAGTTCTGCTCCCACATTGCCCATTACTTCCTGCCCTCCATTCTTGCCCTTCTGAATACTAGTCCTGGCCTTTCCTCAGATTGTACTTGGTCAGGAGGAGTTACACTGTCCCTTCCCAGCATGTTAATTTTTTAAATACACCTACTCCTCGCTTATTGACTTATCTAATTATTCGACATTTTGCAGTTTTGACAGTAGTGAAAAACTGCCGACTATTTTGTGTGTTAATGAGGCTGTGGGCATGGTGGCAACGACTGTGGGGTGTCCCTTCCCTTGAGGAAGGTCTCAAGCCGCCCTCTGGGAAGCTGGGTCCACAATGCCCTGCATCCTTTGCTCCCTCCTGCCGGCAGGGGCACCATGTCCAGCTGTCACGCAGGGCTGGCCTCCGTGACCACGGCCTCCAGGCAGATGCGCAGACAGCAGTGAGCCAGCAGGTGCCTGTTCTGGGTTCCCAGCTCCTATGTGAGCTGAGGACATGCAGCTCAAAGTTGCTGTGGAGTGCAAAGGGAGAAAGGAAAGAAGCATCAGAGAGGACGTTTGGAAGAAATATGTACGAGTTTAATGACATTTCAGAGTGAGCCGAACTAGGTCGGAAGCTTCTGCCTTGGTGGGGCTGGGTGTGTGGCCAGGCTCCCAGCACCCTTGCAGGAAGCTCTGAGCCTCGGTGAATTGCCAGGCTTGGAGGGCAGAGCAGGCTCGGGATCGTGAATGTAGGGCTTGCAGGGGTGTGGTTGGAACCCTGGAGGGAGCTCTGTAAGGGAAGCTCTGACCCAGCCCAGGAGGAAGGTGAAGTGGTTAAGCTGCAGGCTCTCCAGTCACACAGCCTGGCTTTATCCAGCTTTGTCTCCTTCAAGCCCACTTCTCCACAGAGATATAATTCATAAGTGAACTTGTCACAGTGATGAGCACATTAGTAAGTCCTAGCTTATTATTTCTGTGATCATGTTTTCTAAATAAATCGAACAAATGACTGGTCTGAAAACAGAAAAACCTCCATTTTCATGTAACGCTCATTTTTGCATAATAACCTGGTGTTTGGAACCTAACCATGTTGATTAATGAGGAGTGGGTGTAATTTATTTTTGTTGTTGAAAACATACACAGCAGTACAACACCAATTCAACAATTTCTACATGTACAATTCAGTGACACTGATTACATTCTCTCAGTTATGGAGCCATTCTCACCCTCCTTTTCTGAGTTGTTCCTCCCCCATTAACATGAACTCACCGCTCTTTATGTTTCTTATCTAATCTTTTGAGTTGCTGTTGTCAGTTTGATCCAATATCGGTAGATCTTAAATCAAGGCAGACCTTCCTTACTAGTTAAGCTAAACTATTGTTCGGTTTTAAGATGACTTCAGGGGATGTTTTTTGTTTAATATTTAAAGATTATCTCAGGGCAGTAGTTTCAGGAGTTCATCCACCCTCCATGGCTCCAGAAAGTCTAGAATCTGTGAGAATTTGAAATTCTGTTTTACATTTTTCTCCTTTTAATCAGGATTCTTCTGTGGAATCTTTGATCAAAATGTTCAGTGATGGTAGCCAGGCACCATCCAGTTCTGGTCTCATGGCAAAGGAGGCAGTTATTCATGGAGGCAGGTAGCCACACATTCCATATTCCTGACTCTCCTTCTTCGTCTGTTGCTCCAGGTGAATAGAGACCAATGGTTGTGCCTTGGATGGCTGTTTACAAGCTTCTAAGACCCCAGGCACTATGCAGCGAACTAGGAGGTAGAACAGAAGCAGTAAACAATGTTATTAGGCCAATTAAGTGGGATGTCCCATGAAACAATGATCCTAATCCTCCAAACCAAGGAACCAAATCTCATGAGGTATTTGGTTGTACATAAGCAGCTTTAGCAGCTACTCTTGGTGGTTGTTGTTGGTGTAATAAATATATCTATCACACAGGTTTTGCCAATTTTATTTTTCAGTGATGTACAACTTATTGACAGCGATTACATTAATTGGTTGTGCAACCATATCTTTAATCATTGTGATTTTTCCATCAATCATAAACTGAAACTCATACTCCATAAGCAATAACTCCCTTTTTCCCCCTCCCTCTTGCCCCTGGTAATCTCTAAGAAACCTTGGTCCTGATCATTTTCCTGTTCTTTTTATATAAGTGAGATCATACATTGTCCTTTTGTGGTTGATTTATTTCACCTAGCACAATGCCTTCAAGCTCCATCCATACTGTAGCATGTATTAAGATTTCATTTCTCCTAGTGGCTGAGTAGTAGTCCATCATATGTATTTACCACAATTTGTTTAACCATTCATCCATTGATGGACATTTAGGCTGTTTCCACCTTTTGACTATTATGAATAGTTATGCAATGAACTTTGGTGTACAAGTATCTGAGTCTCCGCTTTCAAGTGTTTTGGGTCCAGCATATTAATTTTGAACCCCTGGGCACCCCAGTTGCTGTAGAACCCTCTCAACCCCCTCCACTGCACACACTGTGTGTAAGGACTATTCTTCCACAGGACATCTGGCTTAGAACAGCATCATAGTGTGGTTACTGTCTAAATCAACACATTCAGGGAGTGATGACTCGTGTCATTATCCAGAGGGGATAACTGAGTAACACTATCAGATAACTCAGGACCTCTGTGCCCCTTGAAGCATTTCTTTCTGATTTCTTGGGATTTGCTGTGACCTGTTATAATCTATACTGCCTGACTGGACAGTGGTGCTTAGAGCTTAAGAACATGTTTGAGCCTGCAGACCATGGTTCAAATCCTGTTTCTCTCACTGCATGAAGTGGGGTTAGATAGATAACCTATGTGGGCCTGCTATTATGAAGTAGTGATAATTTACCTGAAGGATTTTTTAAACAAGTTAATGCTGTTAGATGGCTTAGAAAGTGCATGTTTTATTGTTAGGCCTCAAATGGCACCTTCTTAAAATAAGGTATATCAACTTATGTTACATTTATTATGGCATTGACCTTTGCCTGCTTTGTATCTTGGGTCTTTATTTTGTAATTTGATCCATATCAATGTTATCTTTGACCTTAGATTATAAACTTCCCAAGCACACATTCTGTATTACATGTATTTTCTGGCCAAAGAGCTAGATAATTAAAGGGCAGTCCACAGTCAGGGAGTTGTTCTATATATTGGCTGTTATGTAACTGTAGGCACAAAATCATAATTGTGATCATGAGGCAACAGGCCAAATCTTCTCAGCTTGTACCTGATTTTTAGATAGCCAGGAGGACATTAAAAAAGGACACGAATCACTAAACGTGATTACTCTGAATATGGTGCCCTGTTGATCAGAGCCTGAACACATTAGCACATGGAAAGTAGCTTTTGCTACTTAGAACAAGAAACAGCATACAAAAAGACAAGCAGCTCCCCTTGGGTGAAAAGCTGTCCAGGTGGAGATGACAACTCTTGCCTCTGCACCCTACTCTGTCCTGTGGGTGATGGACTTAAAAAGGGGGTGCCTGTCTTCTCCCTGCCCCCTCTGGCAAGGTAGGCCTAGTTAGGTGGGTTGTACATATACTTCCACCTGGTAACCTACTTCAGGGTGTGGGGCAGTGGAAGCCTCATCTTGCCTTTTCCCTTCCTGAGACTTACTGTCAAGGTAGTGCATTGGGTTATCCCAATTCACTTAACACATGTTTAAGTGTGGCCTGCCTGTTTTACAAAGATAAAAGGTACCTTAATTGCTCAGGCTATTTTCAGGAACCACAGACAAAAGGCCAAACTTAGTTCTTTGTCCTATAGTGATTTCTGACTGCCAATCCCTACTCGTTATAGTATTATGTGTTCACCTGAACATGGTATTTGAAAAGAGGAATTTTTGACACATTTTCCTTTGCTCACACTGTGTGCTCCTTCTTAAACAGAATTTCTTTCCTTTGTCCTTAAGGGATAATTCCTCATAACTCCGCAGGCTGTGATTTTGTATAATTGTGGTTAATTATTATGTACTTGCTGGATTTATTGAGTTAAAGGAATGTTTTATTTATTAATTTCCATTATGATTTACAGATGATGGTTTTTCAGTATCTGTTGTGGAATATAATTGCCATGCACCAATTGTTAATGTTGCACAAAGCTGACTGCATGAGTATAAATAGTTTTATAGTGGGTACAACTAACAAGAATAACAATTCAGAAGTATATTTTGTTATTCTTACAATGGTATTTTATTATAATTTTCCTGATTTTATCAGTGCTATTTTTATTTTATAACTGAATTGCTATGTATTTATCTCATTTGATAAGTTTATTCTGCATTATTTACCATCTCATCATATAGTGTGCTTTAGCATTTATTTGTACACAGTAATTATACAGTAAATATATGCAGTGTTTGTTTCTCTTCAAACATGAGAAAGCCATATGGCTACTGCTAGTTGGTGTGTACTTTAAGATGATGATCCCAAAATTCCCCCTTCTTTTAGTGCTAACATAACTTTACATATTGTGAGTTATTTGATCAGAAGGGTTTGAACCTAGGCTTTCTGAAAATAATTTAACATTTAATCATTCTGTCTTTATTGAAGAATTCTATTCTCTTTGTGTTCCTAAACATTCGAAGACAATGGTTGAGAAGTTTAATAACTATTCAGTATAAGTATTACTTTTGGTGTAACGTGTCTTTCAACATAAAATATTTGTTTTCCAATGGCAGTTAATAAGAAACCTCTGTTTCTTTATGTTTTTTAGATGTCTCTCCTACATGGGTGAATAAGATATTATCTGCAAAAGAGAACATTAATAAAGGAGAATTACTCAAAACAATGATGAATGGCATTGAGGACTTTGACTTCAGGAAGGTCAGGGAAGATGTGCCTGAATTTGAGAGTCAGTGGGGAGATATTGAAAGCAATTACAAAGGAGTAACTATGACCCTTAACAAGAATTTCACTTGTAGAAAAGATCATGATAAAACAGATGTGGGAAACAAGTATATGAAATGTTTTGAAAATACGATTGGATTAAGGTTTCAGTTACATCTGGATGAAATACAGAGTTGTCAGACTGAGGAGAAAATGTATGAATCTAATCAAGATGAGCAGTCTGTCAGTAATGGTTCTTCAGTCTCACCACTTCAAACACTTTCTCCCAGTGTCAAAACCAACATTTGTAATAAATATGGGGAGGTTTTTATGCGTCCTTCATTGCTTACACAACACCAGAAAACACACATTAGAGAAAAACCTTATAATTGTAATGAATGTGGGAAGGCTTTTAGCCAAAGGTCAACTCTTGTTAACCATCAGAGAATTCATACCGGAGATAAACCATATGAATGTAATGTATGTGGCAAGGTCTTTACACAAAATTCAAATATTGCATTTCATCTGAGAACTCATACTGCAGAGAAACCTTACAAATGTAATGAATGTGGTAAGGCTTTTATACATAATTCAAGCCTTGTGGATCATCAGAGAATTCATACGGGAGAGAAACCTTTCAAATGTAATGAGTGTGGCCAGGCTTTTATCAGACGTTCACAACTTTGGGATCATGAGAGACTTCATACTGGGGAGAAACCTTACAAATGTAATGAATGTGGGAAAGCTTTTAACCGTGGCCCAAACCTCACTACACATCAGAGAATCCATACCGGTGAAAAACCATATAAATGTCATGTATGTGGCAAGGTCTTTAATCAAAATTCACACCTTGTGATTCATCAGAGAATTCATACTGGAGAGAAACCTTACAAATGTAATGAATGTGGTAAGGCTTTTATTTATAGATCAAGCTTTGTCAAACATCAGAGAATTCATACTGGAGAGAAACCTTACAGATGTAATGAATGTGGCAAAGCCTTTACCTGTGGCCAGCACCTCACTAGACATCAGAGGGTCCATACTGGAGAGAAACCACACAAGTGTAGTGTGTGTGGCAAGGCTTTTATCCAAAAATCAAAACTTGTGAGACATCAGAGAGTTCATACTGGGGAGAAACCTTACAAATGTAATGAGTGTGGTAAGGATTTTATCCATAGTTCGAGCCTTGTGCAGCATCAGAGAATTCATACTGGAGAGAAACCATACAAATGTAATGAATGTGGCCAGATGTTTTTTACACACTATCAACTTTGGTATCATGAGATAATTCATACTGGAGAGAAACCTTACAAATGTAATGAGTGTGGCAAAGCCTTTAACCTTGGCTCAACTCTCAATACACATCAGAGAATCCATACCGGAGAGAAACCATATAAATGTAATGTATGTGGCAAGGGTTTTATTCAGAAGTCACAACTTGCAAATCATCTGAGAATTCATACTGGAGAAAAACCTTACAAGTGTAATGAATGTGGGCAGACTTTTTTTACAGGCTCTCAACTTTGGTCTCATGAGAGAATTCATACTGGAGAAAAACCTTTCAAATGTAATGCCTGTGGTAAATCATTTAACCGGAGCTTACAACTCACTAGACATCAGAATATACACCTTGGAAAGAAACCACACATGTAACGTGTGCCCAGGCTTTTTTTCCAGAGATCAAAACTTGTGGAAATAAGAGAATTCATACCGGATAGAATCCTTACTGATGCGCAAGTGTGTCACATCGTGTATCTTTGAAAGAAACTACATGAAAATAATGTGTGTGATATGGCTTTTATCCAAAGTCCTGGCAATGTGGAACAACAGAATTGATATTGTAGAGAACTGTTACAAATACAGTGAATGTGGTAGGCTTTTCTTGACTATTCACACTTGTGGGGTAATGAGAGAATTCAGACTAGAGAGAAGCTTTACAAATATTAATGAGTTTGTCAAGGTCTTTAAACAGTGGTCTGACCTCAGGCTTCACCAAGAGTTCATAAAGGAGAAAAACCTCACAAGTGTAATGTGATGAATCATTTAACCAATTCTCACAATAGAATGTATATCAATTCATACTAGGGTGAACTAAGTTTCTAGTCCTCAAAAGATTAATCAACCTCAGATGTTACATTCTGCAGAGTAATTAAATTTCTAAATCTGTTAAAATTCATGAAATTGTGTGTCAAAGGAGGAAGTACATGGTGGAAAGGTCTGGTTATTATTGTAAGATATTTCTATTCAGTTATTTGTGGTTTCCTAAAAAGACTACATTAATGACTTTCAACCTGAGGTTTGATATCGGTTGATATGCCTTCACTACTGACCTTTCATGTGTCACCATGATGCTCTTTGGGAAGGGATCAATGATGTGAAAGGGCCTAATTTCATTAGATTAAATTCATATCTATATTCCCTGGAAGAAGAAGGATACTGGATTTTAAGATACGATATGGTGAAAATTTGTATGAGAGTATGGGATGGGGTGGACAATAGATGAAAAGTCATTATTTATGTCATCATGATTAATGTGTTCAAGAACACCACTAGAGGGCTACTTTGGATTATGGGAAAGAATTGCTCTACCAGCTGACAAACAGCAGACCAGGACATTGAGAAACAGATTTTGGTGGGAGGAGAGTGATAGGTTACTAAGAACTGCTTATGTGGTAGAAATGTTAGGTGCCATCGAGTTGATTCTGACTCAGCAACCCTATGTACAACATTTCAAGGTTGAAATGGCATGTACAACAATTATTTTCTATGATGAAATCATACAATATACAATTCTGGGAATATACACAATTTGCACTTGAGCTATTCTGCATTTTGCCTCTGGATATTTATGTGAATATAATGCAAATTTCATAGCAAGGCAATTTGTTACTCTGACTTCCTAAAATCTCCTTTACTATTCATGGATATTTGCTGTATGTGTAGAAATAATGGAGAGGAAATGAATTTTGAATTCTTTTGAATTTTAGTAGTTGTTGAATAGCAAAGGTTAATGAAAAAATGTTTTTCTTGGAAACTGAAGAGAGAACAGTTACAGAGAGGAAAGTTTAATCAAAAGAACCAGAACACTGCATGTGCAGGATTCACGTTTAACCAGTGGCATTGCATTTTGGTACTGTTTTATTCAGAACATATAGGTCTCACGTTTAATAAAATGTAATCATTTTTTATAACACTGAATGGATTATGTTTCTTTTACCAACATAGTCATATCTTACCTCAGTAGGGTATATTGGAACAGACACTAACAATGCACAGTGCACCATTAGACTCTCAAGGTTGAAATGGCATATATAATAATTACTTCCTTGGTGAAATCATACAATATACAATTCTGGGAATATATTTTCAAAATTTGCACTTGAGTTATTCTCTCCACACTTTGCCTCTGGATATTTATGTGGATATAATGCAAATTCCATAGCAGGGCAATTCTTCCTAAAACGTCCCTCATTATTCATGGATATTTATCATATGATTATATTTCTACATGCTGTTTATTGTGTCTAAATAAAACCCATGGCTTGCATTGGCTTTGATTTACATGAGATGAAAAATATATTAAGTATATGAAAGATGTTAGGAATAAAATATCCAGAATAACAATATTTTTTCTCCTTGGAGCACTCAATGAAATAATATGAATAGATTGTGTTCATCAGTTTTCCCTCAAGAAGATAATGGGATTTTTTTTTGTTTTGTTTTGAATACAGACGTTTACAAACTTACTTCTCCATTTTTTCATTAAATTCCCCTGGTGGCCAATGTGGGATAACAAGATGAACTCTTCGATTCCTTGGGCTGCCATAAGAAAACACCACAAACGGTGGTTTAAAACAACAAATTCTCAATCTGGAAGCTAGAAGTTTGAAATCGTGGTGTGTTGGCTGGATTGGTTCCTTCCGGAGGACTCTGAGGGAAAGTCTGTTCAGTGACTCCTAAGCTGCTAATTTTGGCCTTCGAACTTCTTGGTTTTTACATGCGTCATTCCAAATCTCTGTATGTTCATATTCACAAAGTGTTCTCATTGTGTCTTTTGTAAGGATACACAAGATCAAGGCCCATCCTAATAATCTCATATTAACTAGTTGCATCTGTGGTGACCGTCTTTCCAAGTAAGGTCACGTTCACAGGTACCGTGGGTTAAGAATTGAACACATCTTTTTGGGTCACACAATTCAACCTATTAACAGACCCACAGCCAAAATTTGGTTTGGATGTTGAGATTGATAATGCCACACAACAAAGGGGCATGAGAATGTTTATTACACACTGAGAGCAAGGCAGGCTTCCCAAAATGGCTTGGAGTTTTATGGTTGACGGGGTGGGGTGATATGAATGTACTTTGTGTGGTTTGAACTTTTTGCCACTGACAAGGAAAGGACCACTTGGGCTTTTTTTTTTTTTTTTTTTCTTAAATTGCCTAGATGTAGGCAGAAGGGAAAGAGAGATGAGGTTTAAAAGCTATAAGTAGTCAAACATCAAAAAATGGAGTCAGACTTAATACAACACTGAATTAGCGGTCTTGAAGCTCATGACTTCTTGGCTAGAGAAAGATTACAATTTTCTTAATGCCAGTAACTTGCTACATGCCTTTTCCTACTGCACACGTAGGCATCTTTGCACAATATAATTGTTTCAAGTACTTGGCAAATACGTTTCACAAAAAATGTGTGGAAGTGTTTAGCAGACAAAATATTTTAACAATTTTACTAGAAGTGCAATTTTTCAAAGGCTATGAAAATGTCAGTTTGAGATATGGTAATACATTACATGATTATTTTAACTAGTAAATTTAAAAAAAATACTGTCCTCACAATTACTTTTTCTTCCACACATTTTAAACCCAATTTATAGGTTTAATTCACACTTCTTCCCCATGTTACTCCAGTGAAAAATAGAGGATACATAAATTAGGGCTTGTTTTGAGTTTTTTGTGACAGGATAGTCACAGGTACAAAGTAGGTCTTCTATAAATATGAAGAAAATCCCATTAAGTCTTAAGGAATAGGGGAGATATAATAAACTACAATGTGTAATGTGGAGGAATGAGACCTTTAAATTTCATACTGGGATTTTGGGAACAAAATACCTTTTTTAAACAACATCTCTCCAATTCTTCCCTTTCTTGCCATTATCATTGTCATTATCATGATCTCTTGACTTCATCAGTGCAATAGATACTGGACCCTGTATCTCAAGGTCTTTTAGTTCAGTATAATTATCAGAAGAATTGTTTAATTTTATTGTAAATATATAGGTTACAAAGCATTTGCCATTTCAACCATCTTCACATGTACAGTTTAGTGACATGTTCATCATGTTCCACCATCACCCTTATCTGCTCCCAAATTTTTCTATCACCTTTGACAGAAGCATAGTGCCTCTTAAGCATTGTGTCTTCCTCCCCTCCCC
>NW_004444023.1:8806656-8857769 GCF_000243295.1 Trichechus manatus latirostris
CACCTACCGCTAGTAACCCCAGTGGTGTCTGGAAACAAAACAATCCTAGAGACTTAATACACAAATGGATTATTTTCTCTCAATTTGTCTACTCTGACTTGCATGACATTGCAGGGCATTTAAAGACCATGTGGTAGAAGTTGGATCCCAGGTGCTGTGTTAAGAGCTCACTGCTAACCAAATGGTCAGGAGTTCAAATCCACCAGTGGCTCCTTGGAAACTCTATGGGGCAGTTCTCTGTCCTATAGGTTCACTATGAGTTGGAATTGATGGCAACGGGTTTTTGCGTTTGAAATCAGGAATGCAGATACTTCCATTTTAATAGTTTCTCCATCTCAAAAGTGGGAGATCACACCCTGGCTTTAAATGGTTTGGCCTAGAAGTGAGAAATTACTTCCTCTTATAGCCCATTCAACAAAACTAGTCAGGTGGACTTGCCATCATTCAAGCTGGCTTCCTAACAAGGGGAACACATGGCTATGTACAATGAAGCTGTTAAAAGAATGAGGAAATTATATTCTAATGTGGACTGCTCTCTCTATGTAAAAAAATAAGGTAAAGAATATTACATGTAGCGTTCTTGTTCTTAGTTACCACTGAGTTGATTACAACTCACAGCGACCCCATGTGTGCCTAGCAGAACTGCTTCATTGGGTTTTCAAAGCTGTGACCTTTTGCAAGCAGATAGCCAGGCTTGTCTTCTGAGGCACCTCTGGATGGGTTCGAACTGCCAACCTTTCAGCTAGTAGTCGAGTGCTAACCGATTGTACCACTCAGGTGCTCCATATTTGGTGTAATAAATCAGAATAAATCTGAAACTAAAACCAATGTTTATCTCTTGAGGAAAACACAAAGGGAGAAAAGGTAGATTTGAAAGCTGTATATTTTTAATGTAATTTTGATTTTTAAGACTCAAATATTTTACATTTGGAAAATGAATAAAAAGGAAAATAAATTTTCAAAATTATAGCAAGAGAATTGTTTCAACTTATTTGGAACTAAAATAACATTTAACAATTTTAAGTATGTATTCAATCGAACATATTCCAAGTCTATGGAGAAACCCTTTGAAGTCTCTATTGCTTCACGGGTAATGTTTAATGTGTTGTTCCCAAGTATGAAAGTCCTTGAGTTACGATAGTAACTGTTACAGTTGCAGTCTAATATAAAAATACATTTGGATATGATCGGAGACTATTGCACAACAAAAATCCTTTTGCATATCTGCCTGTTTAGGGTGAGATGGCATTAAATGAAAAAAATCCCAAAATGGATTTCTTTTTTTTCCCCCCTGCTAATTGAATCTGAGTATCTACATTAAGACATGAAGAATTATTATAATTTGTTTAGATATAGTTAGCAAGAGCTGCAAAGTAATATATCTGTAAATTAGAAAATACTGAGGATTGCTTCATTACCAATTTTTGTCTCTTACTTTGAACATCCAGGAGACAGCCATGGTATATGAGGTTTATTACACACTCAAAGAGTAAAGTCTATTGGTATAATCTGTAAATATGGTATGAGGATTAGTTTAGTTTAGTTTCCATGGTGTTTTCTTGATGTCTTTTTCCTTTACCTTCCTCTGCTCTAGAGGTATTTATATGTAATTTTGAATTGTCATCTTTCATTAAATTTAGGGTAGCCTTTGTATAGAACTAGCCCATAATATATAGAAAAGTCCTTGGGTTGTTTTTTTTTTTTTTTGCTTCTGTGTAATGAAAACAAGGCCTAATATGGAAAAAGGATTTTCCCTCATCCTTCTTTCTTCTTTGTCATAAAGCAGTCATCTTGCCACAGTGAAGATAAGTGGTGCATGGTAATGGAGATAGAGTAGGCAGAGAAAGAGTCTGCTTCTTTGATGACGTCCCAGGGTACTTATCACACTTTTTTTTACTGCAACTTCTGGACTTCCTGTTATGTGAGGATGATACTTATTTCAGTCACCATTTTCCAGTGGTCTCACTCACAAAAACTTTCCAAACTGATAAATAAGGTTGCTATTATTTGTTTGGAGTAGAGTGCAGCATTTGAGAGATAATAATTAAAATTTTGTGGCTGAGAAAAAATTCATGAAAACCTTAATCCAATCCTATTTTCAAAACATTTCATATGCTTGTTTGCTCCATAGTCTGTTAATTTTTAGTTTAAATAAATTCCTTATAAATGGCTTTTCATGTTTGTAATATTGATATGCACTTTTTTGTATAGGAACACTCTGATTAGAGAGAAATCATTCCAGGATATGATATGTGATTGTTACTTTCTACCAGTGAGATTTTTGTTATGGGCTGTGGTCTCTCCCTTTTAATTTTTTTCATCATATCCCCCTTGACTCTCAAACTCATACATTTTTTTTTCATACTTCTCTGAAGTCAAAAACTTTGATACCATGCTTTCATGTCTTACCACCATCACCATTTGGAACAATTGTCCTTTATTAATGTTCTCTTTTGGTAATAATTCCTTGATCATGTATCTAACAGGGATATTTGAAAGTTATAAAGAAACATAGAGTCCCTATTAACTAATGTTGGATGATGAATATTTTGTATCAATATTACATCACAAATAATATTTACAATGAACAGAGTTATGACCTTTCTCAATCATGGCTCTATCAAAAACCAAAGGATTAATTTGAATTTTATACTTCTTTAATTACAAAAGCAACCACTGTTCATTATTGAAAATTCAAAAAATAAGTGTGGAGGACTGTGGTAACCATTCAATGCTGTTGAACTGAGTAGCACTGATTTCTGTCTGCCTCCAGGGATCATGGAAAATAAACAGCCTCTTCCAAATATGTCAATGGTCTCCATGGAGGTGTTAATTAGAAACTTGTAATTGTTTTTGGTAATTAGCCAATAGGACAAAAGTTTTTCAGAAATCTTCTGAGATCCCCAAGTCTACCATCTCACTTCTGCTACAACTGAAAAGATAATTGCACTTCTATGGGGTGATGAGATCACAGAATTACAAACCCACATCTCAGGGTCTGGCTATATCCCTCCCACCCATGTACTGACTATCATGACCATGACACTGAGCCCACCATCTTGGCACCAGGAAGGAGTTGGGTGAGTATCTTCTGATTCCGTCTGAGAGGCAGTGTTTAAGGAAATGAGGTTTATCAGGACTCAAGGTAAGTGATTGTATCAGAAGAAAAGATTCTTATTGGTTTGCAACTGGTCTAGTGCCAAAGACACACAAAAAAGAGAAATAATACCTGAGGCATGAACTGAGCTAATAAAGAGACTACACCAACACCTGGTTGCTCCTAATGTAATTTAGCATAATCCTCAATGACAATGATTATTGGTGTTGAACCAAGTGATAATGAGACCTTATTTTTAAGGTACTTGAGGAATGTAGTTCCAAAATGAAGCTGCTATTCAGCCTACCTTACAGAAATCATAGACAAAATTTCCAGGATTACTAAAGATGTGCTTATAATACCGCTCTGCTTTTAAGGAAGAGTAGGGTGAATCTACAAGAATTAACTAATCCTTTGAAGAAGCAATGCATACAAATGGAAATTGCTGGAATAGAAATGCTTTCTCTAACTCTGACGGTATGATGCAATTAATGGAGACAGTAATTGTTTCTCTACTGAAAACATCCATGGTTATTGGATGTTAATTATGGTGAAACTTTTCCCACTTGAAGCTAAGGAAGCAGCATTTAAGGAAAAGGTAACTTTATGAGATTCAGACAGCAGCTGTCTGGATGAAATGTGTCTTGTGATTTATTATCTGGTTTAAATATATTCTAATATCAATCCAAAAAATCTATTTCAATTCATAAAATGCACAAGATTTCATGTCTTACAGATTCCAATTAGCATATGTGTCTTATAAATATCTTACACAATCTTGTCTCATTGCTAATAGTGTTACTTGACTCAGGTATTGATAAATAGATAAACGTGATCTGAAATGAGTAATAATTTAGTTCCTACTCTACACTATTTTATCACTCAGTATTGTTTCATGACCCATAATTTAGGGCATAACATGATATTGTCCAATAGATCCCATTGTACTTTTGTTTCTGGCATAAAAACAACTGAATATTTCAGTTGCCATCTGCCAAGGATTGAATTGTGTCTCCCCAAAATATCTGTCAACTTGGCTGGGTCATGATTACCAGTATTGTATGATTTTGTCATCTGATGTGATTTCCCTGTGTGTTGTAAATCCTATCAGTATAGTGTAATAAGATGGATTAGCAGCAGTTATGTTGATGAGATATACAAGATTAGATTGTTTCTTAAGCCAATCTCTTTGGAGATATAAAAGAGAGAAGCAAGAAGAAAGACAGGGAGACCTCATACCACCAAAAAGGCAGCACCGGGAGCAGACCACGTCCTTTGGACCTGAGGTTCCTGCGCTGAGATGCTCCCAGACCAAGGGAAGACTGATGACAAGGACCTTCCTTTGGAGCCCACAGAGAGAGAAAGCCTTCCCCTGGAGCTGGCACCCTGAATTAGCACTTCTAGCCTATTGGACTGTGAGAGAATAATTTCTCTTTTTTAAAGCCATCCACTTGTGGTATTTCTGTTATAGTAGCACTAGATGACCAAGACAACATCCTAACACCAAACCACTCTTGCACTCATTAAATCCAAATTGGTCATGGAGTAGGTTCATGTAGTATTCTGCAATAAGTGTATCTATGTTTGTTACAACTTTGCTTGCTGAAAGTGAAGAGAACTTAAAGCACTTACTGATGAAGATCAAAGACCACAGTTTTCAGTATGGATTACACCTCAACATAAAGAAAACAAAAATCTTCACAACTGGACCAGTAAGCAACATCATGATAAACAGAGAAAATATTGAAGTTGTCAAGGATTTCATTTTTTTTTTTGGATCCACAATCAACACCCATGGAAGCAGCAGTCAAGAAATCAAACGATGCTTTGCATTGGGCAAATCTGCTGCAAAAGACCTCTTTAAAGTGTTAAAAAGCAAAGATGTCACTTTTAGGACTAAGGTGCACCTGACCTAAGTCATGATGTTTTCAATCGCCTCATATACATGTGAAATCTGGACGATGAATAAGGAAGACCAAAGAAGAATTGACGCCTTAGAATTATGGTGTTGGCGAAGAATACTGAATATACCATGGACTGCCAAAGAGTGAACAAATCTGTCTTGGAAGAAGTACAGTCAGAATGCTCCTTAGAAGCAAGGATGGCAAGACTTTGTCTCACATACTTTGGACATGTTATCAGGAAGGATCAATCCCTAGAGAAGGACATCATGCTTAGTAGAGTAGAGGGTCAGCAAAAAAGAGGAAGACTCTCAACAAGATGGATTGACACAGTGGCTGTAACAATGGGCTCAGGTATAACGACAATTGTGAAGATAGTGCAGGACAGGGCAGTGTTTCTTTCTGTTGTGCACAGGGTTGCTATAAGTTGGAACTGACTTGATGGCACCTAACAACAACAAAAATATACATAAGAAGACCTGGTAGTGCAACAGTTAAATGCTTGGCTACTAACCAAAATGTTGGTGTTTTGAATCCACTCAGTTGCTCTGCCGGGGAAAGATCTGGTGATCTTCTTCCATAAAGATTACAGCTAAGAAACCCTGTCACATGGGGTTGTTATGAGGTAAAAATGGACTCAATGACACACAACATTTATTTATATAGATATACATATACTCCTATGTATACATATACAAATGTATGTATGTAAGTGTATATTTCACTCTTATAATGTGATCTTTCATAATTGTGCTTATGATTCTGTGGAGGATGAGCAAGTAAACAACTGAACATTGTGCATAAATGTACAATTTACATATTTCTGATTAGACTGGGGCATTTTGTCTTTCTTATCCAGGCAAAGCAGAGCGTGGATACACTGGAGTCACGGCTCATGAAAACAAAGGGACAGGCGGTTGGGAAACATGCATTGGTTAAGGCAGTGGTGTTCACCAACCACCAAATGAGATTATTGAAAAGAACTGAACAAACTTGAAAGATGGAGGAGAATGTTTAAAAAGATGCAAAGTTGCTTACAAGAAGGATGGTTTGAGTAGCTCTGGACTTGGGAGAATCTGGGGAGATGTTGTTTCTATGAATGTGTCGGACCCGATGCTTGTATCTGTACAGGATGAAAACCATGGAGCAGCTGGCCCAGATCATAAGTCCCAAACACACATCAGGGAATGACAATGATGCTGCAGTGAGTCTGTGGTTTTGTCATTAAGTACAGAATAACAGTGTACAAAATCTTTTTTCTTTGTAATGTTTTTCTTGCTCCATTCTCCAGTCACATACATAGGAAAAAAGATATTTAGCAGCATGTGCAGGATCCAGCACAGGAAAATGGAGAAGCCAGTGTACTTGGGAGAGTTCGCCTTAAGCTCTGCACACCTGGAGTTCCTGAGGCTGATGGTGATGGCCTGGAAGACACTCAAGATGCAGCTGCTGCCAATAGACACTCCCCTTCCCACTCTGTGAAGATAGAAAACAAGTTTGCATGCAAAATCATTGAGGAAATCTTTCCACCCAAAAGCTGCCGTTGTCTAAGGGACTTCTTTAGAGAGAATGATGAAGGAATTGGCTACAGTCAGTTGCCTGAGAGTGAAGTCTGTGGACCTTGACCTGCATCCAGTGAAGTAAAGGAAGAGATAATGGTAAAGAAGAGTGAAATTCCTCAGGATTCCCAATATAGTCTGTGATAAGATCATCCCTATTGTCAAATCCCTGGAGGACATTCTCTCAGTTCCCAGTGATTGATATTTGTCTTCAGAGCCAGAGGGTCCTGCGTGGGAAGATGAGACATGAGCCACATGTATCATGTCCACTGAAATCCACTGTGTTCCACCTACCATTAATTCCCACTTAGAAACATTGACTTAAAGTTTTCTTCTTGTATTACGAGGTTTCCAAGAGCTGAATGTATAGCATTTAAAGCCCACTTTTAATACATGACTCACTGCTATAAAAACTGTACATAGTCTAACTTCTTTATAGATTTTGTAATATCTGTTATGAATTTTATTGTAAGGATGAAGAGAACTTAGGCACAGAGAGGTTAAGTGATTTGTCTAAACCCACATGCTGGTTAGGAGCAGAATGGGGACATGAAAGTTGTTGGGGTATGTCTTAGTCATCTAGTGCTGCTGTAACAGAAATACCATAAGTGGATGGCTTTAACAAAGAAAAATTCTCTCATAGTCTAGTAGGCTAGAAGTCCGAATTCAGGGCGTCAGCTCCAAGGGAAGACTTCCTCTTTCGGCTTTGAAGGAAGGTTCTAGTAATCAATCTTCCCCTGGTCTAGGAGCTTCTCAGGCACAGGGACCCTGGGCACAAAGGACGCACTCTGCTCTCAGTGCTGATTTCTTGGTGGTATGAGGTCCCCAACTCTCTGCTCACTTCCCTTTCCTTTTATCTCTTGTAAGGTAAAAAGTGGTGCAGGCCACACCTCAGGGAAACTCCCTTTACATTGGATCAAGGATGTGACCTTAGTAAGGTTGTTACAATCCCACCCTAATCCTCTTTAACATAAAATTACAATCATAAAATGGAGGACAACCACACAATACTGGGGATCATGCCCTAACCAAGTTGACACATATTTTTGGGGGACACAATTCAATCTATGACAGGCTAATAATAAACACAATGCATTTATCCAGCATTCTACACTAACAAAGCTAGTTAGCTGTGTTCTTCAAATTATTTAGTCCTATTTAGTTTTGTTTTTATACTTTGTAAAACATTTGTAAAATATTTTAGATTAGTGGTATTTTATTTTACAATTTTGGTTATTGCGGTTTTCCATTTATGTGTAAAGATTTATTCTATAGGCCAATATCAGTTATGAACAAAGCTTTAGCTACCTCAATAAATGTAGCTCATTGGTTGCAGTAGAACGCTATAGGAACCTGAGCTCTGACAATTTGGACCTAATGCAAACATGGGCCCATATTAAGATGGCAATAAAAAGGCTCATTTGTTTTTATGCCAGTAACAAAGGACAAAGAAACCCATCCCAGGAATTATTGAAGAATCTCATATTGTGCCCTACACTATAGGACATGAAACACTACTGTGTAATAAAATAATGCAGCATAAGAATGAAATTATTACTAATTTCAGATCACAAACATCTATTAATTCCTGGGTTAAGTAAAACTATTAGCAATGAGGCAAGATTTGTGAAAGATATTAAAACATAAGACACATATACAAAATAAAAATTGTAAGGTGTGAAATCATGCATATTTTATAAACTGAAATAATAGATTTTTGGATTGCTGCAAGAATATTTTTCAATAAGAGAATAGATCATAAGATACATTTGAGACTGACAGCAACTATCTTGTACCATAATTATGTTATCTTTTCCTTAAAAACTGCCTTCCTAACTTCCAGAAAGGAGCCCTGGTGGCACAGTGATTAAGCACTCAACTGCTAAGCTGGGAAGACAGGCCAGGTGATCTGCTTTGGAAATGTCACAGCCTTGAAAACCCTATGGAACAGTTCAACTCTGCACTGGTGGGGTCGCCATGAGTAGGAATCTACTCAATGACAAGAACAACAACAAGGTGCAAATTAACATGTTTTCATGAGGAAGATATGGCATTAATAGGTTCTACACAAGAGAGAAGTTCTACTTGGTAATACGTGGTTGTCATGAGTTGGAATTGACTCGACAGCACACAACAACAACACACAAGAGGTAGAACACCAAAGCTGCACATGGTGCATGTAGGGAAATCATTTACAATTTTTGGGGCCCTCAAAGTGGGGCCTACTTTAGATGGCGTGCACCAGTTTGAGACTGCTAAGACACATCTCCCTGGCAGTCTGTAAACCTTAGAGTTCCCTGTTCAGTTCCAATAATTGTGTCCAGTCCATGTTTTTGGAGGGACTACCTGACACTGGAGCCTTGGTGGTGCAGTGGTTAAGAGCTACGGCTCCTAACCAAAAGGTCGGCAGTTTGAATCCACTAGCTGCTCCTTGGAAACTCTATGGGGCAGTTCTACTCTGTCCTATAGGGTCACTATGAGTTGAAATTGACTCGAAGGCAAGGGGTTTGGTTTGTTTTTTTACTTGAGGCTACTCAGTCCAAACTATACTGCTTGTCCATGTAACCAGCAGGTGGCATTTGACTGCCCGCAAAATGACTGACAATGTAGAAGGTAAATATCAGGTGGTGTTTTGTATGCAAGATGTAGAGATGAGACCACCCCCTGCTGATTCTGATAGATTTCTATTAAAGGATAAAAAACAAAACAAAACAAAAAATCCAAGCCCCTTGCCACTCAGTCAATTCCAACTCATGGCAACCACATGTGTTACAGAGTAGAACTCCATGGGGTTTTCATGGCCGTGACCTTTCAGAAGTAGATCAACAGGCCTGTCTTCCGAGGCACCTCTGGTGGGTTTGAACCACCAACCTTTAGGTTAGTAGCTGATTACAAACCATGTGCACCACCCAAAGACCTTTAAAGGCTGAAGGGAATGGCAATTAAATCATGATCACAGCCATCTGGCAGGGGATGGCAGACTCAACAGTCAATCGAATTTAAGAGGCTTTGATGGAAAAAATTGGGACCAGTTAAAGGTGATGGTTGAACAACATGATTGTCTTAGTTATCTAGTGCTGCTGTAACAGAAATAGCACAAGTGGATGGCTTTAACAAGCAGAAATTTATTCTCTCACAGTCTAGTAGGCTAGAAGTCTGAATTCAGGGTGCCAGCTCCTGGAGAAGGCTTTCTCTCTCTGTCGGCTCTGGGGGAAGGTCCTTGTCATCAATATTCCCCTGGTCTAGAGCTTCTCAGCACAGGGACCCCTGGTCCAAAGGACACGCTCTCCTCCTGGTTCTTCATTCTTGGTAGTAGGAAGTCCCTCTCTCTCTCTGCTCCCTTCTCTTTCATATCTCAAAAGAGATTGACTCAATATACAACATAATCTTATAGATTGAGTCCTGCCCATTAACATAACTGCCTCTAATCCTGCTTCATTAACATCATAGAGGTTGGATTTGTAACACATAGGAAAATCATATCAGATGACAAAACTGTGGACAATCACACAATACTGAGAATCATAGCCTAGCCAAGTTGACATACATTTTTGGGGGACACAATTCAATCCATAACAATGATGAATGTAACTAATGTCACTGAATTGTACGTGGGAAGATTGTTGAAATGAGAAATGTTTTGTTACCTATGTATTTACCACAATAAAAATTTATTTTAGAGAAACTTTATTGTGATAAAAATATACAGAACAAAACATACACCATCTCAACAATTTCTACATGTACTATTCAGTGACATTGATTACATTCTTCATGTTGTGCAACCATTCTTACTATCCTTTTCCAAATCATTCCATTAATAATAAAAACAACCAAAAAGCCAACTTTTTAAAGACACTTGAAACAATTTGCAAGCATTGTGTCAGGGCAATTTCTTCTGGAGAAAGGCTCCAGGGGTGATTCTGAAAGACAAAAGACTATTAATACCCCTTCACCCTAGCACTTCCTGGGATCTAAGGTGTTTCTTCCCAGGTTCTGGGTTGTTACTCTCCTTCTACCTCCAGAGAATCAGTGTGTGCCATTATAATAGCTATAATTTCACCTTTTTTCCAGTCATCTTCCATTTGCCTCCAGACATTTCATCTATGAGAGCCAAGTGCAAGAGGGGCCAGGCCATTTATATAAAATTTAGCCAGGATTAAGTATGAGTACCATTGGCCCCCCTTTAGCTTTGCTGCCTCACAAAGCGTATCCTGGGCAAAGGTTGACCTGGGCTTGTGGTTAGGGGAAAGAAAGATACAACCTGCTTAGGAATGGTCAATATGGAATCTTAAATGGAAAAATAGGATCCAAAAAACACAAATCTGTTGTCTTTGAGTCCATTCTAACTCATGGTCACCCTATGTGTGTAGAGTTTAATTGCACTCCAAAGGGTTTTCATGGCTGTGACCTGTCTGAAGCAGATCATCAGGCCTTAACTTCTGAGGCTCCTCTGGATGTGTTTGAACCACCAACCTTTCAGCTGGTAGTCAAACGCTTACTGTGCCACCCAGGGACTCCAAATTAGTAAAATAGTTCAAATAATCCCCACCTCTTTCATTCTTATCTTAGAAGCAGCCAAGAGGAGATAATGCCTTTTTGATGATAGCCGCATTCATTCACCAAACTACCTAACCAAGAAGTGTGGACCAGGAGGAGGTGAAGGAGGTCGAATCATACTGTCAGTTCATTTTTAGTAGCTTTGAGATAAATGGCACACAATGGCCAGAGCGCAAATAATCTGGAAAGTCTAAAATGTGACAAAGATTACATTCGAAGGTCACAATGGTGTTGGAGTCAGATGATCAGTTGTTGAAGTAGTCAACAGTGAGGAGTCTGGATAGGTAGCCTAAGGAAAGCCAAAGGTCCATCCTTCCAGGAGTGGTGGGAGGCCTCCCCAAACATGAGTCAAATGGATCAACTTCTAGAGGGAGTCACAAGTCTGGCATGCAGTGGTAGCTTCTGCACCAGAAACAGAGTCAGAATCAACCAGCAGCGTGATTCCAGTCAGTCTCTTTGGGGAAGAGGCCATTAACCTGGGCTTCATGATGAGTGACCCAGACAGTTAGATCTGCCTTTGAGATCCAGTCTATAGTTTTCAAGATGACAGACCGAACAGCTAGAACATGGGCAAGAGCCCAAAACCCTAAGTTCTGACCACTGAGTGGTGAAACCAGGTCTGCTTTTGGTGCTGCATGACACTGAGGCAAAACAGCCACACCTGATAGCTCCAAACTGAAAACCATTCACATGTACAACAGTGGAATGATTGTTTGATAGTCACACAATGGAATTCTGCCACCAATGCTAATGAATAATCCACAACAACTTGCACAATTACAGATAAATTTACAAAGCACGTATGGAATTTAAGAAGCCAAATAAAAATTAGTTCATGTTGTATGACTCCTTTTATATAAAGGTGAAAATGATCTATGCTGTTACACGTCATAATAGTGGTTACCTGTAGGGATAGAGACTACGAGTAAGCACCAGGAGACATCTAGGAGGCTGACAAAATCCTGTTTTTTTTTTTTTTTTTTGATGTGCATATAGAGTTGTGTTCAGCTTGTGAAATTTCGTTCCTCTGTGTACTTATGACCTGTGAACGTAGCTTAATTTTTTTTTCAAAACCTATCAGCACTTTTTAAGAAGTTGGGAAAAGGTAAATATATTAGTGTTGAGACGAATTGATGCCTTTGATTTATGGTGTCGGCAAAGAAAATTGAATATATTTTGGGGACTGCCAGAAGAACAAACAAATCTGTCTTGGAAGAAGTACAGTGAGAATGCTTCTTAGAACTGATGATGGTGAGACTTGATCTTGTTTACATTGGGCATATTACCAGGAGGGACCAGTCCCTGGAGAAGGACATCATGCTTGGTAAAGCAGAGAGTCAGTGAAGAAGAGGAAGCCCCTCAATGAGATGGATTGACACAGTGGTTGCAGCAGTGGGCTCAAACATAGCAACAATTGTGAGGATGGTGCAGGACCGAGCAGTGTTTTGTTCTATTGTACATAGGGTCGATATGAGTCAGAACCAACTACATGGCACCTAACAACAACAACAATGTCATTATTTTGCCAAGATGGAGGTTAAAGGTATTAAATAACTTCACACAGTGTTTTGTTTTAAAAAGCATGTTGCGATTTCTAGGTTAAAAACTAAGAGATATTGAATATGCAATCTATAAAGAAAAGGGGGAAATGTAGAATTATTAAAAGAACTTAACACAGAAGAATTTAAGATAGAAAGAATAAGAAATTAGGTATCATTAAGTGCAAACAATAAGTTGGTAAATATTATTCCAAATATAAACCTGCTGCCATTGAGTCAATTCTGACTCATAGTGACTGTCTTAGTCATCTAGTGCTACTCTAACAGAAATACCACAAGTGGATGGCTTTAACAAAGAAATTTATTTTCTCACAGTCTAGTAGGTTACAAGTCCAAATTCAGGGCGCCAGCTCCAGGGAAAGGTTTTCTGTCTCTGTCAACTCTGGAGGCAGGTCCTTCTCATCAATCTCCCCCTGGTTGAGGAGCTTCTCAGGTGCTCCTGGTGCTGCTTTCTGGGTGGTAAGAGTTACCCCTATCTTTCTGCTCACTTCTCTCTTTTATATCTTGAGAGATTGTCTCAAGACACAATCCAGTCTTGTAGATTGAGTCCTGCCTCACTAACACAACTGCTGCCCATCCTCTCTCATTAACATCATAGAGGCAGGATTTACAACACCTAAGAAAATCACACAGTACTGGGAATCATGGCCCAGCCGAAGTGATACACACTTTTTTGGGGGGGACATAATTCAATCCATGACAATTACCCTATAGGGTTTTCAAGGCTGTAAATCTTTACAGAAGCAGACTGCCACATCTTTCTCTTGAGGATTGGCTAGTGGGTTCAAACCACTGACCTTTTGGTTAGCAGCCAACAGCTTTAACCACTACGCCACCGGGGCTCCTTTTCCAAATGTATCCCTTATTAAATTAAACATAAATAAATCAATTGCTCCTGTTAAAGAAAAACACTGTTCAACTATAGTCAATTGAGTTTTTCCAAGAGATAGACCTTAAAATATAGGGATTAAAGTAGAAAAAGGATGAATACATTTCATGTAATTTTAACCAATTAATCAACTAGCATGGTGATATAAATATTAGTAAAATGGAAATTAAGGTTAAATCACTGTGTAATTGTTGTAATTAGAATTGTTTTAATATTTCTTAATGTACAGTATTATACAATATTATTACTTGATGGAAAAGAAACATAATGTGACTGACTATATATATGTGTATTTTTGAAAGAAAAAATTTATCAGGTCCATTAGAGTTAACAGGGTTTATCGAGCAAGAAAACTGTTCATGAATAAGGAGCACCCCAAACTGAGAATGGTGAGGGGCTGGAGTTTACAGTTATAATGCCCTTTTTAAAGCTCAGATGAGTAAGCATCCTTCTCTTTGCTTTGATTGATTACACATACCTAACTTTCCTTTTGTTTTGGAAAAGTTGGTCACTGAATGCTAAGCTGGATTATCTTGATTGGATGAGTGTGCTAACTCATGCTGATAAGTATTGCTAACTCATGGTAACTCATGCTGATAAGGAAAACTTGCCTACTTTTTTGCCTCAGTTTTGATTCTGCATAAAGCTATTGTTTCTGGTAAATGGCTGGTTGTTGTTAGCTGCCATTACCTCCAACTCATGATGATGTCATGAGTCACAGAGTAGAACTGCTCCATAGAGTTTTCTTGGCAGTAATATTTATGGAAGCAGTTCACCAGGCCTTTTTTCTGTGGAGCTACTGGTGGGTTTTATTTGCCAACCTTTGGGTTATCAGCCAATTGCAAACTACTGGCACTACTCAGGCTCTTGTAAATGACTTTATGACTAATTTTTGTTTGTTTCTTGGTCCAGGTAAGCCATTTTAACTTTTGCCTCCATAAAATTTTTTAACAGTATACACACTTGCACACACACGTGCATATGTACATGCACACTTACAAGCACATATACCATATTTTACGCAAATAATGCACATCTGCATTTGTTTGCCGGCTGTGCCCTCCCCCCACGAAGCACCCCACAAATGCCACCATGCCATTCCTCTTCCACATGGTTCAGTAAAAAAAAAGTAGCACACCATGCTTAGGAAAATACCTCCCATGGGGAGGGCATGGCCAGCAAACAAATGCAGAAAGAGCTTGTTGTTTGCATAAAAATACGGCATACACATTCATATATATGTGTATATATTTATGCATATATACATATACACATATTTATGCATATACAAATGTACGTATGTCTGTGTACATACCACTCTTATAATGTCATGTTTCATAATTGTGCTCGTTATTCTGTGGAGGATGAGTGTGCAAAAAACTGATTATTGAGCATAAATGTATGATATACATATTTCTGATAAAACTAGGGGATTTTGTCTTCCTAATCCAGGCAAAGCTGAGTCTGAAGACACTGGAGTCATGGCTCGTGAGAATAAAGGGGCTGAGAGTTGGGAAACATGCAGTGAAGAGTGTATAGAGATATTCACCAGCCACCAACCGGGATTGTTGAAAAGAACGAAACAAACTTGAAAGACGGAAGAGAAGGTGTAAAGAGATACAAAGGTGCCCACCAGAACAAGGATAGTTTGGATGGCTCTGGACTCCGGGGAGGATGTGGGGGAGATGTTGTTCCCGTGAATGTGCTGGACCTGCTGCTTGTGTCTGTACAGGATGAAACCATGGAACCGCTGGCCCAGATCATAAGTCCCAAACACACGACATCAGGGAATGATAACAGTGCTGCATAGAGTGATTCTGTGGTTTTGTCACTACGTACAGAATAACAGTATATAAAATCTTTTTTTCTTTGTAATGTTTTTGTTGTTCCATTCACCAGTCACATGCACAGGAATAATAATATTAATCAATGTGTGGAGGATCCAGCACAGGAATATGGAGAAGTCAGTGTACCTGGGAGCTTTCACCTTAAGCTCTGCCCACCTGGAGTTCCTGTGGCTGATGGTGATGGCCTGGAAGACACTCAAGAGGCAGGTGATGCCAATGGACACACCGCCGGCCACTCTGTGAAGATAGAAAAGAAGTTTGCATCCAAAATCACTGAGGAAATCTTTCAGCTTGAAGGCAGCCATGGTCTGGGGGACGCCTTTAGAGAGAATGACCAAGGAGTTGGCGACAGTCAGGTGTTTGAGAATCAAGTCTCTGGACCTTAATCTGCACCCAGTGAAGTAGAGAAAGACATAATGATAAAGAAGAGAGAAATTTCCCATGATTCCCAATGTAGTCCGTGATAAGAAGATCATCCCTACTGTCAAATCACTAGAGGACATTCTCGCAGTTCCCAGTAACTGATATTTGTCTTCAGAGTCAGAGGGTTCTGCACGGAAAGATAAGATATGGGCCACATGAATCATGTCAAAGAAAATCCAATATTCTCTAACCATCATTAATTTCCACTTAGAAACACTTCCTTAATGCTTTTCTTTCATTAGGAGGTTTGAAAGACACTGAACAACATGTGTAGAAATTGTTGAATGGGAACCCAAACTGCTGTGTAAACCTTCACCAAAAATACAATAAAATAATATTAAAAAAGAGGGTTATCTAAGAAGTTTCCTGAATACAACCAAACACTTTGAGGGACAGAGTAGGAGGGGTAAGGGTCTGGGGACCATGGTTTCAGGGGACATCTAGGTCAATTGGCATAACAAAGTTTATTAAGAAAATATTCTGCATCCCACTTTAGTGAGTGGCATCTGGGGTCTGAAAAGCTAGTGAGTGGCCATCTAAGATGCATCAATTGGTCCCAACCCTCTTGGACCAAAGGAGAATGAAGAACACCAAAGATACCAGGAAAACATTAGCCCAAGAGACAAAAGGGCCACATAAACCAGAGACTCCATCAGCCTGAGACCAGAACTAGATGGTGCCTGGCTATCACCAATGACTGCCCTGACAGGGAACACAACAGAGCGTCGTTGCTGGAGCAGGAGAAAAGTGGGGTGCAGAACTCAAGTTCTAGTAAAAAGACTCGACTTAATGGTATGAGTGAGACTGGAGGGACCGTGGAAGACATGGCCCCTGGACTCTCTGTTAGCCCAAACCTAAAACCATTACCGAAGCCCACTCTTCAGACAAAGATTAGACTGAACTGTAAGACATAAAATGATACTTATGAAGAGTGTGCTTCTTAGCTCAAGTAGCTACATGAGTCTGGGCAGCTCCTATCTGGAGGCAAGATGAGAAGGCAGAGAGGGTCAGGAGCTGGTTGAATGGACATGGGAAATCTGAGGTGGAAAGGAGGAGTGTGCTGTTATGGTATGCGGAGTGCAACTAGGGTCACATAGCAGTATGTGTATAAAGTTTTGTATAAGAAACTAACTTGAACTGTAAACTTCCATTTAAAGCACAATAAAAAAGAGGTTTACAAGAGTAGAATGCATAACCTTTAAAGAGTACTTGTTATGTATGAGTCACTGCTATGAAAACCATACATGGGGTAACTTCTTTATTCTTCACAAATCTAAGAGGCAGGCACTACTATTACTTTCATTATAAAGACAAGGAGAATTTAGGCACAGAGAGGTTACGTGATTTGTCTAAATTCAGAAGCTGATTAGAAGAATATTGGAGATTTGAACTTGATTGGGGTGGTTACTAAGACAATGCTCTTTACCACCATGATTTACTAATAATCTAGATAGCTGTGTTCTTCAATAACCCACACAATCGAGATATTTTTACACCCTATCATTTTATTTTGTATGAGTGGTACTTTATTTCATAATTTTGGTTGTGATAGGTTTCCAATTATGTGTAAAGATTTATTCAACATGCCAATATCAATTATGAACATAGTTTCAGATACTTTAATAAATGTAAATGCACTTATTGCATAATACTACAGGAACCTGCTCCGTAAATAAATCAGACTTAATGAATGTAAGATTGGCTCATTAGGATGACAACAGAGAGGCACATTTGCTTTTATGCCAGAAATGAAAATACAATGGCATCTATCACAGGAATTACTGGACAATCTTACGGCATGCCATGAATTATGGGACAGGAAACAATACTGAATGATAAAATACTATAGAGTAGAAACTAAATTATTACTCATTTCAGATCATATACTTATCTGTCTATTAATATCTGAATTAAATAAAACTTAGCAATGAGGTGAGATTTTGAAAGATATCAACATTTAAGACTCATATGCAAACTGGAATCTGTAAGACGTGAAATCTTGTACCTTCCATGAATTGAAATTCCATAGATTTTTTGGATTGATATTAGAATATTTTTAAAGCAGAGAAAATATCACAGGATACATTTGAGCCTGACAGCTGCTGTCTGAAACTAACAATTACAAAGTACTTTTTCTTTAAGTGCTGCTTCTTTAACTTTGGGAGAGTGAACAGTCTTGTCAAAATCAAAAGACCCTGGATGTTTTCAGTAGAGACACAATTACTGTCTCCATTAAGCATGCCATACATTCTGAATTAGAGAAAACATTTCTATCCCAACTATTGCCATTTGGATACAGTGCTTCTGCACAGGTTTAGATTATTCCAATAAATTTATCCTACTCTTTATTATAAGCATGAAGATATTATAGGTACAATTTCAGTAATCATGAAAATCTTGTCTGTGATTCCTGTAAAGTAGCCTGAACAACAGATTGATTTCAAAATGATAGCTCTTAAACACCTTAAAAATCTGGTTTTATCAACACTTGGATTAACACTAATGATGACTGTCATTGAGGATTATGCTAATTTACATTAGACATCATCAGGGATTGATGTAAGGTCTAGGATCCCAAACTGTCTTTTCTAGCTCAACTCATGCCTCACGAATTATTTCTGCTTCCTGTGTGACTTTGGCACTGGACCAATTACAAACCAAGAAAAATCCCTTTTTCTGATATGATTATTTACCTCGACTCTTGATACACCTCCTTTCCTTATACACTGCCTCTCAGATGGAATTAGAAAGTACTCACCCAACTCCTTACTGTTGCCGATATGGTGGACTCATTGTGAGGGTTATGATGGCTAGTGGCTGAGTGGGAGGGAGGCAACAAGACCCTGAGATAACGGTTTGTGATTCTGTGACCTCACCTCCCCACGGAAGTGCAATTATCGTTTCACCTGTAACAGAAATGAGATGGTAGACTTGGGGAGCTGAGAATAATTCTGAAAAACTTTTTCATAATTGTTAATTACCAAAAACAATTATAAGTTTCTAGTTAGCATCTCTATAGAGGCCATTTAGGTGTTTGGGAGAGACTTTTCAGTGTACGCTGGAGGCAGACAGGGTCTCACATGGAGGAAGTAAGAAATGTTGAGGTATGACACTTGAGGGACTGGCAGCAAAGCGTGCGTCTCACTGAATTCTCTGCTTCTTTCCTATTTTCTGACCACTAAACTACACTGTCTTTGAAGTTGTGAACATAGAAATGGAATCAGACAAAGTACCTGAGAAGCATATTCAAAGACATGTAAGTGAAAGGAAAAAGAACATGATGACAATAACTTCCATTAGAAATCATTGGATTTATTTGCACAACTCAATCCCAGTTTATTTGGATATCTAAATGATATGGAAGTTTTGTAGCAAAGCATACTTTACCAGTATTGACCTCTCCCTGTAGCGATAAGAAGTCTAAACAGGACAATATCCACAGAAAGAAGTTCATAAAAGAGGCCCTAGTAAACAAAAGCACAAGAATCAGATGGTTTAACACACTATTCCTTTAACTATCAAATAAACCAATGCTACTTATTCAATTCAAAAGCATTGAATGGTTACCACAGTCCTCCACACACTTTTTTTAACTGAAATTTTAGTAATGAACAGTAGTTGATTTTGTAGTTAATTAATAAATATACAATATGATTCAAATTAATCCTTTGGTTTTTCCTACAAACAATTCCACATTAGATCCAGGTCCACTATCCAGTGCTTCTTAAATTCCAGTTCAGGAATTAGAGCCAAAATATCTACTTTTTAGTCTGAAGGCAGACCACACCCTAAGGAACTCCCCTTTCAACCAACTGAATAATTAATACATTACATTAGATTACATATGGAAAGTGATTATCTTACATTACATTATGGAACAGCAAATAGTTTAGTGTTTGGCAAAACCACTGGGAACCTTAGCCTAGCCAAGCTGACACATAAAATTAACCATCACACTCACTATGACACACACACACACAAACTCAAACTGACCACTTACAATTTATAAAATCACACCCAGGCAGTTAGCGTGTGTGTGTGTATCTCGATAAGGTGTTCTCTTATTAAAAAAAAAAAAAAAAAAAGTAATGATTTCTACAGATCTCTGGGTGCCTGAAAAGGTAGGGAAGGGGCTTTCCACCCTTTATTCCCCTTCCAACCCTGCAAGAAACCACAAGGACATTATTTACAGTGCACCCCATTTAAAATGTGCTGTCAACATTGCCACTTTAGGTCAAGGCATATAGTGGAAAAGTTGGAGTGTTTGGGGAGTGGCAGTGAGTGGGTGTGTGATAGAGTAGGATGAAAATGAGGACACAGGGAAAGGGGATATAGAGCCTGGCTGATTGGTGCAAATGGTTAAGTGCTTGATTACTAGCCAAAAGCTTGGCAGTTGGAACCCACCCAGAGGCACCTCAGAAGAAAGTCCGGTAAGTCTGCTTCAGAAAGGTCACAGCCTTGAAAACCCTATGGAGAAGTTCTACTCTGCACACGTGGGATTGCCATGCGTTGGAATCCAGTCAAAGGCAACTAACAACACATCAGCAACAGAGAGCCTGGGGGCATATTAGGATTGAACTTGCATGGGGAGAGAGAGGACAGAGGGTTAAAACGCATAAGGGGGTTAAACTCACTGAGTGGTTCAAGTGCGTGTGGGATTTAAAGGTTGTGTTGTTAGTTGCTGTTGAGTCTATTCCAACTCATGTCGACCCTACAAGTGGCAAAGTGTGCCAGGAAGTTAAGCGTACTGGAGAAATTGGGTGATGAGTGGATGAGGGGTGCAAGGGGTCATGGGAATGAAGGAGTTAATAGGACTGGGAGGGTTACAGGTGAAGGTGATTAAAAGCAGGAGGAAATCACCAGGTCTTTCTCTCACGGAACTGCTAGGTGGGTTCCAACTGGCAACCTTTGGTTTGAGGGATGTTAATTCTGTACTTTTCCCTCCAGACTTGATAGAGCCAGGGGGCCTGGATAGTGTCTTTCTTTCTCTCTCTCTCTCTCACACACACACACAGTACTCGTTTAAAATCCCTCTCTCTTTTGACCTCATTGGGGCGCACAAGCATTCCTGCTTGCACACATATTTTAATCTGCGTACTTGCTAGCTGTTTTAGCTTTTGTTGTTGTTGTTAGTTGCTGTTGAGTGGATTCTAACTCACAGCTTAACCATTTGGCCGCCCAGGGTTCCTATGTTTTAGCTTAGAGAAGTTCAAATTTTTACGTGTTCTGTACATGGTGCTGTCTGCGTGACTTGAGGATATGATAAAAATAATGTTCAAAGTATATGAAAAATGGTCTGTTTTGCCTTTGTCTCTGCCATTTGCTTTCTATATAAACTCTTGGCTTTTCTTTGTTGGAGCAGCACTTCCTGGTTTCTCTGGAACCTAGCTACCTGGTCGATGAATCTTTCCAAAACCAAATAAAACCCATAAACCCATTGCCATTGAGTTGATTCCAACTAATAGTGACCCTATAGAACAGAATGTAACTGCCGCATAGGGTTTCCAAGGCTGTAAATATTTATGGAAGCAGACTGCCACATCTTTCTCCCATGGAGCGGCTGGTGGGTTCAAATCACCGACCTTCTGTTTAGCAGCCCAGTTCTTAATCACTGCGCCACCAGGGCCCCTGCAAAACCAAATAAACTCTTTGAATTTAATATTAACTTTGTCAGAATTTTCTTTTAACAAGGAATAAAGAATATGGGGTGGGGTAAGGGGACAACAAGTGGTGCATACATGTCTGGGTGTAGTTAGTAGTCCTAGGCAAAGACTGTAGGGGAGAAGGGGAGATGCAGCCTCTGGGTGGGATATTGATCACCGGGAGGCAATGTAGGAGCAGAGAGATGAAGGGATCTGAAAAGATAGTGGGTATGAGTAAGCTAAAGGGCTCAGAGTGAAAGGGCAGTGTTATGGATTGAATTGTGTCCCCCAGAAATATGTGTTGTATATCCTGACCTCTAAATCTGTGAAAAAAGGAGCTCTGATGGTGCAACAATTAAGTGTTTGGTTGCTTTCCAAAAGGTGGGCCATTCCAGTGGCTCTGCAGGAGAAAGACCTGGTGATCTGCTTCCATAAAAGTTACAGCCAAGAAAACCCTGTGAGGCAGTTCTACTCTTCTCACATGGGGTGGCTATGAGTTGGAAATCTACTTGAAGGCAACCAATAGCATACTTGTGGATGTAATCTAATTCAGAAATAGGGTTTTCTTCCTTATATTAATGAGGCAATATCAGTGTAGGGTGTGTCTTAAGTCAATCACTTTTGAGATGTAAAAGAAGAAGATTAGGTTCAAATTATTCACCTTTCGGCTAGTAGTTACTGTTTGTGCCACCCAGGGACTCCATTAAGGGAGCAGAGCAGAGGAGTCCTTATTCACAGAGTATTGAGTTCATTTGTTTTGGTGGCTGTCTGGTGGCTACCCAAAGGACTGAGGCAAGGTGCTTGTCTCTGTTGTGCCTATCTAGGAAGTCACTCAGGGTGGATAAGCTCAGGCATTGATTGAAAAACACTGGGAGGTGACTGATCAATTTGTAACCACCTGGAGCAAAAGAATGCAATTCAGACATGCAAAGGAGGAAAAGCCAGCAGGGCATTTATTTCAGTTACACCATTAACATAAAGGTGCCTCTGGGTGGATTTGAACCACCAACCTTTCAGTGAGTAGCTGAGCACTCTACTGTTTGTGCCACCCAGGGACTCTAAGGCACTGAGACATGGGTAGAATTCCTAAGGAGATGGTAGCAACTCAGCTAGGGGACTGACAACTTCCACCAACCACACCAAGTGCTTGTAAAGGCCTGGGGTGAAGACCAGAGGAGGGTTAAGGAATTTCAGGGTGAAAAAGTCTGGGTGCTGTGACTGCCAATACCTGCTTCACACCTAGAGGTGCTCTTTCACCTCAAACCAGGAAGGGAACACTTGAAGGAGCCAGATAGAGTTGAACATTCTTCCCCTGCATGTTAGGAGGATATGTTGAGAGCGTCTTAACCTCCCAGAGAAATCTAAAGGGCAAAAAGCCACCTGAAGCAGTCCATGACTGCAGAGTACTGGGAAGTATCTGTAGACCCAGGAATTGCCAAGACAGAGGTTGTGTGACACTCTGCCATGGGACAGAGGTGGGCCATACTGGAGAGAGAGCACTGATGAGTTAATCTTAGATCCTGTCATCTTGCCCACCTGGAGAGTTTAACTGGTAGAAGTTTTTCCTCTTAGAAGCTCTGCCCATCATTTGCCTGTGAGCTGTCAGACCCATGGCCCACCTGTCACCTGCTCTGCTTCAGACACCAGTTACTGTTGAGTCGATTCTGACTCATGATGACCTCATGTGTATCAGAGTACAACTGTGCTCCAGAGGGTATTCCATGGCTAAAATTTTGGAAATAGATAAGCAGGTCTTTCTCCCAAGGTGCCACTGGGTAGATTTTAACCTCTAACCATTCGTTTGGCAGATGAGCATGTTAACAATTTGCACCACCCAGGGACTCTATAGTGCACACAGGGTCGGCTATTTCACAGACTCCCCAGTCTACTGGCCTTTGGGCAGGTTTAGGCACAAAGAGACTGGCAAGGACTGGAGGGGAAAGAAGAGGTCAGGGTGACTGTCCTTCTACTGCTGTGCTCAGGTGACCACTCTGTTCCTGCTGATAACCCTGGAGCTGAGCTCTGATAACTCTACCTCCTTACTGGCCCTCCAGCACCGGGGATGGGAGCAACTTTCAGCTGGCAATCATCTCTATATTGCCTCAACATTCCCTCTGAGTGAAACACCCAGAGTGGACTCTTTTCCTCACTGGACCTTGATCGACAAAACCCGTTGCCATCAAGTCAATTCCGATGCATAGCGACGCTATAGGAGAGAGTAGAACTGCCCCATAGGGTTTCCAAGGAGCTCCTGGTGGATTTGAACTGCTGACCTTTTGGTTAACGGCCGTAGCTCTTAACCACTATGCCACCAGGGTAGTACCTAAAATAAATATGCGTCATAAATAACAGAATCTTAAATTCAGTTGGATAAGATATGTAAAATGTTAAAGAAGGGCCTGTTTAAATTTATTGTGGATAATGATAATGTGGTGTGATAGATTGCTTTTGTGTGGCCTCTCTCACCATGGTCTTGTAACTCCCTCTTAAAAGATTGGTTGGGACTGTGCAAATAAGGCAATTGTGGCCCAACAAGGGGACTGGTCTGTTTTGCCATCCTGCTAGGCTTAACATGAGCCATCCCAGAGTGGGGAGGAGAGGATCTCACTACCACCAAAGAAGAAGGGTCAAGAGTGGAGTGTGTCCTTTGGACCTGGGATCCCTGCACTGAGAAGCTCCTGGAACCAGGAGACTGATAGACAGAGAGAGAGAGCTATAACACTGAAGACAGCAAGAAGTGATGGCAGAGAAACGGTGGCAGGAGGGACTGGCAGGAGATGGCACAGTGGGCTTCCAGGCCCACAGAGTGAGAAAGCTGAGTGCCTTTGGGCAGGAGGCTTGCTGATGGAGTGTGGTACCTCTGGGTACTTACTGGCAGAGCTAAAAGAGCTTTGTAATACTTGCCCATGCAGGGCAGAGGCCAAGGGCCAGAGAGAGGCATGCATGTAGGCACAGCAGAGAAGAGGCTGTCCTGATGGAAGAACTGTATACTGAGTGTTCCTGAACCTGAACTGTAATCTGTTACTTCCCTAATAAACCACATAATCATGACTACTGTCTGTGAGTTCTGTGTGGCCATTGCAATAAATTATCAAACCCAGCAGAGAAGTAGAGAGTGCCATGGGAGGGACAGTTGGTGTCAGAATTGGTAAAGATAGTGGAGAGAGGAGGGATGTCTGACATTCACCTCATAGGAATCAGCCTTGGGCTGTTGATGTTGATTCTGTCTCCCCCTTGTGAAGTTAGAGGAGTTCAGATGCCACCCCTATGCCATTTTTACAGGTAACCATCATATTTCTATATCATCGAATTCCACTGGGCGTATTTGTATTATGTAACAGGTTTTATTTAAGTATGATTTATTGAGTGTATCACTGGGTAGTGCAAACAGTTAATGTGCTTAGCTGCTAACCAAGAAGTTGGAGGTTTGTGTCCACCTAGACGTGCCTCAGAACAAAGGTCTAGTGATCTACTTCTGAAAAATCAGTCATTAAAAATCCTATGGGGCATAGTTCTACTCTGACCCACATTGGGTCACCATGAGTTGGAATCGACTCAAGGGTATATGGTACTAGTATTGAAAATATGGTTTACCTAAAGTAAAATTCACGCTTTTTAGGTGTACAGTTCTATGAGTTTTGACAAATATGTATAGTCATGTAACCACCACCACAATCTAACTATTGAGATTTTCTAATCCCCCTAAATTTCCCTCCTGTGTCTATGAAATCAGCACTCACCACCATCTTACATCCTGAGAACCTCTTATTTTATTTCTTTTCATTTATCACTATAAATTTCCTAATGCCATATAAACAAAATCATACAGCATGTAACTTATTGAAGCTGATTTCTTTCACTCAGCAGAATGCTTCTGCTATTTCTCTTAGTTTTCTAGTGCTGCTGTAACAAATACCACAAATGAGTAGCCTTAAAGAACAGAAATTTATTTTCTCACAGATTAGGAGTTAGAAGTCTGTATTCAGGGCATCTGCTCTAGGGGAATATCCTTGTCTCTTTCAGCTACTGTAGCCCTAGTCTTCCTCAATTCCTTGCTGATCTTTACTTGGCATCTATCTTCCTCCTATTTGTGCTTACTCTGTGTTTAATCTGTTATTTTTATAACTCAGAAGTGATTAAATTTAAGACACAGCCTACATTGACATAACTTCATTAACATAACAAAGAAAATCTTATTACCAAGTGGGATTACATCCATATGTTTTAAGGTTATGATTCTAACACATATTTTGGGGAGGGGGGCATAATTCATTCTAAAATAGTATTCACTCATGTTGTTGCATATATCGATAGTTTTTTCCTTTTTATTGCTGAGTGCTTGTCCATTGTAGGGATGTACCACAGTTTGAATATCATCCATCAGTTGTTAGACGTGTGGGTTGTTTTCAACTTTGGTGATTATGCTACAGTTCTGTAGGTATTCTACACAAGTTTTTTTCTGGGTAATGTAAATATTTATGATATTCTGAAAATTATCTTCTGCAATGATTTATTATTTACATTAAAATTTTACATTTCACCAGAAATGAGATCACAGAGTTTTACAAAACTTTTTAGATGGTAAAAAGTCAAAAAGTTTGAGGACCACTGATATATCATGAACACCCAAATTTTGCTTATGAGAGAAAGTTGCAAATGTAAACATCTGCCAAGTCAGAGAATAGTGAAGCTAATGAACTCTCATATGAACTTTCTGGATCTCCCTTACCTTTTCTCACTTCTGTGTCAATGACCTTTGTAGAAATAAAAACCTTGGATTAATAAGGAGGAGAAGAATGAGAGAATACCATTTATTACTTTCCCAACATCAAGACTCAGCCTGTTGTGGGGGGAGAGAGATGTAAGTATATAACAACCTGAAGGAGCTCCCAATGGATAAAAACTGGAACATTTTGAGCAACAAAATAAATAGCATTTTATTAAACTATAACACAAAGTATAAAGTAAATATACAGGAGCCCATACTAATGTGAATTAATAAGTGAATAAATGAGGAAAAGAAACAATTTTTCCTTACAGAAGAAGGCCAAATAATATATGTAGAAACTCCCTGCCCAGAAGGTGTCATTTAATTCAGCTCACACCAACCCCCTTCCCAATTGAGTTTGGGCTAAAATTAGTGTTGTCCGTCTAAGGAATAGAGTGTGGAAAGAGACACATAGTAAATTTACAGTGGAGAAATCTGGAAAACATTACCTTGACCACGTCATCAAGGTTATCATTAACAGTTATGTAATGTTAATTGCATGTAATATACTTCCAAATACCCATAAACCCAGTGTAATCATGAGTAAAACGAAAGACTTGCCTAAACTTAGGAATGTTCTGAAAACTACTTGATCAGTATTCTAGAAACCCATAAAAGTCAAGAAAAACAAGGAAAGACTGAGAAACAGTCATTGTATGAATGGCATGGTGGTGGTGTCTGACCTCCTCTAACTTGACAAAGGGGAAGGAGAATCAAGATCAATGGCCCAAGGCTGAGTCCTATAAGGTGAAGGTCAGACATGCCTCCTCTCTCTGCCATCTTTACCAATTCTGACACCAACTGTCCCTTCCATGGCACTCTCTACTTCTCTGCTGGGTTTGATAATTTGTTGCAATGGCCACAGACAATACTCACGATTATGTGGTTTATTAGGGAAGTAACAGGTTACAATTCAGATTCAGGAACACTCAATGTACAGTTCTTCCAACAGGAGAGCCTCTTCTCTGCTGTGCCTGCAGACATGCTTCTCTCTGACCCCTTGGCCTCTGCCCTTCTTGGGTAAGTGTTACAAAGCTCTTTTAGCTCTGCCAATAAGCACCCAGAGACACCCTACTCCACCAATAAGCCTTGGCTGGAAGGAGCTCAGCTTTATCTCTGTGGGTTGGCAAACCTAGCTCGACCAAGTGCCAGGAAGCACCCTGCTCTGTCAGCAAGCCTTCTGCCTGGAGGTGCGCAGTTTTCTCGCCCCATAGGCTGTGAAGCCCGCTGCACCGTCTCCTGCTGGTCTCCTACCAGTCTCCTGATGGTTGCCTGGTTCTGCTGCCACTGTTTCTCTGTCACTGCTTCTCACCATCTCTGGTGTTACAGCTCTCCCTCTCTGTGTTTTGCGTTAAAGCTCTTACTCTCAGTGTCTTCCTTTAAGCCTAGTGAGATGGTAAAACTGACCAACCGCCTTGTTAGTGTTTCATACACCTCATTTGCATAGTCCCACCCAGTCATTTGGTGGGAGTTACAAAGACTATGTCTAGAAGGACCATGTTAAGTAATTCATTGCACTGCAGTCGTAGAGCAGAGGAGACTGGAGAGACCTGATGACTAAATACAATGTGGTATCCTGAATGGGATCCTGGAAGAGACAAAAGACATTAGTGTTAAGACTGGTGAGATATGAATAAAGTCTGCATTGAATTAATAGTAATGTAGCAATGTCAAATTCTTAGTTTTGACAAATGTACCATGGTATTGTAATAATTTTAGATTTTCAGAAAATTTCCAAAGATAATACAGAGTTCACGTATACCCATCATCCAATTCCCCCTTTATTCCAAAATAAATGTGTACTCTAAAAAATTGCAAGTGTTTATTGCAACCACTAATACATTATAAGTCTATAAGTACTTACATAAAAAAATCACATTCCATTTACTATTGCTGCTATTATTTACTATTTATCATTAGGGCAGAATCTCAGTCTGTCTTGTTCACCACTCTCTCTGCTATGAGTCTGCCTCGTAGTTGTTCTCAAGATTCTGTGAGGGATGAGTTCATCAATGACTGAACATGGTGCAAATATACAAATGGTGTTTTTTTAGTAAGGGGTGGAAATTGTGTATTCCTTCCACAGCAGACACAGAAAAGTTTCAATACAAGGGGGTCACTGCTCAGAACAAAGGGGCTGATTGTTGGAAAACATGCAGTGATTAGTGCAGAAATGTTCACCAGCCACCCACAGTAATCATCAAAAACAGCCAAATAAGCATAAATGATGCAGAAGAGGGCATAAAAGGGCACAAAGGTGCTCACCAGAACAAGGATGTTTTGGCTGGCTCTGGTCTCAGGGAAGGCTTGTGGGGACAGATTGTTCCTACGAATGTGTTGGACCCGCTGCTTGTGTTTGTACAGGATGAAAACCATGGAGCCACTGGTCCAGGCCATGAGTCCTAAGAACAAAACATCACGGGAGGATATCAATGCTGCATAGAGTGTGAAAGTAACATTGTCATGAAGTGGAACAGAACAGTATCCCCAGTCATTTTTGTTTTTGGTTAGGGTTTTGTTACTCCCCTTTACCAGACATGTAAATAGGAAAAATGGTATTTACCAGTATGTGCATGATCCAGTAGAGGATATTGGAGGGGCCAACATACTTTAGGACTTTTAGCTTAAGCTTTGCCCACCTGGAGTTCTTGGGGCTGATGATGATGGCCTGGAAGACACTCAAGAGGCAGGTGGTGCCAATGGACACTCCCCTGCTCACTCTGTGAAGAAATGAAACAAGTTCGCATCCAACATCAAGGAAATCTTTCAACCCAAAAGCTGCTATTGTCCCTGGGATTCCTCTAGAGAGAATGACCAAGGAGTTGGCTACAGTCAGGTGACTGAGAATCAAGTCTGTGGACCTTGACCTGCATCCATGGAAGTAAAAGTTGGTGTAATGGTACATGAGTGAGAAATTTCCCAGGATTCCAACGACCATGTGGAATAGGAGGATCATTGCTATTTTCAAATCCATGAAGGCTATTCTGTTATTTTCCAGGCTTTGATATTTATATTCACAAGCAGAGGGTTCTGCATGGAAATATAAGCAGTAGATTACATTGTTCATGGAAAACAAAACCCAAAAATTTCCATGTACTGTTAGTTCACCCTGAGAATTGATTTCTAAAATATATTTTCTTCTGTTAAGAGATTCCCAAGTTTTTCCGTGTTTCTTTTTGTAACACTTGTAATGTATTGGTCACTGTTATGAATTCTTTATCTATTATACTGTATTTAATATTTGTGACTCTGTGAGTTAGGAGCTAGTATTATTCTCTTTGTCAGACAAAGAGAATTTAGCCACAAGGAGGTTAAGGGACTCATCTAAATAGAGGTAGAGTCAGGATTTGAACTTGGGTAACTGGGTTGCAATGACATTGGTGGTTACTATGTATGCTATTCTATCATAGCTCCCTCCTGTGGTCTTCAAATAATCCAAATACTTTGTTGTATTTTAATTATATTTTACAAGTTTAGCTGTGATAGTTTCCCATTTTTGTCTAAGTATTTACTCTATAGATCGATATCACTTATGAATGACGATTCAGAAGTCTTAATAAAATGTAGGTGCCCTGAATAATTTTCAATGATCCAACTAGATTTATTCAATGCTGATAAATATTAACATGGTAACAGAATCGTTTCAAATTTTTTGCCAGGAATTCAACTACAACAGCATCTGTCACATTAATTATTGTACAACATCCTGTTGTGGCTTAAACTATGGAACATGGAATATAAATAAGAGATAAAGTATTTTAGGGTAGAAACTAAATTAATCCTCATTAGAGACCACAAATACTAAATGTTAGTTATTTTATATAAACTAAAAGAAACTAAATAATCCTTATTTTGGAAAAGACAAATAGAAATATAAGACAAATATGCAAAATGGAATTTGGAGGCATGGAATCTTGTGCATTGGATAAATTGAAATGGAATAGAGATGAGTAGTGAACCAGCAAATAACATTGGAGTATTTTTAAAGCAGAGAAAATATCACAATTCACAAAAAGCATTCGAGCCTTAAGATGTCAGAATTTTTTTCTGCTCTTTCGCTCACTCAGGAGGGAACGTAATCTCACCATTATGTCACCAACAGACCACAGATATTTGCAGTAGAGTCCCATGTACTGCCTTCATTAAGCTTATCACACCCACATTACAGACAAATAATTCTATTTGATGAATTGCCACTCAGTTACACATTTTCTGCTGAGAATTCAATGGTCTCCATCATACTCATTACTATATGCACAGGGCATTTACAGGAATAATTATAATACTCCTGAAAATATCTGTGATTTTTGCACACTATACTGAATGGCTAATTTTGAAATTACAACCTTGAAGTACCATAAAGTTCAGATTTTGATACCACTTGGATCAAACACCAAGAACCACCTTCTGTGAGGATTTCATTAAATTACCTTAGGAGCAGCCAGGAATTGGTGTCACGTCTCAGACCTCCAGTCTCCCTCCAAAAGCTAAGCTCATGCTTCAGGAATTGTCATCCTTCCTGTGTGACACTATCACTGGATCAGTTTCTACCCAGAGAAATCCCTTTTCCAGACATTATCACTCACCCATCTCCTGTTCCGCCTCTTTCCCTTCTAGAACCTGCCTTTCAGATTGAAATAGAAAATACTCACCTGATTTCTATCTACTGCTAGGACGATGGCCTTAGTGACGGTCACAACAGCCAAAACAGGTGTGAAAGAGAGGCAGCCAGACCCTGAGATATGGGTTAGAGATTCTGTGACCTCACCTCCCCACAGAACTGCAATTATCATCTCACCTGTAGCAGCCATGATGGTCCACCGCTGGGGAGCTGAGAAAACGTCTGAAAAACTTTGTCCCACTTTTTAATTCCCAGAAACTCAAGTGTCTGGTGAGCATCTCCAAAGAGACTATTGGAGCATCTTGGAGACTCTTCATTTTTCCTGATCCCTGGAGGCAGATAGGGGCTCCCACAGAGGGAGCAGGGAAGGCTCAGGTCTGAGCCAAGAGACAATGGCAGAGCAGCATGTGTGTCTCACTGGATTCTATGATTCCCTGAGAAGTTCTTCCAAAATCTAATACTTTTCTAATCCTCAGACCCCTCGGTACCATGATTATTTAATTTTTTGGCAGACGAACGGAATCCTTCAAAGGATTTTCAGTTTGTAATTGTGAAAGTAAGAGTGCGATATCAATAACAGAGATTAGGAAACATTTGCCTTATTTGTCTAACTCAGTCCAAACTAGGACACCCAGATGAAATGGAATTTTTCTAGGAAAATATACTACACCAACATCGAGTTCAGTTGAGATTACAAATCTTTTTTTTCTTGTAAAAATACATATAACACAACATTTGCCAATTCAACATTTTTCAGGTGCACAATTTAGTAATATAAATTACATTAATCACGTGCATTGTCCATAATTAATGCCAAATTTCCCATCACCCTACAGAAACTCACTACTTCCCAAATAATGGCTCCCCCTTTTCCCTCCCGACAACCCCTGGTGACCAGTAATAAATTTTGATTTCTATACATTTGCCTCTTCTTGTCATTTCATATAAGTGAGGTTATATAATATTTGTCCTTTAGATAGGTAATTCAGTGAATGAATGTGGTTTTCCCCAAAGATGCATTGTCTCTTCTTGGATGTTTCCAGGAAAAGAACTAAAGAAGTGAGGATTATGTGTACCTATTCTTCAAATATGAGATGCACTCTGACCAATCCAGGGCAGGATGTATCTTTCTTTCTCCTAACAGCAACCCCAGGCCAGTCTGGTGGGTACACCCTCTGAGTGGCACCCTGGCCCAAATGGTCCTTATGAGATTGAAACTTAATTCTGGCCGAGTTGTATATAAATGCCTTTGCACCTGACTCTTCCAGGTGAAATACCTAGGAGCACTGATGACTAGCAGGAGGGTGAAATTACAGTTATTGTAATGGGACACACACCAGATTACCTAACCAAGATGTGTGGACCAAGAGGAGGTGAGGGAGGTGGAAACACACCGTCAGTTCATTTTTAGTAGCTTTTGTGATAAAAGGTGCACACTGGACAGAGTGCAAATGATCTGGAAAGTCTAAAACATGACACGTTACTTTCAAGGGTCACAGTGGTGTTGAAGTTAGCTCTTTGGTTGCTGATGTTGTCAACAGGGGTGAGCTGGATGGATAGCCTGAGGGGAGGTCAAAGGTCCATTCTGCCAGGAGTGGTTGGAGGCCTCCCCAAACATGAGACAATGGGTCCACTTCTAGAGGGAGTCATAAGTCTGGCATTCAGTGGTAGCTTCTGCTCCAGAAAAAGAGTCAGAATCAACCAGCAGCTTGATGCCAGTTGGTTTCTTTAGAGAAGAGGCTCTCCCCATGGGTCTTCACATGAATCACCCAGACAGTCAGATCCACAGATGACATTCGTTTGCACAGTTTAAAAAGAAAGAAAGAAAGAAACAAACAAACAAAAAAAACAGTTGCCATCAAGTCAATTCTGACTCATAATGACCCCATGTGTGCCATGTATAACTGCTCCATCGGGTTTTCATGACTGTGACCTTTCTGAAGCAGATCACCAGGCCTTTCTTCTAGGCACCTCTGGGTGGGTTCAAACCACCAACCTTTCATTTAATAGTTGAATGCTTAACCATTTGTACCTTTCAGGGACTCCTTTCACGGTTAATAGCCTCCAAAAGGGGTGTCCTTATTTCACCAGTATATCACTTACAAAATGGCAGACCAAAGTGCTAAAATACAGCTAAAAGCCCCAAACCCTGAGTTGACCAGTGAGTAATAGAATCATGCCTGTTTTCAGTTCTGCATAGCTGGCACTGAGTCTAAACAATAACACCAGCCCAGTGGACACCATACCTTTCAGCTTAGTGGAGCCATCAGTGAACCAGAGCCAGGCATTCAGGGGACACTCTATGGAGGACCCCATAGAGCCAGCAACTTTGCTTCAGGGGGCAAAGCGAGGCATAAAACATCCCTCAAAGAAAGCTATAGTATTTACCTCTAAAGTTGAGATATTGTTGGGTGCAGGGTGGTTATTTTTTGTGTGTGTGTGTGTGTGTTGTTTTTCTTCCTTGAATACTCTATTTCTATCTGACAACCAAGGCTTTATGGACTCTTTGCACTTTGTTGGGTACAAGCTATCCCACCCTAAAATGGGAATATCAGGCTGGGGAACCACAAATCTCTTATGCTCAGGCTTCAGAGTAGACAAGAACTGAGGCGCAAGCTAAAAGCTGACTTTCGAAAGTTGTGTACCTGGTCATTGTGTCAGGGTAGCTATGAGTCCAAAGACCCAAGGGCCTCCTCTAGGTATAGGCCGCTTCCATTTGCAGTGGCTTCAAATGACAAAATTATCAGTCACAATTTTCCTTGAATACAATAAGAATTAAGCATTGTAAATCTGAACACCTAGTTCCAATAAACTTTAACTGGAAAACAAGACTCTGAATTTCTTCAGGTTTTATCAGCCACTATTTCTGGTAGAGATGAGATAACATCCTAATTAGGGTTATTGACATTAAGGCTTCTGACTTGCCAACAAACAATTTTAATTTTAGGTAACAATAATTTTAAAAGATCCCATATTACAGGAATAAAAAAATTGACTATTTACACAATAAATGTTAAAGAAAATTAATAATACAATAGGGCAGTGATCGAACAGCCAAAAATCAACATGATCAGTTGACAAAAATGCTGATCAATGTATGTTATGGATTATTTTCTTGTTCTTTTTTTTTAATTTGGGGGGAACACAAAGGCAGATAATTCATTATAAGCCTTGTTAAGTATATGTTAGTTTATATTTCCTCCTGAAATAAAAAATATTTGAATGGAACACTAGTTTCCTGTTAAAACTTTAGGAAACCACCAGGGTGGCACTCAGATTTAGATAAACATTAGAAGTTATTGTACTGAGCAGTGTCTAATCAATTATGAACTTCAAGATAGTACTGGTTATATATTTCAAAGTATGAACTACAGGTATAATCTAAAAGGACTCACAGAAAAAACATTTTCTAATTTCAAAGACGTGGAGTAAGTAAACAGTAGCTACTTACACACAAACAAAATCAGAATAAACACTCAACTTTTAAGAGAGTCCGTTTTAGCCCTGGCTTTACCACTTACTAGGGACAAGATCTTGAGTGGTTCATTTTGTTCGACTGATTTGAAAATCAATTTACAATACTATCTTAGATCCCACCCAGAAGACTCTTTGATAACCACATCACATCAGCTAGAAGTTAAGGGAAATACAACTTGAGAAATAAAATGGTATTGACTCTCACACATATCACACCCAGCTCACTAGTCAGCCCAGTTTACAGTTCAATTCCTAATGATTTAAGTTAGAAGCTTCTTTCTCCAAGAGATTAGCCTTTAACAAACTAGTCTTCTTTGATCTCTTATTTCAGGATGCTTTACCTCAGCATGCGTAGCTGGGCTACAGGCTAAAAAGCACTACTTAGCTTCTTCTATGTGGAATCAACTGGCTAAAGCCAAGGCTGCACAGGATTGACTATGAAATTGATTTTAAAACACTCTAAATCCATTAAAGAAAACAAAGGCTAGAAATAACGTGCTTAGTCCATAGAGGTTTAACTTCTTTTAGTCACCTAGTCAATTTTGAATTGGCTCCCAGTAAGTAGTAGGTAGAATACTTTGTATGTATTTGGTATAGAAATTAACAAAGTTAGGCAAAATCAGGCTTTTACTTTGATAGTACAATGTGTGTTTGTGTGTAAAGTGCCAGTTTTATATACAAACTAATAAGTAAAACTTTAACATATGCTTTGAAGCAGTGAGGGTGACATCTTCCAACTAACTGGATGTTTAAATCCTGCTAGATCAAACTAGCTTAAGGGTCTCCCCACTCTAAGGCCAAGATTGCAGCTATAGAAAAGTCCTTTACAGCTAGCCTGCTTACAAAAACCAAACACTGACAAGATTTTTCATAAAAATCTGAGTAGCCTGTCTTAAAACCATCTCATTCTAGGGGACATCACTTGCACCGTCAATAAACAGGATCGGTTTTGAGGTAGCTAATCAGTTTCTAAGGTGCCATTAATGATGATTTCTCCTACTTGGGTCAATTCACATGGTGTAGCTGGTTGATAATAAAGTAGCTGATGTTTTTTGGATGAGAAGGAAAAAAATATCATCAAAATAAGAGCACATCTTCAGTTCATTTAGAAGTCAGCATCCAAGGTAAAAGAATTCTCTGTTGGGCTCGACATCACTCCTATCCTCTGGTACTCTCTTCTCGAAGAAGTTAGTTCTCCCTTCCTGTGAAATATTCTCCATAAAGTCAAATGGATTTTCTACTCTGAATACCTTGTTAAAACCCAGTTCCAGCATTAGTCTCTCTGCTACAACGCAATGTACTGCTTCATTAAAGTGCAATTCATTCTGATAAGCTTCACATGCAAGGCCTCAGTAAGGAGCTCCTATTCTATCCTAACAGCATTAATAATTATTTCTTTTACTCTCTGCTCCAAAGGTTTGTGTAGCAAGTGTTTGAACGCTATGCAGGTAAAGTCACAGTGTAAACTCTCATCTCTGCTAATGAATTCATTGGAACATGTGAGGCCAGGCATTAATCCTCGTTTCTTGAGTCAGAATATGGATGCAAAAGAACCAGAAAAGAAGATTCCTTCTATTGGGGCAAAGGCTACATCACACTTACCATAGGTAGCTTCTTTTTCCCCGATCCAATGCAAGGCCCAATCTGCCTTCTTCTTTACACAAGGCATTGTTCAATGGCATTGAAGAGAAACTCCCTTTCCTTGGAATCTTTAATGTAAGTGTCAGTAAGGAGATTGTACATTTCAGAATGTATGTTTTCCATTGCAATTTGGAAGCCATAGAGACAGCAGGCTTCTGTAATCTGAACTTGTTGGCTAAATCGCACCAGCAAGTTTTCATTCATTATGCCATCGCTTGCTGCAAAGAAAGCCAGAACATGTGATGTAAAATATCTTTCTTTAGGCTTCAGGGCTTCCCAGTGCTGAATGTCCTTGGAAAGATCCAGCTCCTCAGCAGTCCAAAAGGAAGGCTCAGCTTTCTTATACATCTGCCAAATATCATGACAAAGCAGTGGCGGTGATTTTCTCTCAGCAATGGTTCATCCTTCACGCTAGAGGCAGGTACTTTAGTATTCTCCAGCACCTAGAAGATCTTCCTCACCGCCTTGCCGGCCAGAACGCGGGCACTGCTAAGGGACCGGGAAGTATTCTCCTTAACCGCCAGGCTGAGCCCCTTCAAGGGAGAAAGCCGGAGCTGCTGCTGGTCAATGGTGGCGAGTGGGACGCGAACTGAGAGCATGGCTATGGCCTGAGAAGTCAGCGAGGTGCAGGCGGAAAGTGCAGGAGACCTTACAAATCATGCGGAATGGGCCCAGTTTTCCTTTCAATGATTCTTGCCCCTTGAGGGTTACAAGGTAGTGAAAGTTCCAGTCTAGATGTTGTTTCTCAGTCCATTGCTGCACAAGGGCCCCTGTAAAGGGAGAACCCTGATCACTGTTAATTTCTTTAGGAGTACCATACATGGATATTAGTTTTCCAAACCGGAAATTGGCTCTTACTTGGAGTAATTACTTGGAGTAATCCACTGTAGGTATCCACACATGTGAGACTAAATTGATATCCCTTACTTGTAGGTTGAGGACCTATATAAACCATTTGCTAAATCTGTAAGGGGCCCTTTTAATGGCCCCCTTTTAATGTGTTATGTCTTATACTTAAGTGGAGCAGGGAGCTAGTGGCAACATACTGAATGTGATGCCCCACCTTTCTTATGTATCCACATAGCTATATTTAGGTGATCAGTGGGGACAGTGGCCCTCACATTGCTGCTAGGGCGTCTGCTTCTACATTTCCCATTAGGGAGTTCACTGTGTGTGCTGGGACATGATAAACAGTTGCTTTAGATTCAGGTCATGCAGTTTGTCTCAGATATCTTGCCATAGTTCTTGCTCCCACAGGGATTTCCCACCCGTCCTTTTCCTCTTGGGGTATCCACAGAGTGAGGCCTTTTATTACTGTCCAAGATTAAATAAAAATAGTTAAGGGATGGGGCTCTTGGGTGATTATTAGCCAGGCTGCCCTTAATTTGATCCATTGGCTATTGCACCCAGTACCCCTTTCTATCTAGATGGCATCAGTAGCAGATAAGATAGTAACAGCTGACCATTCAGGGGGCTGGCCTGCACTAGAATCATCTGCGTACCAGGCATGTTCTGGGGGTATGCTGGTGCCCTCCTTGACACACCTAATTGTCGCCTCCCACCTGCAGTCTTTGTTTTTTAAGGTATCATTTGATTTTTTTACACTTTTCAAAATTGTGGTAAGTATATATATACTTACCACATATCTATATATCTATATATCTATATCTATATCTATATATATAGGAGTCCTGGTGGTGCAATGGTTAAGAGTTTGGCTGCTAATCAAAAGGTCAGCAGTTCAAATCCACCAGCTGCTCCTTGGAAACTCTATGAGGCAGTTCTGCTCTGTCCTATAGGGTCCTTATGAGCCAGAATAGACTCGTCAGCAACGGGTTTATATGTATATATAACATTTACCATTTCAACATTTTTACATATACAACTCCGTGAAGTTAATTATGTTAATCATGTTGTTCAACCATTGCCACTGTTTGCAATTTTTTTCATCATCACCATTAACAGCTCAGTTCCCCCCAAGTAATGACTCTGTTTTCCCTTCCCTCATATCCTTAGCAGCCATTAAAAACCTTTGGTCTTCATATATTTGCCTATTCTGGATATTTCATATAAGTGGGACCGTACAATATTTGTGACTGACGTATTTTACTCACCATATTTTTTTAAATTCAGTGCACACATCTGCTTATATTGCTCTTTGTTGCCCTGAATTTTATTTTTCCGATATTTACTTGAAAATATTTTTAATACCAACAGTCCACGGGTTATGAACATCTGACATACAGACAACTCGTACTTAAACGACTGCCATAAAGTCTATTATATTAAAAATTAAGTTTAAATACAATGGTTCATAGTAACAAAAGCATGCACTACTTTGTGAAGCTCATGAAAACACTGCGCAGTTTTAAAGTGTTTCTTAAGTATTTTGTATGCATAGAAAGGTAAAACATATCCTATATACTAAGGCAAGCATTTGCTTAACTAACACTAAACAGGAACCATAGGTGCCTGTTCTGACTTACATACAAATTCGACTTGAAGACAGACGTAGGAATGGATGTTGTTCCTAACTTGGGGACTGCCTGTATACTAATCTTTCTTCAGGGTCCTGATTATATTTCAGATAGCCACCGTTTTTCTTAGAATGTAAGGTACAAAATTCAGAACGTGGCCTCCAATGCTTTCGATAATATTACCCTAATTTTTCTTCCAATTCACTCCAGGCCACTGTAATACTTACAATATTATAATACAGGGCCACACCCCTCCCCAGGATACCGGTTTCCCAAAGGTCCATCCCAGATGATACTCCTATTTAATGAAACAGACCTTAAAATTTCATGTCCAGTTAAATTTTTAGAAAATTTTATATCTCAGATTAAAAATACATGCTCAAAGACAATTCCAGTAATATCACTTTATTTCACCAGTCTTAGGGGAAGTACAGCAGGAATGCTCCTGAAAAGCAAGGATGGACAGACTTGGGGTCACTTACACTGGATGCATCATCAGGAGGGACAACTCTCTGGAGAAGGACTTCATGCTTGGTAATGTAATGGGTCAGCAAAAAAGAGAGAGACCCTCAATGAATGGACTGACATAGAGGCTACAATGGGCTCAGATATACCAATAGTTGTGAGGATGGTGCAGGATCAGGCAACTTTTCATTCTGTTATACATAAGGTCTCCATGAATCGAAGCTGACTCAACAGCAACTAACAAGAACAACCACAGTATTTCAGGCTTAACTGTATTATTACTGCAGACTTTGAACATCTCCATTGCAGCCATTAATAAAATACAAGTCTATAAATACATAACAACGATATTGGATTTCATTTCTTATTGCTACTATTATTTCCTACTTATCATTGAGACAGAATTGCAGTCTGTCTAGTTCACCACTCTCTCTGCAATGAGACTGGTCTGTAATTGTTCTTAAGATTCTGTGAGGGATGAGTTCATCTATGACTGAACATGGTGAAATATATATGGACTATATTTTTCTCATGAGCTATTTAAATTATATGTTCTTTCTACAGCAGACAATGCAGAGTCTAGATACACGGGAGTCACTGCTTATGAGAACGAAGGGGCTGACCGTTGGGAAACACACAGTAATTAATGGAGATACGTTCACCAGCCACCAACTGGGATTATCAAAAACAGCTAAATAAGCATAAATAATGGAGGAGAGGGCATAAAATGATACAAAGGTGCTCACCAGGACAAGGATGCTTTGGGTGGCTCTGGTCTCAACAGAGGATCTTGGGGAAATGTTTTTCTTATGAATGTGTTGGACCCACTGCTTGTGTCTGTACAGGATGAAAACTATGGAGCCTCTGGCCCAGGACATGAATCCCAAACATAAAACATCATGGGAGGATATCAATGCTGCATAGAGTGAGAATGTGACATTGTCATGTTGTGTAGTAGAGCAGTATTCCAATACATTTTTCTTTATGATGGTGTCGTTGCTCCATTTGCCAGTCACATAAATAGGAAAAATGGCATTGACCAGCATGTGTAGTATCCAGCAGAGGATATTGGAGGGACCAATGTACTTTAGGGCTTTTTGTTTAAGCTCTGCCCACCTGGAGTGCATGGGGCTGATGGTGATGGCCTGGAAGACACTCAAGAGGCAGGTGGTGCAAATGGACATACCCCTGGCCACCCTTTGAAGATATAAAACAAGTTTGCATCCAAAATCACTGAGGAAATGTTTTAACCCAAAAGCAAGCATTGTCTGGGGGACTCCTATAGAGAGACAAGGAGTTGGCTACAGTCAAGTGCCTGAGAATCGAGTCTGCGGACCATGACCTGCATCCCTAGAAGTGAGGGAAGATGTAATGAATTATGAGTGAGAAATTCCCCAGGATCCCAATGACTATCTGGAATAGGAGGATCACTGCTATTTTCACATCCGTGGAGGCTATTCTATCATTTTCCAGGGATTCAGATTCAAATTCACAAACAGAGGGTCCTGCATGGAAACATGAGTTGTGGCCTACGTTGTTCATGGAAAAATAAAATACAAAAATTTTCTACTTACCATTACTTCACTCTGAGAATTAATTTCTAAATATATTTTCTGTTGTTAAGAGATTCCCAATATTTTCTCTGTTTCTTTTTGTAGCACTCACAGTTTTGGTCATTGTGTTTAATTTTTTTCCTGTTCTAAATTATTTAATATTCATGACCCTATGAGTTAGGAGCTAATATTATTCTCCTCTGTCAGACAAAGAGAATTTAGCTACAGAGAAGTTAAGCGGCTCATATAAACAGAGTCAGGATTTGAACCTGGTTGCAATGACACTGTTGTTTACTACTGTGATATTCTATCGTAGCTCTCTTGTGTGGTCTTCAAATAATGGAAATAACTCTTACATTATAAATATATTTTGTAAGTTTAGTTGTGATAATTTCCCATTTTGTCTAAGTATTCTATAGACCAATAGCACTTATGAATCAAAGTTTAGAGGTTATAGTAAAATGTAGATGCCCTGAATAATTTTCCATGACCGAACTGGATTTATTCAATAAGTATTAACATGGTAACAGAATCATTCTTTTTTTTTGCTGAGAACTAAAGTACAATGATATTCATCATAGAAATTATCGTACAAAACTGTGCTGTAGTCCTAATTATAGGACATGGAGCATAAATACATAATAAAGTATTTTGGGGTTAAAACTAAATTAATCCTCATCACAGATCATGTAACCATATATTTGTTGTTTTTGAAAAATGAAGAGAAATTATAATTAATATGTGTTTGAGAGAAGATATTAAAATAAATACAAGTATTTAAAATTTACAGAAAAATAATTATATTTTAGCAATTGCAACCCAGATACACAGTTACTGATGAAAATTAGATAATTCAGTTAGCTCCATCATACCCATTACTACATGCACAGAGCATTTACAGAAATAACTATAGTACTCTTGAGAATTTCTTTGTGATTTTCACACACCATATTGAATAGCAGACTAATTTTAAAAGTATAACTTTGAAGCTCCATAAAATTGAGATTTTTATACCATTTGGATCAAACACCAAGAACCACCTTCCTTGAGGAACTCATGAAATTACCTTGGGAGCATCCAGGGATTAGTGTCACTACTCAGACCTCCAGTTTCCCTCCAAAACCTTAGCTCATACCTCAGGAATTGTCATCTTTCCTTTGTGTCACTAGCACTGGACCAGTTTCTACCCCAGAGAAATCCCTTTTCCAAAATTATCACTCACCCATCTGCCTCTATGCCTTCTAGAACCTGCCTTTCAGGCTGAAATAGAAAATACTCACCTGACTCCTACCTACTACCAGGATGATGGGCTCAGTGACGGTCACAACAGCCAAAACAGGTGTAGAAGGGAGGAAGCCAGACCCTGCAATACGAGTTAGGGATTCTGTGGCCTCACCTCCCCCCATAACTGCCGTTATCACTTCACCAGTAGCAGCTAGATGGTCCACTGCTGAGGAACTGAGAAAAGTTCGGAAAATCTTTGTCCCACTTTTTAATTCCCAGAAACTCAAGAGTCTGGTGATTATCACCAAAGAGACCATTGGAGTGTCTTGGAGACTTGATGAATAAGAAACATCATCTGACTGATATGCATACACACCCACATACACACACATACATACACATTTATATATATACAAATGTATGCATGTGTGTATGTGTACCACCGCTCTCTTTTAATATGACTGTTTTATACGTGCTTAGATTCTGTGTGATGAATAAACAAACATCTGAACTTTGTGGAAAAGCACACAATTTACATATTTCTAATAAGACTAGGGAGTTTTATGTTACTTATCCAGGCAAAGCGAAAGCAGAGCCTGGAGACATTGGAGGCGCTAATTATGAGAACAAAGGAGCTAACAGTAGGGAAACATGCACTGAATAGTGCCAAGATGTTTAACAGCCACCCTGTAATACTAAAAAGAGCCAAACAAACTTGAAAGACGGAGGACAGGGTGTAAAAAGACGCGAAGGTGGTCAAGGACAAGGATGGTTTGGGTAGCTCTGGACTCAGGGGAGGATGTGGTGGAGACATTCCTATGAATGTGTTGGACCTGCTGCTTGTATCTGTACAGGATGAAACTAATGGAGCTGTGGGCCCAGATCATGAATCCCAAACACACAACATCAGGGAATAATAACAACACTGCATTCAGTGAGCCTGAGGTTTTGCCGGGAATTCACCATAACTATATCCTAAATCTCTTTTCTTCGTGAAGATTTCATTGCCCCAAATCTAGTGACATATATAGGAACTATGATATTTACCAGCATGTGCAGGATCCACCAAAGGAATATGGAGAAGCCCGTGTACTTGGGAGTTTTCATCTTAAGCTCTACCCACTTGGAATTCTGGGGCTGATGGAGATGACATGGAAGATATTCAGGAGGCACGTTACTACCAGTGGACCCTCCTCTGCCCTTTCTATGAAGACAGAAAATAAGTTTGCATCTAAAATCATTAAAAAAATCTTTTCACTCAAAAGCTGCCATGGTCCCTGGGATTCCCCTAGAGAGAATGATCAAGGTTTTGGCCATAGTCAGGTGCCTGAGAATCAAGTCTATGGACCTTAATCTGCATTTAGTGAAGTAAAGGAAGGTAAAATGGAAAAGAAGAGAAAATCCCCAGGATACCAACTGTCTTCTGTAGTAAGAAAATCATTCATATTGTCAAATCCCTGGAGGACATTCTCTCAGTTCCCGGTGATTGATGTTTGTCTTCAGAGCCAGAGAGTCCTGCATGGGAAGATGAGACATGAGTTACATGTATCATGTCATCTGAAATCCACTGTGCTCCGCTTACCCTTAATTACCACTTAGAAACATTGCCTTTGTTTTCCTTTCATTAAAAGATTTCCAAGAGTTGGGTGTATAACCTTTAAAGAGTACTTATTATGTAGGAATCTCTGCTATGAAGATTGTACATGTGCTACCTTCTTTATTCTTCACAAATCTCTGAGGCAGGCACTACCATTAATTTCATTATAAAGATAAGGAGAACTTAGGCACAGAGAAGTTAATTGATTTGTCTAAATTTATATGTTGGTTAGGTGCAGAGTGAGGACTTGAACCTGGCTGTGTTGGTTGCAAAGACAGTACATTTAGCCACCAAGCTCTACTAACCAAGCTAGTTAGCTGTGTTCTTCCAATAATCCAGACCTGTTTTTAGTTTTCTGTTGACACTTTGTCATTTTATTTTACATTGGTGATATTTTATTTTTCAATGTTGGTTGTAACAGATTTCCATTGCTGCGTAAAAATTTATTCTATAGGCCAATATCGATTATGGATAATGATTTAAAGATCTTAATAACATGTAGATTTAATAATTGCAGTAGAATACTATAGGAACCTGCCTCACCACCTGGTTGGATTTAATGAATGGCAACAGAATGACATATTTGCTTCTATGCCAGGAACAAAATACATTGGCACCTATCACAGGAATTATTGAACAACTCACTTCAAGCCCTATGAGACATGAGATAAAATAGTGGACAGTAGAAACTCAATTATTACTATTTTCACCTCATATACTCATCAATTAATTCATACATTAATTAAGTAAAAGTATAGCAGTAAGATGAGATTTGTGAAAGATATTAACTACAAGACACTTACGGAAAATGAAATCTGTAAGGCATGACATCTTGTGCTTTTTATAAATTGAAATGATTGATTTTTATATTAATATTAGAGTATTTTTCAATCAGAGAAAATAGCACAAGATACGTTTGAGCTTGACAGCTGCTGGGTAAAACCCATTGTTATAAAGTTATCTTTTCCTTAAGTGCAGCTTCACTAAAATCAACAGGGAAAACAGGCTCCTTGTAATCAACAGACTATGATGTTTTCAGGAGACACAATTGCTGTGTCCATTAGTACATCATCACCACAATTAGAGAAAATGTTTCTATTAGAGCAACTTCCATTCAGATACACTATTTCTGACAGGATTAGAGAATTCATGTAGATTCATCCTGCTGTGAGTTAAGAGTGTGGAGGTGTTAGTGGTACACCTCTAGTAATCCTGAAAATCACATGATTCCTGCAAAGTAGGCTGAAGAGCAGATTGATTTCAGAACTACAGCCTTTGAACATCTTAAAAAATCAGGTTTCATGATCACTAGGATTAAAAAAGGAGAGCTGGGGGTGCAGAGGTTAAGCAGTCAGTCGCTAACCGAGAGGTAGCGGTTTGAACCTAGCAGCTGCTCTTTGGGAGGAAGATGTGGCAGTCTACTTCCATAAAGATTTTTAGGCTTGGACCCTATGGGGCAGTTGTACTCTGTCCTATAGGATTGCTATGAGTCTGAACTCAACTTGACAGCGATGTGGTTTGGATTAAAAACCCAAAATCAAACTTCTTGAGGATGACACTACATGACATTAGTAGCCATCAGGCATGGAGGTAGGGTCTGGGACTCTATCTTTCTGTTCTAAATCAGCTCAAGCTCAAGACATAGTCTTCCTTCCTGTGGGCCACTGGAACAGTGTCGAACCCAGAAGATTTGCTTATTCCAATTTGATAGCTTACCCAGACCCTGATATGCCTCTTTCCCTTACAGATGCTGCCTCTTAGACTGAAATAGGAAATACTTACCCGACTCCTTCCCGCTGCCAGCACCATGAGCTCAGTGTGATGTCATGTCTTCTGGGACAAATGTCTGAGGGACGCTGCCAGACCCTGAGGTCTAGGTTTTTATTCTGTGTCCTCTCCTCCCCACAGAACTGAAATGATCATTTCACCTCCAGTGGCATTGACAGTGCAGGCTTGGGGAGCAGAGAACATCTCTGGAAAATGTTTCCTCAGTTGCTAATTACCAAAACCAATTACAAGTTTCCAGTTATCATCTCCAAAGAGACCATGGAAGTGTTTGGGAGAGGCTCTTTCTTGTCCAGGATCCTGGAGACAGACAGGGCGTCCCATGGCTGGAGCAGGAAATGTTGAGGTCTGACACATGGGTGACATGAGTATCTCTGGATTCTCTGCTCCCCTGAGAAGTTCTCTTACTCCAAATATTTTCTCATCTTCAGCCCATGAGCCCATTTAAGTTATGAACAAGGAAATGGAATCAGACAAAATACCTAAGAAGGATTTTTAAAGAGATAACAAGTAAAAAAAGTACACGATGCCAGTAATTTACATGAGAAATCACTGAATTATGGTGTTGGTGAAGAATATTGACTATACTTTGGACAGTCAGAAGAATAAACAAATCTGTCTTGGAAGAAGTACAGTCAGAATGCTCCTTAGAAGAGAGGATGGGGAGACTTTGTCTCACATACTTTGGACATGTTATCAGGAGGGACCAGTCCCTGGAGAAGCATACCATGCTTGTTAAAGTAGAGGGTCATCTAAAAAGAGGAAGACCATCAACGAGATGGATTGACACAGTGATTGTAACAATGGGCTCAAGCATAACAATGATCAAGAGGATGGCACAGGACAGGGCTGTGTTTCGTTTTGTTCCACATAGGGTTGCTATGTGTCAGAACCGACTCAATGGCACCTAACAACAACAATGTTTACAGAAGCAGATCACTAAGTCTTTCTTCAATGGTACCACTGGACGGATTCAAACCTACAACTGTCAGGTTAGTGGTCACATGCAACCCCTTTGCAGCACCCAGGGATCTTGCAAATGATCTGGAAAGTCTAAAACATGACACATCAATTTCATGGGTCACAATGGTGTTGGGGTCAGCTGATCAATGGCTGAAGTTGTCAACAGTAGTGAGGTTGGACAAGCAGCCTAAAGGAAGGTGAAAGGCCCATTGTGCCATGAGTAGTAGGAGACTACCCAAACCATGAGACAAACCATCAGTTTCCAGAAGGAGCTACAAGTCTAGCAGGCAGCGGTAGCCTCTGCACCAGAAACAGAGTCGGAATCAACCAGCAGGTTCCTTCCAGTCAGTCTTTTCAGAGAAGAAGCTCTAAGTATGGGCTTCTAATGAATGACTCAGATGAAATTTCTTTCCACAGTTAAAACAAAACAAAACTGAACTGTTGCCATAGAGGTGATTCTGACTCATGGAGACCACATGTGGTTTTCATGGCTGTGACCTTTGAGAATCAGATTGCCAGACCTTTCTTCTAGTCAGCTGGGGGGTTCAAACAGCCAATCTTTTGGTTAGTAGCTGATTGCTTAACCTTTTGAACCACCCAGGGACTCCTTCCACAGTTTACATCCTTCAAAAGGAGTGTTCGTATTACACCAGTATATTATTTTCAAAATGGCAAACCAAAGAGCTAGAACATGGGCAAGAGCCCAAAACTCCGATTTTACAACAGAGTAAAGGAAGCACACCTGCTTTTGGTTCTTCAGAGCTGGCACTGAGGTTAAACAGCCACACCAGCCCTCTGGACACCATAGGTTTTAGCTTAGCAGAACCATCAGTGAACCAGGGCCAGGCATTTAGGAGAAACGGAAATGGAGGGCCCCATAAAGACAGCAACTTTGCTTCAAGGGACATAAGGAGGCTTAAAATTTCCACCAAAGAAAGCTGCCATATTTTTCTGTAAATCTGAGATGTAACTGGGGCCAGACTGGTTTGTATGGGTGTGTGTGTCTTAGTTATCAAGTGCTGCTATAACAGAAATACCACAAGTGGATGGCTTTAACAAACAGAAATTTATTCTCTCACAGTCTAGGAGGCTAGAAGTCGGAATTCAGGATGCCAGCTCCAGGGGAAGGCTTTCTCTCTCCTCTGCATCTCTGGAGGAAGGTCCTTGTCATCAATCATCCCCTGGTCTAGGAGTGTCTCAGCACAGGGACCCTAGGTCCAAAGGACCCACTCTGCTCCTGGCTCTTTTTTCTTGGTGGTAGAATGTCCCCTGTCTCTCTGCTCTCTTCTTTTATATTTCAAAAGAGATTGACTCAAGATACAACCTAAACCTCTAGATTGAGTCCTATCTCATTAAAATAACTGCCTCTAATCCTGTCTCATTAACATCATAGAGGTAGGATTTACAACACATAGGAAAATCACATGAGATGACAAAATACTGGACAATCACACAATACTGGAAATCATGGCCTAGCCAAATTATCACATTCTGGGGGGACACAGTTCAATCCATAACAGGCTGTGTGTGTTTTATTTTGTTTCCCCACTTGAATATTCCATTTCTGTAGAAGTGTCATGGTGGCATCAGTTCTCATTGTCTAACGTCACAAGGGAGAGGAGAGAGAATCAAGATCAGCAGCCCAAGGCTGATTCCTATGAAGTAGAGGTCAGACATATCTTCTCTCTCCAACGTTTTTCCCAATTGTGACACCAGCCATTCTCTCATGGAACTCTGTACTTCTAGGTTTGATAATTCATTGCAATGGCCACACAGAACTCACAGACAATAGTCACAATTATGGAGTTTATTAGGGAAATAACAGTTTACAACTCAGGGTCAGGATCAACAGGTTACAACTGGGGTTCAGAATCAGGAAGCAAGTAGGCGCCATCTCCCTTCTTCAGTGCAGGACAGCTTTCTCAGTTCCTCTGGACTGTGAGGGCTCCTCTCAGCCCTCTCAGGACAGGCTCCTCTCAGCCCCCTTATGACAGGCTCCTCTTGAATCCCTCAGGACAGGCACCTCTCTCGGCCCTCTCTCCCTGCGTGTGTGCAGACTTTGCCCTGCACGGTCAAGTGCTACAAAGCTCTTTAGCTCTGCTAGTAAGTGCCAGGAGGCACTTCACTCCACCAAGAAGCCTCCTGCCTGAAGGTGCTCAGCTCTTTCACTCTGTGGGTTGGCATGCCCACTGTAGCTGCCCCTCTTCTGGGAAGGGAAGCACACTGTGCCATCTTACACGGGGTTCCTGGTTCTGCTGCCACTGTTTCTCTGCCACTGTTTCTTATGGTCTCAGGACATCTCCAGTGTTACTGTTCTCTCTCTCTCTATCTCTCTGTTTCCTGGGTCTAGGTTGTTCCCAACACAGGAACCTTGGTTCTAACGGACGTGCTTCACTCCTGGCTCATTTTAAGCCTAGTGGGATAGCAAAATTCACCAATCCCTTCATTAGGGTTCAATGCACCTTATTTGCATTCATAGCAATGCTGTTCAATCCCCTTGGTGGGCCCAAAGCACCTTATCTGCATAGTTCCATACAATCGTTTTGTAGGAGTAACAAAACCAAGTATGGCTAAAAGTGCCCTATTAAGTAATTCACCGCATCACAATTTCTGACAACTAAAGCTTTGGGGACCTTCCGTACCTTGCTGGCTCCAAGATGACCCACCCAAAAGTGGGAATATCAGGCTGGGGAGCTACCAGTCCCTCCTATTATAGGCTTCAGAGTTGGAAGGAGCTCAGGAGCAAGCTAATAGCTGACTTTCAAAAGCCGTGTATCTGGTCATTGTGTTTAGGGTAGCTACAAGTCCGAAACCCCAAAGGACTCCTATAGTTGAAGGCTGCTTCCATTTGCTGAAAAAAAAAAAAAAAGAACAAAAACGAAACCCATTGCCATGTAGTAGATTCCAACTCATAGCGACCCTAAAGGATAGACTAGAACTGTCCCATAGGGTTTCCAAGGAGCAGCCGGTAGATTTGAACTGCTGAATTTTGGTTAGCAGCCAAACTCTTAAGCACTGAGCCACCAGGGCTCCTTCCATTTGCCAGTGGCTCCAAATGACAAAATCATCAGTCACAGTTTTCAGTGACCACAGGAAGAATTGAGCATTTTAAATCCGACCACATAGTTCTAATTAACTTTAACTGGAAAACAGAACTCTGAATTTCTTAGGGTTTTATCAGCTACCCCTACTGGCAAAGAAGTGATAACATCCTAATTGGGGTTATTGAAACTGAGGCTTCTGACTTGCCAAGCAAAAACATCATCCACATAGAGAAAGATTTCGATATCAGAGAGCAGAAGCCAAGCAACCAATCAGTTGTATTCAAGTGGATTCTGACTCATGGCGACTCCATCTGTGTCAGAGTAGAACTGTGCTCCATAGAGTTTTCATGGCTGTGACCTTTCAGAAGCAGATCCCCAGGTCTTTCTTCTAGGCAGCTCTGAGTTGGTTTGATCCTCTAACCTTTCAGTCAGTAGTCAAGTGCTTAACCCTTTGCACCACCAGGGGACTCCTGAGAGTAGGGGCCCTCATGCTAAATTCTGACCCATCCACTGGTAGCAACTGGCAGTGGAGTTTATCTCACTAACTCTTCTCTGTCTGTATGTTATTGTTGCACCCCAACACACCAGTGGGAGGAGTGGCTCCAAGGGGGACAGGTCAGATTCTGAAAAATGAGGCAGTAAAATCCAAGGTGATTAGACAAGTCTTTATTAGGAAACTTACATACAGAGAGCTCAGCACCGGAAATCTGGCGACTGAAAGCAAAGTGCCAAAGGTTACTTGATGTCATGGATTGAATTGAGAGAATCTCCCAGACCAAGGAAAGATTGATGACACGGACCTTCCTCCAGAGACAACAGAGAAAGTGTTCCCTTGGAGCTGATGCCCTAAATCTGGACTTGTAGCCCACTGGACTGTGAGAGAATAAACTTCTCTTTGTTAAAGCCATCCACTTGTGGTATTTCTGTTACAGCAGCACTAGATGACCAAGACAGAATTTGGTACCGGGAGTGACGTGCTGCTCTAACAGATACCTAAAATGTGGAAGCAATTTTGAAACTGTGAATGAATAGAGGAGCAGCAGTGGCAAAGAACCAGCAGCAGCAGAACCAGGAGACCAGTGCCAGATGGCGCTGGAGCTGACCCATGGAATGAGAGAGAGCTGAGTGTCTGTGTGCAGGAGGCTTCCTGGCAGAGTAGGGGTGCCTCTGGGCACTTATCGGTGGAGCTACACAGCTTTGGAACACTTGCCCCAGCTGGGCAGATGCAGGCATAAAGCCCAAGGGCTGAGAGGCCACAGGAAAGAGAAGCTAAAGAGAAAAAGAACACAGGAAGCAGAGCTGCCTCAATATCAAAAGGTATGGCCAGGACCTCTGGAGTTTCAAAAGGTAGAGCCATGGCCTCTGGTGTTTCTAAGGGTGGAGTTGTCATTCCAATGGACTAAAAGAATTGTGCGCCTAAAGCTGAGGGAGTACAGTTGCTGTCCCAGTGGGCCTGGAAGGCAGAGCTGAAGCCCAGGGCTGAGGGGCCTCCACTCAGAATCTGGAGAGTATGGCCAATACCTAGAGTCTGGAGGGCAGGGTCATTATGTAAATTGTCTCAGAAAACAGAGGATTTTTTTCAAGCTTTGAGGGCTAATGTAATGTGTTCTGCTGACTTGCTTGGTGTCTGTTATTCCTTCTTTCCCTGCAATTTCTCCCATTTGTAATGGAAATGTCTAGCTTATGCCCGTTCTGCCATTGTACCTTTGGAAGCAGATAACTTGTATTCTAGATTTCACAGATGAAGAGGAGTTTTTTTTCTTTTTTTTAATTGTACTTCAGGTGAAGGTTTACAGAACAAATAGTTTCTCATGAAACATTAGTACACATATTGTTTTATGACATTGGTTAACAACCCCACGACAAGTCAACCCCCTCCCTTCTGGACCTTTGTTTTTTTTTGGTGAAAATATGCATAGCCAAAGATACACCATTTCCAAAATTTCTACATGCACAGTTCAGTGACATTGACTACGCTCTTCCAATTGTGCTGTTATTCTCACTTAAGATGAAGGCTTACA
>NW_004444023.1:8863113-8935428 GCF_000243295.1 Trichechus manatus latirostris
CCAATCAATTGCAAGTTTTTGCTTTTGATTGTATCCCACATAACTCTCAGGGTCTCTTCATTTTTCTTTGTTCTTTTTTCTGAGTTTTCCTCAGAGTTGTATCCAAGTATTTGTCTTCAATTCCACTGATGCTGTCTTCCACCATTTCAAATCTGCTTCTCAGTCCTTCTATGATACTGTCCATTTCTGAAATCTTGTAGTTTATCTTTTGGATTTCTAATTGTTGTTTTTGTATAATTTCTAGTTGTGAATTTGTTTTGGCATTTTGTTCCTGCATTATTTTTCCTGAATTCTTCCAATTTTTTGTCTGTATTTTCCATGAATTTGTCTGTCTTTTCTAGGAATCTGTCTATTTTTTCCTCATTTTTGTCTTCTTTTTGCTTCAACTTTTGGATAATTGTAACTATTAGAGATTTGAGTTCCCTATCAGGTAGTTCTAGTGCCTTTTCTTCCACGGGAAAGTCATCTGGTGTTTTATTTTGGATGCCTAGTGGAACCATCCTGTCCTGCTTTTGTAAATGTTTTGATATTGTCTGCTGTTTTTGGGGCATTCAGTAGTTATTTTTATCATTTATTGATTGTAGATTTGTTTGTTTGTCCTTTTTTTATTTGGCTATGTCTAAGCAGGGAGGTTGTGTGTTCTTTGTTGTTTGCTCATCTGTGGGCACAATACTTTTCGCCTCCTTCTCCAATTGGCAGGGTTAGTCGCTCAGATACAGTAGAGCAGGGCAGGTCTAGCTGAAGAGGAGTTACTGGGACGGGTTGTTTGTGGCACTTACTACAGCCACCTGGGTGGGTTGGTAATCAATGCAGGGAAGGTTCCAGTAGGCTGTGCCTGTGCTGCTTGGTGGTGCAATGTTAAGTGCACAGTGCAGGTAGGCAGGAGGTAGGGGGTAGAGTGTTATGTGTGGAGCTAAGATGGATATGGGAGAGAGGAGAGAGGAACAGAGGCCGAAAAAGTACAAACAAACAAAAAAGAGTGCCAGGGGAGGTTGCTGTTGGAGTGGAGAGATGAGAGACTATGAAATGGAGAAAAACAAAAAGGGGAAGAAGAAAAGAATGAATAAATAAAAATCAGAAAGGAAAAAGAACAGCAAATCTCCCAGGGATCCCACTGGTGCTGCTATGAGGTCTGGGGAAGTTGTTCTCAGGTGTTGCAGTACAGCCTGGCTAGAAGGCATAGAGTTATTCAGCACCAGGTAGTCAGGGAACAGGAAGAGAAGGATGGTATAGAGAGACGAAAAACTGAGTAATAAAGAAAGACAAAAAGGGGGAAAAAACAGAACAAATTTTAAAGAAAGAAACAAGAAAAGCCCCCCAAAAAACAGAATAAAAAACCCACAAAAAAAGAAATGCCCTCAGGGATCCCTCTGCACGTCTGTCCAAGCCGAGGGGGTAGGTCCCAAGCTGTGCAGCACTGCCCAGCCAGAACAGGCTCCCAACTCAAGAAAAGGAATAGAAAACAAACAATTCAAAACAAACAAACAAAATCCCCGGGATCCCACCAGCGCAGCAGCCCAGACTGGGAAGCAGTTCCACACTCGAATGGAGCTCCACAGCCCCTCAGGAAGAAGCAAAGATGGCCCACGGAGCCAGGTATTTGAGCAAAAGGAGAGGGAGGTGGTAAGAGGTAAGGAAGAAATCAAAAGAAGCAGAAAAAAGCAACACCAGCAGCCAACAAATGGCACTCAGAGAGCCGGCCAGTGCAAGAGGGTGGAATCCAAGCAGCTGGTGCTTCCCGGACAAGAGACCATGGCCACGGGAAGCAGAGGAGGCCGAGTAGGGGTGAAGAAGGGTGGGGGGGGGGAAAGCATATATCGCAAATTACCGGTTGTTTTGTCTCCCGCTGGAAGCTCCTTGAAGCTGCTTTCTCGTACCCCCTATTTGCTGGTCTCCGATAGGAGTCCAAGATGGTGGATCCATGCTGCATTAGCTGATAGGGGACCTCTGCATGAATCTCTCCGCACTCTCCTTTCTCTGTCAGTTTTCTCACTCCATTTGGTTCTTGGCTGATTTCTTTATCTCTTCATTTGATGTTTCAGGGTTTCAGGGTTGCTGTTTTCTCTGTTTGTCTTAGTTTTTCGGATCTTTGCTGTGGAGGGACGGCGTGGTGCTTCTGCCTAGAGCACCATTTTGATGGAAGTCTCATGAAGAGGAATTTTATTTTGGATTTTGGACTTGGAGTTGATTTAAGAGTTTTGCTATGATATGATGAGGTGAATATATTTTACGTGTGGCAAGGATGTGAATTTTGGGGGGCCAAAGGGTGGAGGGTCATGGATTGAATTGTGTCCCCAAAAAATATCTGTCAACTTGGCTGGATCATGATTCTCAGTATTGTATGATTGTGTACCATTTTGTAATCTGATGTGATTTCCTTATGTGTTGTAAATTCAATCACTATGATGTAATAAGATGGATTAATGGCAGTTATACTGATGAGGTATACAAGATTGGATAGTGTCTTAAGCCAATCTCTTTTGAGATATAAAATAGAGAAGTGAGCAGAGACACAGGGGAACCTCATATCACCAAGAAGGCAGTGATGGGAGCAGAGTGTGCCCTTTGGACCTGAGGTTCCTTCGCAGAGAAGCTCCCAGACCAAGGGAAGATTGATGACATGGACCTTCCTCCAGAGCCAATAGAGAAAGCTTTTCCTTGGAGCTGATGTCCTGAATTTGTACTTGTATCCTACTGGACTGTGAGAGAATAAACTTCTCTTTGTTAAAGCCATCCACTTGTGGCATTTCTGTTATAGCAGCACTAGATAACTAAGACACTTGGGTAGAGGTTTGTGAATAATAGTGGAAATTGAAAGTTTATATACCTTACCATCCAGTGCTAACATGTATGAAGTCTACATGCAGCTGAGTCTAAACAATGATTACTGGAGTTGTTTTAGTACTAGCTAATGGATTTCAATTGACGTTACCATGAAGTCAGGTGTTTGGTGTATTTTTTACTGGGCCAAGGTTTTTCACTTCTTCCCCAGAGTGCTTTTTGGGCAAGATCCATCTTATATTGTTCAGGTGCCTCTGAACCAAACCCTTTCTGCCTTGTTCTTAGAGTCTCACATGCCTCCTCTTCCCTGATTGTCCCTGAGCCTGCATGGGAGGGGGTGGGTAATGACACTAGATTTTCATGTCCCAGTTTTGTAAAACATTGTAATGATAGACTAGTACAATGAAATTTCCCTGCAATTATTATACAAAATAATCTAACTGGTAATTTTTTTCACCAGGTTCCCTATCCAGAGAACCACCCCTTGATCTCAGCCTATGAAGTATCATCTTCTAGGTGCTCAATTCTCCCTAGTTTTGCTGGTAAATGTATAATGCAGTGATTTACTAGATCTCAATTACCAGGAATATATACATAGCATTCAATTTTTAATAGAGCACAGAGGCCTCCTTGGGCCACGGTGATCATACCCAGGGCCATCAAATTTTCTTACACCACCCTCCTCTGGTTGCAGTATCTTCATTAAGGCAGCCAGTCATGTTCATTGCTGTCCAAGGCCAAGGGGACAAATTTCTGCAAAATCCCAGTCTTAGCCATAATGCTAACATTTTCTATCAACAATCAGTGCAAAGGAGAAAAGGCCAGAAGCTTTTAGTAGAAAGAAAGAAGCTTATTAGGTAGCTAAGTAGGACACTCATACTTCTCTATTAAAATGTTACTAGTATTATTTCCTCCTTTTGTTATTACTTCTGTAGCTTGTGGGGTTTTCCCTGGCTAGGTGTACCAAACCTTGTGACCAAGGAGGTCCCATTTGGCAGTGTTAATTACCTAAGGGGAGGGCAAGATCCATGTTATTGTTGTGGCTGGTGTCCCCCATGCTATAGATTGATGTCTGTCCCACTGTCACCTGCTTTCTTCCAGTGTTGTCCCATTGAGAAGAATGGGCTAAATGTCAGGGCAGGAGAATCCACTCAGCTTTATCAGCAGTAGGAGTCCTACCCATTCCCCCAGGACCTGCCATTAGATGCCACAACTGATTGTCCCCTGTCCAGGGATGATGCTTACTGGTGTCCTTAGCAGCAGTACATGTCGATAATGTCCAACTCAGGCATGAATGTTTCCGGTGTTGTCTTCCATATCCTTATACCTTGATCTGTGGGCGGCAGCTCACTATCTAACCGCTAGAATGAGGACCTCCCTCCCACAGTGGGAGCTTCATCTAATTCTCTCATAGCCTCAGGAAAAACAACTGCCAAGTGGAGAAAATTTGACAAACCAGTCAGTGTTTTTATTTGTTCTTGAAGGAGGCCAGTTTTCCTTTCAATTAATTCTGCACCCTGAGGCTTATAATGTGGTGTAAGTGCCAATCTAGAACTTATTTCTCAGTCCATTGCTGCACAGGGGCCTCTGTAAAGTGAGAACACTGATCACTGCTCTTTTCTTTAGGAGTACCATACATGGATATTAGTTTTCCAAACCTGAAATTGTGGCAGTCTGATTGGCTCTTATAGTAGGGAAATCCTGGGGGAGTCCACTGTAGGTATCCACACGCGTGAGAACAAATTGATATCCCTTACTTTTAGGGAGAGGGCCTATATAATCAATTTGCTAAATCTGTAAGGGACCCTTTTAATGGCCTGTTAATGTGCCATGTCTTGTACTTAAGTGGAGCATGGAGCTTGCAGCAACATACTGAACACGATGCTCCACCTTTCTTGTGTATCCACATAGAATCTACTTCTAGATTATCAACGGGGACACTGGCCCTCGCACTGCTGCTAGGGCATCTGCTTCAACATCGCCCATTGGGGAATTCACTGTGTGTGCTGGGACGTGATACACAGTTGCTTTAGATTCGGGTCATGCAGTTTGTCCCAGATATCTTGCTGTAGTTCTTGCCCCCACAGGGGTCTTCCGTTATTTCCCAACCATCCTTTCTCCATTGGGGTATCCACAGAGGGAGGCCTTTTATTACTGCCCAAGATTCAGTAAAAATAGTTAAGGGGTGGGACTCTTGGGTGATTACTAGCCAGGCTGCTCTTAATTTGGTCCATTGGCCATTAAGCCCAGTACCTGTTTCTATCCAGATGGTGTCAGTAGCAGGCCTGCTAGAAACAGCTCACCAATCAGGGAGCTGGGCGGCACTAGAATCATCAGTATAGCAGATCTCCTCTGGGATTGTGCCTGCCTCCTCTTTGACACAACCTATTTAATTGTTGCCTCCCACCTGCAGTCTTTTTTTGTTTTTTTAAGGTATCATTTGATTTCTTTACACTTTTTAAAAATTGTGGTAAAAAAATATACATACACACAAGTATGTATATATATACATAGAAAAACAAGTATTTGCCATTTCAACATATTTTGCCTGTACAATTCACTGACATTAAGTACATTAATCATGTTGTTCAACCATTGCCACTGTTTCCAAATTTTTTCATCACCCTTAACAGAAGCTCAGTTCCCCTCAAGCAATGACTCTTCCTTTTCCCTTCCCCCCCACCCCTGGTAAACATTAATAATTTTTGGTCTTTATATATTTGCCTGTTCTATATTTGATATAAATGAGATCATACAGTATTTGTGACTTATTTTAGTCACCATATTTTTTTAACTTCAGGGCCCACATCTTCTTACGTTTTTCTTTCTTGCTGTGCATTTTATGTTTCCATTGTTTACCTGACAATATTTTTAATACCAGCAGTCCGTGGTTGATGAATGTCTGACTTATGGTCAACTCATATTTAAAAACAGACCACCATGAAGCCTATTATATTAAAAATTTGATCAAAATACAATGGTTCAAAATAATGAAGGCATGAACAACTTTGTGATGCTCATGAAAACATTGTGCGGTTTCAAAGTGTTTCAAAGTGTTTTATATGCATAGAAAGGTAAAATATATACTATATACTATGACAGACATTTGAATAACTGATCTTAAACAAGAAATGTATGTACCTGTTCTGACTTACCTACAAATATGACTTAAAGACAGACTTAGGAACAGATCTTGTTGGCAATTTTGGGACCATCTGTATACTAACATTTCCGCAGGGACATGATTATATTTCAAATAGCCACCATTTCTGAGAATGCAAAGTACAAAATTCAGAAACTGGATTCCAATTCCTTCAATAACGTTAACCTAATTTTTCCTGCAATTACTCCTTGCAACTTACTTACAGTATTATAATATAGGGCCATACCCCTCCCCAGGTTACCAGTTTCCAAATGTCTATCCCAGATGATACTCCTATTTTATGAAACTGACTTTAAATTTTCATGTCCAGTTATAGTTTTAGAAAAATTTATATATCAGAATAAAAATACATGTTCCAAGACAATTCCAGTAATTCCACATTATTTCATCAGTCTTGGAAGAAGTACAGCCAGAATGCTCTGAGAAGCAAGAAGGGGCAGACTTGGTCTTGCTGACATTAGATGCATCATCAGGAGAGACCAATCACTGGAGATGAACTTCATGCTTTGTAAAGTAGAGGGTCAGCAAAAAAGAGGGAAACCCTCAATGAGATGGATTTACCTAGTGGTTTCAACAATGGGCTCAAACATACCTACAATCGTAAGGATGGCACAGGACCAGGCAATGTTTCATTCTGTTATACATAAGGTCTGCGTGAATCGAAGCTGATTAAACAGCAACTAACAAGAACAACAACCACATTATTTCAGAACTAACTGTTTTAGTATTGCACAGACTCTGAGAACGTCCATTGCAACCATGAATAAAATACAACTCTATAAGTACTTACATAACATTGACATCAGACTTCATTTACTACTGCTACTATTATTTTCTATGTATCAGCGGGGTAGAATCTCAGTCTGTCTAGTTCACTACTCTCTCTGCAATGAGACTGGCAAGTAATTGTTCTTAAGATTCTGTGAGGGATGAGTTCATCAATGACTGAACAAGGTGCAAAATATATGGATTATATATTTCTTATGAGAGATGGAAATTATATATTCTTTCTATAGCAGACAAAACAGAGTCTTGATACACGGGAGTCACTGCTCATGAGAACAAAGGGGCTGACTGTTGGTAAACACATACTGATTAATGCAGATATGTTCACCAGCCACCAACTGGAATTATTAAAAAGAGCCAGATAAGTATTAATTATGGAAGAAAGGGCATAAGATAATACAAAGGTGCTCACCAGGACAAAGATACTTTGGATGGCTCTGGTCTCAGCAGAGGATCTGGGGAGACTTTGTTCATATGAATGTGTTGGACCTGCTGCTTGTGTCTGTACAGGATGAAAACCATGGAGCCGCTGGACCAGAACATGAATCCCAAACTTAAAACATTGTGGGAGGATATCAACGCTGCATAGAGTGAGAATGTGACATTGTCATACTTTTCAGTAGAACAGTATTGCAACACATTTTCATTTATGATGGTATTGTTGCTCCATTTGCTAGACACATAAATAGGAAAAATGACACTGACCAGCATGTGTAGTATCCAGCAAAGTATATTGGAGGGACCAGTGTACTTTAGGGCTTTTAGTTTAAGCTCTGCCCATCTGGTGTGCATGGGGCTAATGGTGATGGTCTGGAAGACACTCAAGAGGCAAGTGGTGCAGATGGACATACCTCTGGCCACCCTTTGAAGATATAAAACAAGTTTGCATCCAAAATCATTGAGGAAATGTTTTAATCCAAAAGCAAGCATTGTCTGGGGGACTCCTATAGATAGAATGGCCAAGGAGTCGGCTACAGTCAGGTGCCTGAGAATCAAGTCTGTGGATCGTGACCCACTTCCATAGAAATAAAGGAAGATGTAACGAATTATGAGTGAGAAATTCCCCAGGATCCCAATGACTATCTGGAATAGGAGGATCGTTGTTATATTCAAATCCATGGAGGCTATTCTGTCACTTTCCAGGGCTTGAGATTCAAATTCACAGAGAATTCTTCATGGAAATGTGAGCTGTGGCCTTCATTGTTCATGGTTTAGAGGTCATAGATAAATGTAGATACCCTGAATAATTTTCCATGATCCAACAGGATTTATTCAATATATATTAATATGGTAACAGAATCATTCTTTTTTTTTTTTTGCCAACAAAGTACAATGACATCCATCACAGAAATTATTGTACAAAACTATGCTGTGGTCCAAATTATAGAACATGGAACATAAATAAATGATAAAGTATTTAGGGGTAAAAACTAAATTAATTCTTATCAAAGATCATGTTACCATGTATTTGTTGCTTTCGAAAAATGAAGTGAAACTAAAATTTTTTTTGGAAAAATATAAAACATAGGACAAATATGCAAAACTACAGAAAAATAATTCTATTTTGCCATTTACTATCCAGTTATAGTTTCTGCTGAGAATTAGATAATTCAATTAGCTCCATCATACCCAATACTACATACCAGAGCATTTACAAAAATAGCTATAGTACTCCTAAAAATTTCTTTGTGACTTTGCACATCACATTGAATGGTGGATTAAATTTGAAATTACAACCTTGAAGTACCATAAAATTCAGATTTTAATACTGCTTGGATCAAACATTAAGAACCACCTTCAGTGAGAATTTCCTAAATTGCATTAGGAGAAGCTGTGGGTTGGTGTCAGGTCTCAGACCTCCAGTCTCCCTCCAAAAACTCAGCTCATGCCTCAGGAATTGTCGTCCTTCCTGTGTGATGCTAGCACTGGGACAGTTTCTACCACAGATAAATCCCTTTTCCAGATATTATCACTCACCCAGCTCCTAATTCGCCTCTTTCCCTTCTAGAACCTACCTTTCAGGCTGAAATAGAAAATACTCACCTGACTCTACCTACTGCCAGGATAATGGGCTCAGTGATGGTCACAACAGCCAAAACAAGTGTGAAAGAGAGGCAGCCAGACCCTGAGATATGAGTTGGAGATTCTGTGACCTCACCTCCCCACAGACCTGCAATTATCATCTCACCTGTTATGATGGTCCACCGCTGGGGAGCTGAGAAAAGTTCTGAAAAAATTTGTCCCACTTTTTAATTAATTCCCAGAAACTTAAGTGTCAAGGAGACCATTGGAGCATCTTGGAGACTCTTCATTTTTCATGACCCTTGGAGGCAGACAGGGGCTCCCATAGACGGAGCAGGAAAGGCTGAGATCTGAGCCAGGATGGACTGGTAGATCAACTCATGGGTCTCACTGGATTCTCTCCTTCCCTGAAAAGTTCTTCCAAAATCTAATATTTTGCTAATCCTCAGACCCCTGAGTACCATTAACCTTTAATTTATTAACACAGAAATGGAATTGCATAAAGTACCTCAGAAGGACTTTTAATTTGTAATTATGAAAGTAAGAGTGTGATATCAATAATAGAGGTTAGAAAACATTTGCCTCTTTTGCCTAACTCAATACAAATATACTTGGAAACCCAGATGAAATGGATATATTCTAGATGAAAAATCTTGGCTGTAATTTTTATGGAAGCAGATCTTCATGCATTTCTTCAGCAGAGCCCCAGTGTAGGCTAGAACTGCCAACCTTTAGATTAGCATCTGATCGAAAACTGCTTGCACCATCTAGTCTCCTTTCTGAAAAATTCCAAGTCTAAATAGAACAATATCAATAGATGAATGTTGCCTTTGAGTCGATTCCAACTCATGGCAACCTCATGTGTTATAGAGCAGACCAGCTCCATAGGGTTTTCTTGGCTATAATCATTATGGAAGAAGATCACCAAGCCTTTTTGGTGTTATCGCTGATTGTGTTCAAACCCCCAATCTATAGGTTAATAGTTAAGGGCAAACCATTTGCGCCACCTAGGGACCTTTGATACTAAATACATTAATTGAAGAAATAAATCAACCAAGTAAATATAAGACTGTTATCAATGCTATGGATGATGTAAAACAAAACATATCTTAGAATGTTACTGGATGGCATAACAGTTAATTGAATGGCCATGGAAGGTGACATTAAGTTGTGATTTCTATAACAAGGAGTCAACAAGAAGACCATTCTTGCTCATGAAAAACATTCTGGAGGGAAGCGATAATGCAGGGTCATGAGACAGAGGTCAGTGCTCCATTATGGTGGGAAGGACAGAATTCAGGACATGGGTCTATAGTCCGGTGAGTGAGGGGAGACATGAGATATGAAGTGATACCGGGGGCCAGTCATGTTGGCCATTGTAAGCCAAGACGAGGACTGTGCAACTCACTTTCTAGGTGATGCAAGAAGTGAAGGAAAAATTATTACCCAAAGCACATTGCAAAATATCATCCTGCTTTCTCTGTGGGAAATAAATTGTAGGGAAGGAATTGAGAAGGCAAGGACCTGTTAAGTAGCTGTTGCAGTAATTCACATGACAGGTAAATATTGATTCTACTGATGGAAATGGGGAGAAGAACAATTCAGTAGAGGTTTGAGAGGTAGGACTTATACATGCTGGATCATATGAAAGACACCTTGAGCAACTGGCTCAATAAGATTGCTATTTACTGAGTCATTGAAAACTGGAGGAGGAACAGGCAACTGGGAAAAAGAAGCTTCTGTAATGGACTTGCTAGGAGTTGCTGGGTGGGGCAAACAATTAAGTGTTCACTAACTAATTGAAAGGTGGGCAGTTTGAATCCGTCCAGAGGCACTTTGATCTACTTCTGAAAGGTCACAGACACTGAAAACCCTATGGAACACAGTTCTACTCTAAAACACATGGGGTCACCATGACTGAGTTCATTAGACGTCAACTGATTTGGTTTTTTTGGTGTCTGATGGACTTGGTGATTTGGGGATGGTTCTTAGACCTTCAAGTAGAGATGTACTGTAGTTTATTGGAGGTTTCAATTTTACTTCCAGAAGGGGTCAGCCTGCACATAGAGATTGGGCAGTCATTAATTAAAAGGTAGTGTATAAAGCCACAAGGTAGAATGAGATCATCAAGTAGAAGTGCAAGGGTACGCAGTTACAAAACTTATTTAAGGGTCAAGCACTGGAGGAAAAAACAACAAAGAAGAATGAATCAAAAAGGAGTGACCAGTGAGGTAGGAGGAAACCAGGATGTTTCATTTCACAGGCCCTTGTTATTGTTGTTGTGGTTAGGTGCATTTGAGTCAGCTCTAACTCATAGAAACCTCAAGTATAACAGAACTAAATGTTACCCAATCCTGTTCCATCCTCACTATCACAGCTATGTTTGAGCCCATTGTTGGAGCCACTGTGTTGATCCAGCTCACTGAGGATTTCTGTCTTTTTCACTGACCCAAAAGTGTGTGGAAAGAGGGTACAGTCAACTACACTGAAATCTACTGAAGGTCATGTGAGCTGACAATAAGATGTGGTAATATGGGTGTAAGTGGTGATCATGACTAGTCTCTTCCGAACACCAGGTAAGAGCCTGACCTGAGTGAGGTGAGATGACTGTGTAAGATGAGATTGCATATGGCAAATAATTAACTCCTTTGAGAATTATGGCCAAGAAGCTGAGAAGACATATCAGCCACTGGATATAGAGTAAAGTAAGTTTAAGGCAGGGCTTGAAAAGCTGTAGAGACCAAAGTTTATTAGTGGTTAACAGAGGCAAGAAGGAGGAGGAAAGAGGTGGCCATTGTTTAAGAAGCAGTGAGTTTCTGTTTAGGGTGATGGGAAATTTGGCAATGATTATTGGTGATGGTTACACAACATGATTAATTTAATTGATATCAGTAACTTGTACACATGAGAACATTGAATTGGCAAATGTGAGATAGATAGGTAGATAGACAGACAGACAGACAGATAGATAGATGGATAGATCTTTACAGAAACACCAATGAAAAGACAGGGTTTGAAACTCAACTTTGAGTTAACACAGTCACTTTTAATATGTTACACAGGTCTCTGGGACGTACTGTTCCCATCTATAAAATGGGGATAATAACATCTGCTTCATTTTAAATGGTGTGAGGCAATTGAAAGAGTGAGAGACATGAGTGATGTCCTGAAATGGGGGTTAAAACAAGTTGAAGACTTATCACAAATATGGTGTAGTGGTTAAGAGCTATGGCTGCTAACCAAAGGGTCAGTAGTTCCCATCCACCAGGCACTCCTTGGAAACCCTATGGGGTGGTTCTACTCTGTCCTATAGGGTTACTATGAGTTGGAATCAACTGGACGGCAACAGGTTTGGTTGTTTTTTGTTTTATTAACTGGGAGAGTGGAAATGATAAAGAGCATGTGTTGGGTTAGTGGAGTGATCCAAGTGTATAGTTTATGAGGTGGAAGAGTTCAACATTTTAATTATTTGCCAGCTGAAATTTGTCTTAGTGTAAACTGATGATCTTCTTCCAAAAGGTCAAGCCTTGAACATCCTCTGGAGCAGCTCTATTCTTATCATGAGTTGAAATTGACTCAATGGTAAGTATCGACAACCACAAAGCCACGTATTATATATATGTGGAAAGAAAATATTTTCCGCCTACGAGAAGGGAAGAAGGTGGTATTGGTCTTTTTCCTTCAGTCAATAAGGTATAGAAAAATCCAACCGACAGCTGTAGCTATCCTGATATAATTGAACAAAGAGACAGGATCCATGTTCTAACTTCCTCTCATCATTTCAAAAACCATCTCCAACTTTGATATGTTTGAGCTACATGGTTTTTTATTCACTTGGCATGACCACTATTCCATTCTAACCCTGAGAACCAATTTTCCAAAAAAACCTTCACAGAGAGATTCTTGCTGACATTTGCCAAGTAGAGAAACTTGTATGCCATTTAGGAGACAGAAGTGAAGCAAAAGCGATTAATCTCAGAAGAACTTATTGACTGATGCAGAGCTTCACGGACTTCCTCATCAGACTCCATTGCACAGTCATGGCAGCCAGAAGCAGTGACTTCTCTGTCTTCTCAGTGAGCTCTGGCTTCAGAACGAAGAATGACTGTTCTCTGATCTCCCAGTTACAGTCTTCCAGATTTTCGCTGCTACAACTCCTTGCATATCCATGCTATCTTTATTTCATGTAGTAATTCCTTTATTCTCCAAATAATTATGTGTATATGCATTCCTGAAGGAACACAGACTGATACACTTGCTCAGAATGTGATCTCCATGTTTTTCAAGTCTAATCATCTCACCCACCATTAACTACTTGTATTGTTCTTATACGTCCCTAGATGACGCAAATGGTTTCCACTGGACTGCCAACATAAAGGTTAGAGGTTTGAACCCACTATAGCTTCAAATGGTACTGTGGAAGAAAAGTCCTGGTGATTGGCTTATGTAAAGATTGCAGCCAAGAAAACTATGCAGTTCTACTCTGTAATACGTGGAGTTGCCATGAATCAGAATTGAATTGACAGCAATTAAAACAATGACAACAATTGTTCCTATAGTCTATTGATTCTTCTACCACTTAATCTCAACGAAACTAATTTCAAAGATATTTCTAAAACCTAAATCCAATAGAGGAATGCTGAAACTTAAAGAAAAAATCTCATCTCTTCCCACTGAATTCAGGAGAAATTTGAAAGCTACCTACCCTAAAAGTCATTGAAGATATGAGATCCAGTATCTTTTGGAAGGAGTCCCTGGGTGGTGCAAATGGGTACAGTGCTTGGCTGATAATCAAAAAGGCTGGAGGTTCCAGTGCACCAAGGGTCACCTCAGAATAAAGGCCTGGTAATCTACTTCCAAAAAAATCAGCCATTGAAAACCCTAAAGAGCACAGTTCTACTCTGACACACATGGGTTACCCATGAATCAGAGTCAGCTCAACAGCAACTGGTAACTTGTATCTTTTAGAATAATAGAGGCAAGAGATGATGATGATGGTAATGATGATGGAAAACAGGGAGAGGAGAAATTGGTGATGAATTTAAGATGAAACAAACATATTGTGTTCCTAAAATCACAGGCGAAGAGTTACAGAGTAAGAGCACATCTTCTGCCTCCACATGACAGGTAGATTTAAGTTCATCATCTTCCATCATTCTAGAATTACGACTTGAAGAGAAACTGTTTCTTCAATTTATAAATCACCTACTGTGTACAAGTTACTGTCTTATGTGATTTTTTTCATGTCACACAATTCTCAAAACAGCCGTTTAATTCTTGTACGCTCCACATTTTCACCTCAGCAAGAGAAGCCAGAGATGTAAGTTAAGTTCACAACCTGGGTTACAAGGTGCAGAAGAAAAAATTGCAAGAGAAATTTAAATACGGTTGAAGACAAAAGAATTTCATAACATCTTGCTTAACACCATTGTGTTGAAATGAGTTTCTTTATGTAGCCATTTGTCTTGGTTCTTCAGAAAAACAGCTTGAGATAGTTTCCCCCTAAACCCTCAGGATTTACATTTGCCTTAGTTTTCTACGCGAGAAGCTTTGTTACATTTGTCCAGGTTGATTGACATTTGCTTGGCAAGCCGTAAACAACTTGTGGTTTGATACGTTTTGCTGGCCCTAGGCTGCAGTCTTCCCTGTGATTGGTATGCACCTTCCAGGGACTGGTCAATATACTATGCAAATGAAGTATCTGTGGCCTACAGAGAAGAGATAGTTCAGTTCATGGACCCTGCTGGGAGAGGCCATGCCTTGAAATTGGCAAGGAGTTGTGTATATAAACAGTCAAGCCCACAGAGGTGTTTCAAACAGAAAGAAGCAGGAAAAGAAGCAGAAGGAAGAAAGAAGAGAGAAGCAGAGAGAGAGAGAGGAGTCAAGGAACCTCCTAAAAGAGCTGTAACACAAGTCACGGGCTATAACACAGAAGACAATGAGAGATCCAGAAGGGGCCCAGTGGCAGAGCCGGCGGCGATAGACTGCAGGGCTGAGAAGAGCCCGTCCTGAGGAGGCCGAGGAGCCTGTCCTAATAGGGCTCAGAGGAGCCTGTCCTTAGGGGTTTTAGCAGTCTGTCCTGAGGGGCCCAAGAGGAGATAAGAGAGCTGTCCTGCACTGAAGAAAGGAGACTGCCTACATGCTTCCTAATCCTGATCCTGAATTCTAGACTATTGATCCTGATCTTGAGTTGTACCCTGTTACTTCGTTAATAAACTACTTAACTGTAAAGACCATCTGTGAGTTCTGTGTGGCCATTGCAAGGGTTTATCAAACCCGGAAGAGAAAACAGAATGCCGTGGGACGGATGGCTGGTGTCAAAATTGGTAAAAAGTTGGAGGGTGGAGGTATGTCTGACCAATACCTCATAGGGATCAGCCTTGGTCTGATCTTGATTTACATTATCCCCTCTGAAGTTAGACGGTTCTGACATTACAATTGCTACTACCATTTTAAATCCATAATCTCAAACTGGTGCAACTTAACTAAACATGTTTTGAAAAACAAACAAAGAAACAAACCAAACACATTGCAATTAGATCAATTTTGACTCATGGTGACACCATGTGTTACAGAGTAGAGCTGCCCCATAGGGTGATAATTACACATATTTATGTAAGAAATATTCATATAACAGGGGCACAGTGTCATATGTTGTCAAAAATAAAGGTGATATACCCCTAAGATGTGACTCTTGGGTTGAAATCAGAGATGTCATAGGTGATGGCTGCAGTTGTTTCAACCAAGCTATGTGGGTAAAAGCCAACTGGCACTGGCTGGAGGTCTAGGCAAGTGTTGAGGAAATAGAAAATGGAAAGTAGGTGACTGATTTAAAATTTAGTATAAAGTAAAAAATATTGTCAGTAGCTTTCTTTATTTCTTTCAACAAATACTGATTAACCGCCTATGAAGTTTAAGGCTCTATTTTAAGCCCTAAAAGACAATAGTGAGTAAGGGATTTATGGTCATTTCTTTCAAAACCTATTGGTTATTGGCTAAGTGCTCAAAAGTATGATCAGGTTTTCTGACTATGAAATGAACCAAACCAAAAAACCAATCCAGCTGCCAAGCCAATTCCAACTCATGGTGACCCCATGTGTTTCAGTGTAGAACTGCACTCCATAGGGTATAAATGACTGTGATCTTTGGAATTTTATTACCAGGCCTGTCTTTGAGGACACCTCCAGGTGGACTGGAACCTCCAACCTTTCGGTTAGCATTCAGCATGTTAAACTTTGCACCTTCTGGGGACTCCATGAATTGAACAGTTGCACCTAACGACTCACCATGATATCTGTCTTGCCTCAGCACCTGCATCCCCAATATGGGGATGGTAATATTGCCCATGTCACAGGTTGTCTTGTGATTAAGTTATCATATGCAAGGCCCCTGCTCCACATCCAGATATGGGAGCCTACTGTGTATTTTCGCTGTTTTGTGGTCATTCAGCACAGTGATTAAGGATGTGACCTTGGAAGCAGGCTGGGTGGGTTAGAAGTGAGCATCACACACAGGAGTTCACTGCTGGACCCTTGACTCCACCCACTCGCAAAAAGAGCTTTGACTTAAACCATTTTCAACTTGTTAAGAGGAAAGTATCTCAGTTTCCAACATAAATGGCCCACACAATTCTAAGCTTTTACTTTCAGTAGTTGGAAACATTTAAATTGAAATGGGGAGCAAGCAGCCCTGCTCCACTAGACACCACAAAGATTCCAAGGGGTCCAAATGCAGACAACCCAGTTCCTTAGGGACAAAAGCTAACAGGTCTGTAAACACCCAGGGGACGGGGCACAGGGAACGTCATCTCACCTCCTTCAGATCATGCTCTTACCTGCTCTTCTAAAGAGACTTCTTTCGTTGTGGCCACCACCTATACCCCTGTCACCATGTCTTACGATCACCTTTCTTCTATTGTGCTCGTGTGATCTTCAGCAACTTCCAGCACAGTTGACCTCACCCTCCTTCTGCACATTTTTGGGGTGATTTCACTGACTGTGAAACAACACACTCCTGGTTTCCTCCTACCTTGCGAGCCACCATTATTCATTCCCCTTTGTTTTACCTTAAATTCCCCCAACTGCTTGACCATGAATGGATTCTGGACCCGCCTACCCTGCCTTACCCATACACTTCTACTCCATGATCTCATTCCATCTTGTAGCAGAAACTTCCGTTAAACAATCTGGTCCTGGTGCTTTCACTGATATGGGACTCTTGTAATCTTTTCCCTTTTCCCTACTGATATGGTTCTGTTTAGATTTACTATCTCAACTGGAAGGAGCCCTGGTGGCACAATGGATAAGCGCTATGCTGCTAGGCAGAGGTTGATGGTTCCAACCCACCAGTTGTTCCACGGGAGGAAGATGAAGCAGTCTGCTCCCATAAAGATTTGCAATCTTGGAAGCCCTGTGGGGCAGTTCTATGCTTTCCTAGAGGGTCATTATGAGTCGGAATTGGCTGGACGGCAGTGGGTTGGGTTTGTTTCAACTAAGTTGTGGAAAAAAATTTTGAGGTTCTTCAAAAACTTAAATATAAAACTTCTATAGGGCCGAGCAATTCCTCTCCTTGATGTATACCCAAGAGACTTAAAAGCAGTGACACAAACAGACAAACGTACATCAATGATCACTGCAGCACTACTGCAAATATCCAAAAGGTGAAAACAACCTAAATGTCTATCAATGAATGTTACATAAACAAAATGTGTTGTTGTTGTTGTTGTTGTTAGGTGCTGTCGAGTCAGTTCCAACTTGTAACAACACTATGTATAACAAAATGAAACACTGCCTGGTCCCCCACCATCCTGACAATCGTTGTTATGTTTGAGCCCATTGTTGCAGCCACTGTGTTAGTCTGTCTCATTGAGGGTCTTCTTCTTTTTTGCTGACACTCTGCTTTACCAAGTCTGATGTCCTTCTCCAGGGACTGGTCCCTCCTTATAACATGTCCAAAGTAAGTGAAATGAAGTCTCTGCATCCTTGCTTCTAAGGAGCATTCTAGATGTACTTCTTACAAGACAGATTTGTTCATTCTTCTGGAAGTCCATAGTATGTTCAGTATTCCTCACCAACACCACAATTCAAAGGCATCAATTCTTCTTTGGTCTTCCTTCCAGCTTTCACATGCATATGAGGCGATTGAAAATATTATGGCTTGGGTCAGGCGCACCTTAGTCCTCATGGTGACACTCACTTTTTAGCACTTTAAAGATGTCTTTTGCAGCAGATGTGCCCAATGCAATATGTTATATGAGTTCTTGACTACTGTTTCCATGAGCATTGATTGCGGATCCAAGTAAAATGTGGTACATACATATAATGGACAACTACTCAGCCATAGTTGATTCTGACTCATAGTGACCCTATAGTAGAACTGCCCCACAGGGTTTCCAAGGACCAGCTGGTGGATTCCAACTGCCAGCCTTTTGGTTAGCAGCCAAGCTCTTCACCACTGTGCCACCAGGGCTCATTTATAAGTTTAGTTGTGATAAGTTTATCTAAGTATTCTATAGACCAATAGCACTTATAAATCAATTTAGAGGTCTTAGTAAAAGGTAGGAATTTTTATTTCTTACATCCTAAGAGAAATGGTGGGCATTTGAAATATAAGAATGCTCATGCACAAAGATTAGCATATTAAAAATATTTTCACGTAAACTTTGGAAAAATGAAATGCAGGGGGAACAAAGACAAACATAAGATTTGTGCACTGATTTAGAAAAATATGGTGAAAGAAATAAGTCAGTCACAAATATCGTATGATCCCAAAGGTTATTAATGGTTACCAAGGGTGGAAGGGAGAGGAAAAGAGGGTGTTTTGTTTTTTATTATCATGAAATAATCCTTGTGATTCTTGTGATTGATGATGCTGCTGAATGGCAACTAACAACAACAACATCATTTGGACAATGGTGGTTCAGTGGTAGAATTCTCCCCTTTCATGCAAGAGACGCAGTTTGAATTGAGTCAGTGCTCTTCATGGGCAGCCACCACCTGTCTGTCAGTGAAGGCTTGCATGTTGCCGTGATGATGAACAGGTTTCAGTGGGGCTTCCACATTAAGAGAAACCCTGTAGATCACAAAATCTGATCCCCAGCGGATCATGGTACAACTTTCTGTTGTGCATGAGTTGGCAACCAATGATGGCAACTAACAACGATATCATTCAGTTCAAAATATTTTCTTATTTTTCTAGTGATGTATTAGTTGCTCTGAGGGTATTTAAAGCTGGCTGGTTTCATTACTGAGAAATTGGGAATTTTGTTATCTTTTCTATTGATTTACAATCTAATTCCACAGTATTCAGAAACTACAGTCTAGATGATTGCAATCTCTTGGAATCGGTTAGGATTTCCCTTATGGCCTAGCATGTGGTCAATTTTGGTAATTTTGAAACATGCATTTGACAAAAATGTGACTTCTCTTCTTGGGGTGGAAGGAATGTCTATATACTCATTAGGTCAAGTTCATTAATGGCCTTATTCACATATGTATTCTTATGGATAATTTTATAGACTTGTTTTATTAGTTTTTCAGTTGTTTTTGCTGTGTGTATTCGAGTTGATTACAACTCATAGAAACCCTTTATGACAAAGTAGGACTGCCCCATAGGGTTTCCTAGGCTGGAACCTTCACGGGAGTTGAGCACCAGGACTTGTTTTCCCAGGAAGCGTCTGGTGGGTTTGAGCCACTGACCTTTTGGTTAGCAGCCAAGCACTTAACCATTTTGCCACCAGTGTTCCTAAGCTAGGAATATGAAATTTGCAAACTGTTACAGTGACTTTATCTACTTCTCCGGTTAGTTCTGTCAATTTTTGCTTATAATGCTCTCAAGTCATGCAGTGGGTTAAGACCAATTTGTAGTATAGTCTTATTGAATTGGTCCCACTCACTGGAAGCTAAATTGCTTATATCCCCCCAAAATACGTGTTGGAATCCTAACCCCTATACATGTGGATGCAATCCCATTTGGGAATAGGGTTTTCTTTGTTATGTTAACGAGGCCTTATCAGTGTAAGGTGTGTCATAAGCCAATCACTTTTGAGATATAAAAGGAGTATATCAGGCACAGAAGCAAGGATGGTCAAATGGAGAAAGATTGATGCCACGTGGAGATCACCAAGGAACTGAGGAAAACAAACTGAAAGAGACAAGGATCTTCCCCAAGTGCCAAAAGAGAGTCTTTCTCTAGAGCCAGCCCCCAGAATTCAAACTTCTAGCCTCCTAAACTGTGAGCAAATAAATTTCTGTTTTTCAAATCCACCTACTTGTGGTATTTTTCTTATAGCAGCACTAAGAAACTAAGACTCCTACCTACAAGAACTGTGAGGTCCAGGGAGGCCAGGTTGGAGGGGAAGCAGAAGGTAAGAGAGAACAGCCCACTCTCCACCTCACACATGCAGTAAATGAAATTCCATAAGGATGAAATGTTTAGTTGTTTAAAATAGAAAATGCTAGAAAAACATTACTATTTTCTTCATCATTGTATATTGAGGAAATTATAAAGCATAGGACAAAACACTCAAGTCAATAGCAAATAGTGTTATTTTATTTTTACTCCATTTAAGTCACATACATATACATTTATATGATGAAAGATTCCATGATACTAGTGTAAAATGCAAATAGAAAATTATAATAAACAAAATAGGTAAAATAAAATATTACATACTTAAAAGAATAAAAACCCATTGCCATAGAGTCGATTCTGACTGATAGCGACCTTATAAGACAGAGTAGAACTGCCCCTTAGAGTTTCCAAGGAGCACCTGGTGGATTTGAACTGCCAACCTTTTGGTTAGCAACCATAGCTCTTAACCACTACACCACCAGGGTTTCCTATTTAAAAGAATATCTATACTAAAATAAATATCCTACAATAAAATAGGTCAATTGGAAAACATAAATCCTCTATAAAGTTTAATAGTAAGAAAAAGATATGAGCAATTGATTGAAGAATAAATGAAAATGATCAACACACATTTACTGACCCTGGATTTAGATTTTACATAAAGGAAATATAAGTCAAACATCAGTGATATAGTTATTTTACTCACGAAACTAAAAAATATAAACGTATCTTAATACAAAATGCTAGTAAGCGTTTATAGATGTGAGTCAGTTATGTGCTGTCTACACTGCACATGCAAACAGGCTGTGCCTCAAACTTCTAGGCTACTAGGAATGAGACAAATACATCCTCTGGCACCCATCAGCCATTCTATGGGTGCTACATTCATCTGTGAATCAGCCAGATACACAAGACACTTACACAGTGTTGGCAAAGTGAAAGCGGTTATTATTTATAGAAAGCAAGTAGTAAACAATAACAACAGATTCCCAAAAGAAGAACCACTTCCCCAAATTACCCATGTCCATTCTTACCTCACTGGGCAGGCACGCCATGGTTCAGGTTAAATGCTGTGTTCACGTCACTGCTGCCTCCAGCCGCCACCACGCTGTCTGAGGCTTCAGCTCTGTTGTTCAGCCTCAGTGGCCTCTTTTGTCAGCTCCCGCTATGCTACCCTGGCTTGCAGGACTCTCTTGTGGTCACACTACCTGGGCCCCCGCTGCCCAGTGGGGGAGCCATGCAAACTCCACACAGGGCACACTCAGGCCTCTCTTGCCCTGCACAAGCAAGTGGTGCAGCTCTTTTAGCTCCATTGGTAAGCGGGGTGCAAGAAGTGGTATTGTAAGTGGAATTGCAAGAAAATGGACTGGGAAAAGAGGATCCTCAGGGGGAAATCCCTGGTTGGTCCCAGACTTTAATGTGGGCCCAGTGGTGAGTCTGCTCGATGCCTGTGGACCACCAAGGGAGTACAGGGAGAGACCCAAAACTCCTGCAAGGCTGGCAGAAGTTATTGAAGGTTTAAAACTGACCAGCCTATTTAAGGATGCCCACCACGCTGATCCAGGGTAGGACGGCCATTTCTGTGGGTGGTAGGCTTAGTTACAGACACCCAGTTTGAAGCAGAAGCAAAGACTGGAAAACATCAGAAAGAGCTAAGGCTAGAAAGGGATATGAGAACAACTGCTTCCATGTTGGTTACTGACTCAACTTGGAAAACAGAGCAAAAGGAAGATAAACAGAGATGGAGGAGCCTCCACTTCTTCTTGAGAAAAAGAGGATGTGCTGGAGGAGTAACCAGGGTGGAAATTCCCACGTTCTTCCCGTGACAACCTGGCCAAGTTTCCCTTCAATTTAGGGCCATTCAGGGAAACAGAGAATCTTTCTCTAGAGCTGGCACCCAGAATTCAAACTTGTAGCCTCCCAAACTGTGAGAAAATAAATTTCTGTTTTTCAAATTCACCCACTTGTGATATTTTTGTTATAACAACACTAAGAAACTAAGACCCCTACCTACAAGAACTGAGAGGTCTAGGGAGGCCAGGGTGGAAGGGAAGCCTAATTAAGGATGAACATATATTGATCCCCATGGAACAAATAAAGTTCCTGGCTTTGACTGACACTGGAGCTGAATGTTCTTTGACTCATGGTGATCCATGTAAGTTTGCAGGTCCTATGGCCCTATAGAGGAGAAATTTTGGGTGGGGTAGTGATTAAGATCTATGGCTGCTAACCGAAAAGGTCGGCAGTTTGAATCTACCAGGTGCTTCTTAGAAACTGTATAGGGCAGTTCTACTCTGTCCTATAGGGTCACTATGAGTTGGAATTGACTCAACGGCAACAGGTTTTTTTGGTTTGGTTAAAGCCCATAGAGATAGACATGCAGGAACACTGATACCGGTGAAATGGGCAAAAAATCAAAATGCAAGTTGGGAAGTCTCCTCCTTCTACCTTTAGGGTTCATATTTCTCCTGTTCCAGAAAACATACTCCAGTATTGACACCTTGCTCAGAGCCTTCCTTGAAACAACAACGGGGCAGTTCTGCTTGGCTTGCAGGACTGGAGTGTAAAACCAGATCTTCATGATTGGGCTAAATGGGAGCCTCCTTTGTGCCTCAGCCCTGGAGAATAGTAAACATAAAGCAGTATGAGGAGGATACAAGGAAATCACACAGACTATAATGAAGTTAGAAAAGGTACAATCCATCTGGCAGACTCAAAGCCCTTCCAACAGCCTGATTTGGCCCGTTTGCAAGCTGACAGAACATGGAGAATGACAGTGGATTATCGAGAATTGTATAACTCCTCTCATACATGCAGCTGTACACAGCATAGCCATTATTCTGGAGCAGCTGACAACATGCACAGAGTATACCATATTGTTTTAGATTTATCAGATGCTTTTTTCAGTATTCTCCTTAGTCTGGCTGCTAAATATATGTTTGCACTTACATGGTAAGAGAGACAATGGATGTTCCAGGTGTTGCCTCAAATATACCTGCATAACCCCACACTTTGTCATGGTGTGGTAGCTCAAGGTTTAGCTGCCGTCCCCTTGCCAGATCAGCTGTATATGGGGCATAATGTGGATGATGACATGTTGACTTCTAACAGTTTGAGTCTTTTGCAGACTGTGACCAATTGGGTGGTAGAACAACTCCAATAGTGATGTTGGGCTATAAACCCATAAATAATACAGGGACCTAAGCACATGGTCACATTTTTGGGAGTCGTCTGGTTGCCTACAGTAGTTATAGATAAAATTACTGCCTTTCCTCATCCCCAGACTGTCAAGAAAATACAAGCTTTCGTGGGGTTACTAGGATACTGGAGACCCTTTATCCTGCACTTGGCACAATGGTTTTGAGCCAGCAGAGAAGTACAGAGTGCCCTGGGAGATACAGCTGGTGTCAGGACTGGTAAAAAGTTTGGAGAGAGGAGGCATGTCTGACCTTCTTCTCATAGGAATCAGGTTTAGGTTTATGCTGATGGTGATTCTCTTTCTCCCTTGTGAAGTTAGTTAGAGAAGGTCAGACGCCCCCACCATTTTTTACTGTTGACACCATTTTTTTCTATGTATAATTTATTCTAATAAAGATTTCTCATAATGTAACAGAGAAACTAGCACAGAATTTTGGCTTTGTTGTCAAACAGACCTAGCTCAAATTTTGGCTCCACAAAGTTGTTACCAAGTGTAACGTTTGTTTTATTTACTTTTTTATTGTAGTAAATACATACATATATATAAACACTACATTTGCCAATTCAACATTTTTTGAGTGTACAATTCAGTGACACCAATCATATTAATCATGTAGTGCAACCATCACCATAACCATTGCTAAATTTTATGTCATCATAAAAAGACACTCAATGCTTCCTAAACAATCACTCATCCTTACATGTTTTGTATTATACACTTGTTTTGGGTAAAATTTCAAATATGTCTGAAATAACTGAGAAGAGGTAAAAGATTTCATTCACTTTCATGTCCCTCAATATCACTCACTTTCTCTAGAAATAAATACTCATACTCGTTCTGTATCCCTCCAAATCTTTTTGAAATGCACATATAGATCTCTTGATACATTTATGCATTCTATTTACATTTAAATATAACATTTTATGTAATGTTATGCGGCTTTTTCCAATAGTTAAGCAATACGTTCTGGAGATATTTCCTTAGTGAATACAGATTTAGGCCCCTGGGGGATGCAAATGGTTAAGCGCTTGGCTGCTAACCGAATTGTTGGCAGTTTGAAGCCACCCAGAGACACTGTGGAAGACAGGCCAGGCAATCTACTTCTGAATGGTCACAGACTTGAAAACCCAGTGGGTCACAATCGTACTCTGTCACTCATGGGGTTGCTGTGAGTCGGAATTGACTCGACAGCAACTGTTGTAAATACAGAGTTAGTACATATTTTAAATTCCTCTTATATGCATTCTCTCATAGATGACATTTTAGTTGTTTTCAACTCTTCTCCCATATGTAAAGGATGCTGCAATGACTGTCTTCAAACAAGCCAAGTTTACAAAGATTATTTTTCTAGGTCAGAAAGTGTGACCCGTAACAACTGGGTCAAAGGTCACCATGTTTAAAATTTTGATGGGAACTGCAAGCAGCCTTCCCCAAAAGCTAAAACAATATTCGATGTCACAGTGTGAGAGTATGTCCCTACTGTCTTACCATTAGTGCTTATTACCACTTATTGTAATGATGCCCATCAAATGGGTAAAAGTAACTAATATTTTTACTTCTATTGCACTTATTACCTGTGAGATTGAGCAAGGTTCATTACTTAATTATTTATTTGTTATTTATTCATCATTTACTATTATTTAACATTCACCTGTATTCTATAAAAGGGCATTTTCCTACATATAGAAAAATAAATTTTCAATTGTCTTGCTGTTAGGTGCCCTCAATTTGTCTCTGACTCATGGAGACCTTACCTATAACAACAGGAAACGTTGCTTAGTCCAGTGCCATATCCATGATCACTGGAATGCTTGAGACCATTGTTGTGGCTATTGTGTCAATGCATCTCATTGAGGCTTTCCCTCCTCTTTGTTGACCCTCTACTTCACCAAACATGAGGTCTCTTTCTAGTCATTCTATGGTAGAGGTTATTTTCTATTCTTTATTTTAAGGCTCTCTAAATAATATATTGTAGATGATTTCTGACCCTGACTAGCCAGATTCTGCCAAACTTCACAGGTTAATGTCACAGTCCTCACAAGATTGTCTTCGCTTCAGAAACCAGCCGCAAGTTAGGGATCCTCCAAGGTACCCTCACCTCTGTCTGACTGGCTCTAAGTTAGGGGATTTCCATTCCTTCCTCAGGACACCAGTTGCAAGCTTGGGGGTCCTCAGGCCCCACGTCACTTCTGAGTAGCTAAATTCAAATTCAGGAATTCCTATGCTTTACCAAACAGGATGTCCTTTTCTAGTAAAGGTCTTCCTGATGATGTGGAGCCCTTTATAAATACCTCTGTTTTTTCCAGGGATATTGTTCAGTTCAGTACTTCTACCTCTTCTTGGATCAGCATTGATAAAATACACATTGCTAGAAAATATCCATGTCAACTACATGCTCTAATTAATCTGCACTGAGTTGTACAAATGGTTTCTAATGATTTTTAATATAAATTAAAGGCACTATTTTCTTCCTTTCATTCTTCTCTTCTGGAAAAATCCTTCTCAGGACATCTGTATTCTTCACTGTCTCTGTTCATAACCTTCCTAGTTTTGGAATTTAGGAGCCTGAGGATTAACAGACAAGTATATTTTTGGACAAGGAACTTCTCAGGGAAGCACAGGATACAGTGTGATACAGCTGCTTGACTGCCAGTCCCTCATGTGTCAGATCTCAGCACTTCCTGTTTCCCTGTGTGAGCCCCTGTCAGCCTCAGGGATTATGAAAAAGGAAGAGCATCTCCCAAACACACAACCTATTGACCACAATGACTGTTTTCAAACAATTCAGTTTTTACAAGTGTCTGCCTAAGGGGATCATCGGAAAGACCTCTCTCAAAAACACTAGAGTTCCCTTTAGAGATTCTCACTAGAAACTTCTAATTGTTCCTGAGCATTGGCAACTGGAAGCAAACTTTTACAAAATACTCTCAACTGTCCAATTGTGAGGTGTCATTGAAACTACAGGTGAGGTGATAATTGCAGTTCTGTGGGGAGATGAGGTCACAGAATCACAAGCCCATATCTTAGGGTCTGACTCTCTCCCTCCCACACACCCAACGGCTGTCATGACCGTCACACTGAGCCCACCGTCCCGACAGGGGGAAGGAGTCAGGTGAATATTTTCTATTTCCATCTGAGCGGCAGAGTCTGTAAGGGAATGAGTGTATCAGGGTCTGGGTAAGAGATCATACTGGAATAAGGAAATCTTTTGGGTTCAAAACTGGCACAGTGCCCCACAGGAAGGAGGACTAAGTCCTGAGCTTGAGCTGAGCTGGAACAGAGAGATGGAGATCCTAGACCCTACCCCAATCCCTGTTGGCTCCTAATGTCATCCTCAAGAACAGTGATTTTTGGTGTTTAACCTTGTCATCATGAAGCTGATTCTGAAGGTGCTTAAAGGCTGTAGTTTTGAAATCAATCTGCTGTTCAGCTTACTTTGCAGAAATCAAACATTTTTGGGATTACTACAGGTGTGCCTAACACCTCTGTACTTGTAATTCAGAGCAGGATGAATCTACGTGAATCATCTAACCATGTGCAGAAGTTGTTTGTCTGAATGGTAGTTGCTGGAATAGAAATGTTTTCTCTAACTGTGGTGTATTATGCATTAATGGAGACAGTAATTGTGTTCCCTGAAAACATCCATGGTCTGTTGATTACGGGAAGCCTGTTTTCCCTTTTGAAGTTAGGGAAGCAGCATTTAGCGAAAAGGTATCTTGATAATAATGGGTTTCACACAGTAGCTGTTAGGCTAAAATATATCTTATCTTGTGCTCTTTTCTCTGGTTGAAAAATATTCTAATATCAGTTTAAAAATCAACCATTTCAATGTATAAAAGGCACAAGATGTTATGCCTTAGAGAGTTCATTTTTCATTTGTGTCTTTTATATGTTAATATCTGTCACAAATCTCACATCACTGCTAATATTATTACTTAACTATGCATTCATTAATTCATGAGAATATGAAGTGAAAGTAGTAATGATTTAGTTTCTATGCTCCACTATTTTATCTCATATTAATGTTTCAAGTCCCATAGTTTAGAGCACGATATGAGATTGTTCAAAAATTCCTGTGATAGGTGCCATTATATTTTGTTTTTGGCGTAAGAGCAGATGTGTCATTCTGTTGCCATCCTAATATTCAGGCAATCTTGGATTCATTAAATCCAACCTGGTCATGAGGAAGGTTTCTTTAGTATTCTACTGCATTCAGTGAATCTATCTTTTATTAAGTTCTGTAAATCTTTATCCATAATTGATATTGGCCTATGGAATAAATTTTTACACATCAATGGAAACTTGTTACAAGCAACAATTTCAAATAAAATATCCTCAATGTAAAATAAAGTGACAAGGTGTCAAAACAAAACTAAAGACAGATCTGGATTATTGGAAGAACAAAGCCAACAAGCTTGGTCACCTCAGCACAGTGGTTAAGTGCACTGTCTTTGAAACCAGCTTAGCCAGGTCAAGTATCCTTTCTATCCCCAACAAGCTTGTGAATTTAGACAAATCACTTAACCTCTCTGTGCCTAAGTTCTCCTTATCTTTATAATGAAAGTAATAGTAGTGGCTAACTCGTAGATTTGTGAAGAATAAAGAAGTTTCCACATGTATGGTCTTCTTAACAGTGTTTCCTACATCCATCACTGGGAACTGATAGAATCTCCTCCAGGAATTTGACAATATGAATGATTTTCTTATCACAGTCTACAGTTGGTATCCTGGGGAATTTTTCTCTTCTTTTCCGTTATATCTTCCTTTACTTCACTAAATGCAGGTTAAGGTCCACAGACTTGATTCTCAGGCACCTAACTGTAGCCAACTCTTTGTTCATTTTCTCTAGAGAAATCACAGAGACCATGGCAACTTTTGGGTGGAAAGATTTCCTCAGCGATTTTGGGAGCAATTTTTTTTTCTGTGTTCACAGAGTGGCCAGGGGTGTGTCCACTGGCTGCACCTGCCTATTGAGTATCTCCCAGGCCATCACCATCAGCCCCAGGAACGCCAGGTGGGCAGAGTTTAGGGCAATATCTCCCAAGTACATGGGCTTCCCCATACTCCTCTGCTGGTTCCTGCAAATGCTAGTAAATATCATTTTTCTTATGAATGTGACTAGCAATTGGAGCAATACAACGATCACAAAGAAAACAGATTTAGGATATTGTTCTGCTGTCGCTTGTGGCAAAATCCCAAGGTCACTGTAAGTGGCATTGTTTTCATTCTATGATATTGTGTGTTTGGGACTCATGATCTGGGCCAGCATCTCCATGGTTTTCATCCTGCAACAACCCAAACAGCAGGTTCAACACATTCATAGGAACAACGCCTTTCCCAGGTCCCTCCCTGCAACCAGAGACATCCGAAACAGCCTTGTTCTGGTGAGTACCTTTGGATCTTTTTACACTCTCTTCTCCATCATTCGGATTTTTTTTTGGCCGTTTTAAATTATCCCAGTTGGTGGCTGGTGAACATCTCTGCACTAACTGCTGCATGTTTCACAACTGTCAGGCCCCTTGTCCTCAGGAGCCAGGACTCCAGTGTCTCCAGGCTCTGCTTTGCCTGGATAAGGAAGACAAAATCCCCTCATCTTACCAGAAATACCTAATCATATGTTTTCGCACAAATTTCAGTTGTTTGCTTATTCATCACACAGAATTCAAGTATATATGAACCAATCATATTACAAGAGACAGGTGGTACATACACACATGCATACATTTATCTATGTATAAATGTGTGTGTGTGTGGTTGTGTATGCATATTGCCAGATTGTTTCTAATTCTTCAAGGAATAATATTGGAAAATTGTCCAGTAAGAAATGTAAAAATAATACTAATTACAACAATGATAAACTGCTTTAGCCCTGCAGTCCATTTTATCTGACATTTATATCACCATGCTAGCTGATCAGTTGGTAAAAATTACATAGAATGCATTTTTCATGTTTCTGTTTTATTCTTTCTGTCTTAGCTATATTGTATTGCTTGAAAAATATCCAATAATATAGTCAAACAATACTTGACTCTGACAAGATCAATTAGTATATATGTGTTTAATATTATAATGGATATATTTGGGATTGGATTTAGCAGCTTACTGTGTGCTCTTCATGGCACCTGCTCTATTTTATTATTTTTTCTCTAGGTGTTATTTTTAAAATAATTCTTTAGTTTGCTCTTTGCTCTGGAGGTTGAATATTGTCTCTTAGATTTTAACCCAGGAATTATAGCATGCACTTAAAACTAATCACAACATCAAGGTATTTAATACCTTCAACCTCCACCTTGACTATGTAAGGACAATAGTGCAACACGGATCTATTCACCTTCTCTCAACTTAAAAAAATTGAAGATACATTAGTATTATATTAAAATGCATTAGATTTGCCTCCTTGTACACCCTCCTAATCACTACTCTCAAGAGTAACCACAATATTCATATCTAAGAGCAGACATCACTTTCAATTCTTATGTATTTTATATAAAAGAAATTATACAGTATGAACTATTTTGTATTTGGTGTTTTAAATTCCATACATTGTTTTGAATTTATCTGTAGTTTTTGAGTATTTTTTTCTTTTTCTTTTTTATTGTCGTAATATATGGGTAACAGAACATTTTCCATTTCAACCATCTTCACAAGTACAATGCAGTAACATTAAATATGTTCATTGTTTTATTCAACTATCACCATTCTTGCATTTTTTCATCTCCCTGAACAGAAGGTCAGTGTTCCCTAAGCATTGTGTCTTCCTTTCTGCCCTCCCTTCTGCCTGCCCCTACCCATTGCTGTCAAGTTGATTCCAACTCATAGCTACCCTATAGGACAGAGTAGAACTGCCCCATAGGGTTTCCAAGGAGAGACTGGTGGATTCTAACTGCCAACCTTTTGATTAGCAGCCAGGCTCTTAACCACTGTACTGCTAGGGCTCCAGTCCCTCCTGATAACCTGTCCAAAGTACATGAGATAAAATCTCACCATCTTCGCTTCTAAGGAGCATTCTGGCTGTACTACTTACAGAAAGATTTGTTCATTCTTCTGGCAGCCCGTTGTATATTCAATATTCTCCACCAACATTGTAATATAAATGCATCCCTTCTTCTTCAGTCTTCCTTATTTGTTGTCCAGCTTTCACATGCATATGAGGCAATTGAAAATACCATGGCTTGGGTCAGGCGCACCTTAGTCCTCAAAGTGACTTCTTTGCTGTTTTACACTCTAAAGAGGTCTTTTAGAGCAGATTTGTCCTTTGATATCTTGACTGCTGCTTCCATAGGCATTGATTGTGGTGCAAGTAAAATGAAATCCTTGAGAACTTCAGTATTTTCTGTGTTTATCATGATATTGCTTACTGGTGTTTTGGTGTCATGTTCATATCTTTGGTATGTATGTAGTAGTGGAATTGTTGGGTCTTATGTTTACATCCCTTCAGCTTTAGGAGATGCTACCAAATAGTTTTCTAAAGTGTTTGTACTAATTTTCACACCCTCCAGGAGTATATGAGTTTTCTGAGGTAAAAACATCTGTACCAACACTTGGTATTTTCTGTCATTTTCATTTTAGTCCTCCGATTTATGTGTCATGGTATCAAGTAGTGAAATTACTGGTATTTCCTTGATTACTTAGAAAGTTGAACATCTTTACACATTATTCCCTCAGGACACAAGTCCCAAGCTTGGGAGGCACTAGGCCACCCTCACTTTTGAGCAGCTGGATCCAAATTCAGGAATTCCTATTTTACTAAACAGGTCGTTCTTTTCTAGCAATTGGACTTCCTGATGATGTGTTATTATTGTTAGGTGCTGTTGAGTTGGTTCCAACACATAGCGATCCTACGTACAACAGAATGAAATTCTGCCCGGTCCTGTGCCATCCTCACAATACTTGTAAGGCTTGAACCCATTGTTGCAGCCACTGTGTCAATCCATCTCATTGAGGGCCTTCTTCTTTTTCGTTGACCTTCTACTTTACCAAGCTCGATGTCCTTCTCCAGGACTGTTTCCTCCTGATAACATGTCTAAAGTATGTGAGAGGGACTCTCGCCATCCTTATTTCTAAGGAGCATTCTGACTGTATTTCTCCCAAGACAGATGTGTTTGTTCTTTCGGTAGTCCCTGGTATACTCAATATTCTTCACCAATACCAAAATTTAAAGGTATCAGTTCTTCTTTGAACTTCCTTAGTTATTGTCCAGCTTTCACATGCATATGAGGTGACTGAAAACATCATGGCTTGTGTCAGGTGCACCTTAGTCTTCAAGGTGACAGCTTTGCTTTTTAACACTTTAGACAATATTCTGCTGCTATTTGTAATGTCTTCAGTGGCTAATTCTTTTCAGAAGTAAACTGCCAGATCCTTCTTCCTAGACTGTCTTAGTCTGGAAGCTCAGCTGAAAACTGTCCACCATGGGTGACCATGCTGGTTTTTGAATACTGGTGGCATAGCTTCCAGCATCACAGCAACACACAAGCCCACATAGTACAACAAAATGACACATGCATGGGGGGGGGGGTTAAAAAATAGTCAAATATTAATCCAAAAAATCTACTATTTTAATTCATAAAATGCACAAGAGTTAACATCTTACGGGGGTCCTGAGACTAAGGAAAACGCGCTAAGTTCCCCTCGGTGGTGGAGTGGAAAAGACCCTAGCGGTTCAGGCGCGTCATGAGCGGGACCGTTTCTTCTTGCGCCCTTTCCGTCCCGGGGCGGGCGCAGGCCGCCGCCGCTCTGGGAATGTAATTGGTGGCGGCGTAAAGCAGGACCAAGTGGCAGCCCGGGTTCCCGCTCGTGAGAGCGGATGGTCACTCCCCCGCGGGGAGGGCGATCCGACCAGCTTTTTCTTGAGTCGGGGACCCGGGCTCGCAGCAGGAACTAACCTGTCTCACCCACCCTTGTCCTGTTTGGACTCGCCGGCGTCACTGCCGTGGACCTCGCTTTGGGCCATGACCAGATATAACAGGTGATTACAGCTTGCCTCTATAAATTAATTCTTGTCAACTCCTTGGGATTTGAAGAGAAAATGCCTGGTGTCATACCTAGTGAAAATAATGGGCTTTCAAGAGGTAGTCCATCAAAGAAAAACAGACTTTCCTTGAAGTTTTTCCAGAAAAAGGAAACTAAGAGAGCCTTGGATTTTACAGTCTCAAGAAAATGAGGAGAAAGTTTCTGAATATAGTGGATCTGAAATGAGTCCCTGCTGGGTAGTGCAAATGGTTAACTCCCTCGGCTGCTAATCGAAAGGTTGGAGTTTCGAGTCCATCCAGAGGTGCCTTGGAAGAAAGGTCTGGTGATCTACTTTCTGAAAAATCAGCCACTTAAGGCCCTATGGAGCACAGTTCTACTCTGACATACATGGGGTCGCCATGAGTCTGAATCGACTCAGCGGCAACTGATTGGTTCATTCACATTTTAACTACTTGATTAACATGTCATATTGGCTAAACAAATCACAGTACCAGTTCCTTAATTTTCTACTTTGTAAAATGGGAGTCTCAGAAGGAAGACCTGGCGATCTACTTCCAAAAATTTAGCCACTGAAAACCCTACAGAACACAGTTCTACTCTGACACACATGGAGTTGCCATGAGTCGGAGTCGACTTGATGCAGCTGTGATCAAGTTGTTCCTGCAGCACAGTCCTCACCTATAAACTGTGAGAAGAGAGAAAAGTTGCTACCATTTGTGGGATTGAATAATCTTGGCAATACTTGTTATCTTAATAGTATACTTCAGGTATTATATTTTTATCCTGGTTTTAAATCTGGAGTGAAGCACTTATTTAATGTTATTTCAAGGAAGAAAGAAGCTCTAAAGGATGAAGCCAATCAAAAAGATAAGGGAAATTGCAAAGAAGATTCTTTGGCAAGTTATGAACTAATATGCAGTTTACAGTCCTTAATCATTTCAGTTGAACAGCTTCAGGCTAGTTTTCTCTTAAATCCAGAGAAATACACTGATGAACTTGCTACTCAGCCAAGGCGACTGCTTAACACACTCAGGGAACTCAACCCTATGTATGAAGGATACCTACAGCATGATGCACAGGAAGTATTATAGTGTATTTTGGGAAACATTCAAGAAACATGCCAACCCCTAAAAAAAGAAGTGAAAAATGTGACAGAATTACCCACAAAGGTAGAAGAAAAACCTCATCAGAGAGAGGAAATGAGTGGTACTAACAGCATAGAAATGGACAATATGAGGCGTTCTGAAGAATATAAAGAAAAACTCCCAAAAGGAAATGCAAAAAGAAAAAGTGACACTGAATTTGGTAACATGAAGAAAAAAAACTAAAGTATTCAAGGAATACTTGGAAGAGAACCAGAGACAAACTAGATCAAAAAGGAAAGCTACAGGTGATATGTTAGAGATTCCTGCTAAAAGAATTCCCAAGTACACTTGTGAAAATGAGAGTGCAGGGCCATCACAGAAGAAATCAAGAGTTAAAATAAATTGGTTAAAGTCTGCAACTAAGCAACCCAGCATTCTTTCTAAATTCTGTAGTCTGGGGAAAATAACAACAAACCAAGGATCCAAAGGACAACTTAAAGAAAACGAATATGATCTTGAAGAGGATGCGGAGAAGTGTGAAAATGATAACACTTTAAAGGTTAATGGTTGTGGACTTGACTCTCCAGGGAATAATGTTAAGCCCATTAATGTTAATGAAGATAAGGCCATAAACAAAGGTTAGTATAATTTGTTCTTAGACATAGATATGTAGGAGCATTAACAGTTGTATAATTAGAATTTTCTCCTTAGATACATGTATAATAACAATCCTCATGGCTAAGATTTTTGTTTTAACAGAAATTTAACATTAAAATGACCTACAGGTCACATTTTAATTTGTTTTAAAAAGCATTCAGCTTAGAAGTGTGACGTATATAATCTCATTAATCTTAAGGTAATGATAATTTATGGTTTATAAACTAGGAGAGTTGAATACATTTTAATGGAAAAAGACTGTATTTTGCCCTCTAGGAGTCCCTAGGTGATGCAGATGGTTAAGTGCTTGGCTACTAACCATAAAGGTTGGTGATTTGAATCCACCCAGAGGTGCCTCAGAAGAAAGGCCTGGCATTCTACTTCCAAAGGTCATAGCCAATGAAATCCTGTGGAGGACAGTTCTACTCTGAAACATATAGGGTCGACAAGAGTCGGAATCAGCTGACTACCTATACAGTATTTGACATAACTGAAGTCATAAAAATTTGCATTTAGTGAAAAGTTTTAGAGAACTTAGTTATACTCTAAAGAGCCCTGGGGGTGTAACAGTTAAGTGTTAACCAGAAGGTTGGCAGTTCAAACCTGCCCAACTGCTGCTCGGGAGAAAGACCTGGTGATCTGCCCCCATGAAGACTGCAGTCTAGAAAACCCTATGGGGCAGTTCTGTTCTCACATGAGGTGGCTGTGAGTCAACAAGTTATACCATACTTGAACTAGATTTGTACCTAGTTTTGTCCGTACTGCAGATCTCAGGGAGAATGTGTAGTACTGATTAATGTAGTTAGTGACTTTACCAAAAATAGTAAATTGTATAGGGGCTGTCTTTAGGAAGGGTGTTATGAAAAGATACAATTGTGACTCTTCGTTTAGAGAAAATAGTAGTCAACTCTCTTTACAGGGAATTTAAATTTCATGAATAACACATCTCTTAATGCTAATAAAACTTGTCATGGAGTCGATTCAGACTCATAGTAACCCCATGATAGGGTTTTCAGTGGCTGATTTTTTGGAAATAGATCCCCAGGCCTGCCTTCCAACGCACCTTTGGATGGACTCTAACCTCCAATCTTTGGTTAGCAGCTGAATGTGTTAACCATCTGTACCATCCAGGGACCCCCAATTCTTAGGAACTGGTTGCTGTCATGGTTCAGGTAGAATTCTTGGCCTTCTGTGCTAGAGGCTGTGTGTTGCTATGATGCTGAACAGATTTCAGTGGACCTTCCATGCTAAGACTAGGAAGAAAGGCCTGGCAATATACTTCCAAAAATCAGTCCATGTAAACGGCATGGATCTCAATAGTTCAGTCTGCAGCTGATCCTGGGTTGGTTCAGGACTGGGCAGTGTTCTGCTCCATTATACATGGGGTTGCCATGATTCGGGACCCAGCTCTGTGGCAGCTAACACAACATAATGCTCTGAGATATGAAAATGGGGCTTTATTTCATGGTCTGTTTTATTTAAATAGAATATTAATGTTTCAGATGCTGAAAAATTAATCTGTACAGGTGTATATTTTTCCTATTTTCTTTTTAGGTGTGGAGCAAATTGGTTTTGAGCTAGTGGAGAAACTATTTCAAGGTCAGCTGGTATTAAGGACTCGTTGCTTGGAATGTGAAAGTTTAACAGAAAGAAGAGAAAATTTTCAGGATATCAGTGTGCCAGTACAAGAAGACGAGCTTTCCAAAGTAGAGGAGAGTTCTGAAATTTCTCCAGAGCCAAAAACAGAAATGAAAACCCTGAGATGGGCAATTTCACAGTTTGCTTCAGTGGAGAGGATTGTAGGAGAAGATAAATATTTCTGTGAAAACTGCCATCATTATACTGAAGCTGAACGAAGTCTTTTGTTTGACAAAATGCCTGAAGTTGTAACTATTCATTTGAAGTGCTTTGCTGCTAGTGGCTTGGAGTTTGATTGTTATGGTGGTGGACTTTCCAAGATCAACACTCCTTTGTTGACACCCCTAAAATTGTCACTAGAAGAATGGAGCACAAAGCCAACCAACGACAGCTATGGATTATTTGCAGTTGTGATGCATAGTGGCATTACAATTAGTAGTGGGCATTACACTGCTTCTGTTAAAGTCACTGACCTTAACAGTTTAGAACTAGATAAAGGAAATTTTATGGTAGATCAAGTATGTGAAATAGGTAAGCCCGAACCATTGAATGAGGAGGAAGCAAGGGGTGTGGTTGAAAATTATGAAGATGAAGAAGTGTCTGTTAGAGTCAGTGGAAATACACAGCCAAATAAAGTTTTAAACAAAAAAAATGTAGAAGCTATTGGACTTCTTGGAGGACAAAAGAGCAAAGCAGATTATGAATTATACAACAAAGCATCTAATCCTGATAAGGTTGCTGGCACAGCATTTGCTGAAAGTCGAAATTCCGAGACTAATACTATTAGCTAAAGGGACCCATGAATCTGATAACAACAAGGAATCCAGTGACCAAACAGGCATTAACATTAGTGGATTCGAGAATAAAATTTCATATGTAGTGCAAAGCTTAAAGGAGTATGAGGGGAAGTGGTTGCTTTTTGATGATTCTGAAGTGAAAGTTACTGAAGAGAAGGACTTTTTGAATTCTCTTTCCCCTTCTACATCTCCTACATCTACTCCTTACTTGTTATTTTATAAGAAATTATAGAGCAAGTGTATTTTCCTTGTATATATTAAACAGACCTGGACAAACATTGGTAAAGTTAATTACATCAAAGAGTCTTTAGCTTATCTTTTGAAGATACTGGATATTATTGGTCTCTTTAGATTTTATATAGTGAAATCTGAATTACTGAAAACCATGTAAATTTTTAGCATTCATTTTCCTTACTAGAGACTAGTGATACATTAGCTTCTGGGAACAAACCTGTATACAATTCTAAATGAATTATCTAAAATGGAAGCATTTGAACACTTTTGAATTTACACCTATCTATCTTTTGTGTTTGCTTTTTAAAATAAAGTACTTGTATTTGTATTCTCCATATTTTGGAGTAATTATATACATGTTTATAGGTGCTGTGGTTTTCCAGCTAAGAGGCAGAATCTCATTCAGTACATTTAGTTTTATAATTTGTGATGCCAAATCTTTGATGGGCTTTATTAGAGGCACAGAGAGTCTAGAATGTGTATATTCACAATGGTGTTCATTTTGTGCCTTGAATCACTTTGAAAAGTGTCTCAGAAAACCTGGACAGTCCCCCCTACCTTCAGAAGAATTTTATATGTATTTATGAAGATGATTCTGTACTCTAGTAAATCTTTTTGGGCATGGATTAATTTGTATCTCTTCATAGTCATATTCTGCACGATCTGTATATAGTACATCAAACTTAGAGGTATGACCTTAAATTTAACTTTTTTAAAAAACTGGGAGGTCAATAAAATTTAAACTGTTTAACAGCTATGTATACACATGCTCTAATTTTTTTTTAACTTGCATATTTCTACCATAAATAAAGCTGGGTTCTCTTAAAAAAAAAAAAAAGAGTTAACATCTTACAGATTCCATTTAGCATATGTATCTTATATTTTAATATCTTTCAAAAATCTCACCTCATTGTTAGTAGTTTTACTTAACTCAGATATTAATAAACAGAGAGAGATATAATTTGAAATCAGTGATAACTGAGTTTCTACCATACACTACTGTATCCCATATTAGTGTTTCATGTCACATAGTTGTAAAACACGAAGTACAAAAGTTCAATAATTCCTGTCATGGGTGCCATTGTACTTTGTCCTTGGCATAAAAGAAAATGAGTCTTTGCCCTGTCTTCCTAATATTGAGCCATCCTTGCACTCACCAACTTGCCACGGGGCAGGTTTCTGCAGTGTTATACTGCAAGCAGTGCATCTACATTGAATAAGATACCTAAAGCTTCATTTGTTGTGGATATTGGCCTACAGAATAAATCATTAAGCATAAATGCAAACCTGTTACAGCTAAATTATGAAAGCAAGTACCATTAATCTAAAATCAAGTGACAAGGTGTAAAAACACAACTAAATACACATCAGGTTTATTTGAAGAACATAGCTGATTCACTTCATAGGTTAGTATGGTAGTTAAATGCGTGACTTTTCTTACCATCCCAGCCAGTTTCAAGTTCTCTCCCTGCCCATAAACAACGTGTGAATTTAGACAAATCTCTTGACTTCTCTGTGCCTAATCTGCCCCCTGCCCTGCACTTTATAATGTAAATAATAGTTTTTCTCCTCATAAATTTGTGAAGAATAAAGAAGTTACCACATGTACCGTCTTCATAGCAGTGATTCTTATATTGTAAGTCTCCTTTAAAGCTATACATTCAGCTCTTGGAAATCTCTTAATAAAAGAAAAAAAATTAAGTTAAGTGGGACTTATTGGTAGGTGGAGCACAGTGGATTTCAGTGGACATGATACATGTGGCCTATGTCCCGTCTTCCCATGCAGAATCTTCTTGATCTGAAGACAAATATCAGTCACCAGGAACTGAGAGAATGTCTTCCAGAGATTTGACAGTGGGAATGATCTTCTTATTACAGACTACATTGGGAATTCTGGGGAATTTCTCTCTTCTTTACCATTATCTCTTCCTCTGCTTCACAGGGTGCAGGTTAAGGTCCACAGACTTGATTCTCAGGCACCTCATTATAGCCAACACCTTGGTCCTCTCTAAAGGAATCCCCCAGACAATATTAAGTTTTGGGTGGAAAGATTTTCTCAAAGATTTTGGATGCAAACTTGTTTTCTATGTTCACAGAGTGGGCAGGGGAGAGTCCATTGGCAGCACTTGCCTCTTGAGTGTCTTCCAGGCCATCACCATCAGCCCCAGGAATGCCAGGTGGGCAGAGTTTAAGGTGAAAGCTCCCAAGTACATTGGTCTCTCCAGTATCCTCTGCTAGATCCTGTACATGCTGGTAGATATCATAGTCCCTATCTATGTGACTGGCAATTGGAGCAATACAATTATCACAAAGAAAAAAGATTTTGGATTCTGTTCTTCTGCAGTTTATGACAAAACCACATGCTTACTATATGTAGCATTGTTTTCATTCCCTGACATTGTATGTTTGGGACTCATGTCCTGGGCTAGTGGCTTCATGGTTTTCATCCTGTACAGACACAAGCAGCGGGTCCAACACATTCGTAGGAACAACCTCTCCCCTAGCTCCTCCCCTGAGTCCAGAGCCACTCAAACCATCCTTGTTCTGGTAAGCACCTTTGTATCTTCCTATACCCTCTCTTCCATCTTGGACACTTGTGTGATTCTTTTTAATAATCTGAGTTTGTGGCCGACAAAAATCTCACCACTGTTTGTTGCATGTTTCCCAACTGTCAGCCTCTTTGTTCTCCTGAGCCGTGACTACAGTGTACCAGTGTATGTGCACTGAAAAAAAAAACCACAATTCTTTCATTTCATCAAAAAAACATAAACTGTCTATTTTTCACTAAGTTCAGTTATTGATGTACTCATCCTCCACAGAATCTTAAGCCCGTTTTTATGACCCAGTCTCATTGTGCATGGGTGAATAAGACGGAGATTCTTTTCCAATAATAAAGAGTAAATAATAATTACAATCATAAATGATACCTTATGGAATTATTACAGAAATACTCATATAATTGTATCTTATTAATGTATGTAGTGGAGAAGTTCAGAGTCCAGTCAATAATAATACAGTTAGTTATGAAATAACACAGAGATACTGGAAAAGTCTTTGAGTGTGTAGCTTTTAATCTGAGATATTAAATTTTCCCAAGATTTAATTGGGCATGAGACTGTAAGGACATTCCATAAAAAAAGGAATAGCATGTGGGATGATCCTGCTAGAAGCTAGGGGTTGGGGGCAGTAGTCTGCATTGTCTTGCATGTGCACTGGAGTGAAGCTGGAGGGAAAATTAGGTTTTAGTTTTTATGGGAATTGGAGGTCAGGTTGTGAAGATTGTGTCTTACATCATAAGAGAAATGGTGATCATTTGAAATATAATAATGCTTATGGAGAATGCTTAGCAGTCTCTGGGTGGTGCAAATGCTTAAGCTGAACTACTAACCTAAAGCTTGGTGGTTCAAATTCTCAGAGTCACTTGGGAAGACAGGCCTGGCGATCTGCTTCTGAAAGGTCACAGCCTTGAAAATTCTCTGGAGCAGAGACCTACTCTGATGCACATGGGGTTGCCGTAAGTTGGAATTGACTCTACAGCATCTAAAAACTATAACATTTATTATACATTGCTCTCCTTTTTCTAATATTCTATATGGGCGCTTCATTTCTTTTTCTCCTATCTCTTCTTAATTATTATTGCTATGTAAGTGGAAATAGATTGATTTTTGTATATGAAGGCTGGTTTTACCACATTGCTCATTGTTCTTTTCAGTTCTAATATTTAAAGAAAAAATAATCCTAGGCTTGCAGTTACCTCATCAGGAATAATAACAGTTTCATCTTGTTTATTTAATTTTTTAAGATGTAGACTTCTCTTCCCCCTCTTGTTATTTTTTTGCTCTGGATCTCCAATGCTGTGGCAAACAGTTTTAGTCCTAACAGTTCTCCTTGTTCCATCTCTGCCTTTAGGGGAAGTACTTCACAATTATATCACTACATGATATTTGCTGAACATTTCTTGTACAAAAAATATTTTTCCCTATTTGGCATGATCTTGTGTTCATTCATTTTTCTCCCACACACATTACTATGAGCACATGATTTTCAGCTTACAATCCATTAATATTGATAAATTTTAATATATGGCCTACTATTAAACTTCAATTTAGAAAAACTTCCATTTAGAAGTTGGGTGGGCTCAAACCACCAATCTTTCAGTTAATAGTCCAGCACTTAACTATTTTCTCCACTCCATGTTTTCTCCACCTAAAACAACACTAAATGAAAGGTAAGTAAAAAAATACCTTAAGAAGTATACAAGAGACAATATATTAGAACAAATATAACAAATTTACAAAGCGAATTGTAATGATGCGAAATACCACAGAGAAATAATTATGAATGTGAAACCCTGGTTTTAAGAAAGTTAAAGAAACTGGTCAGCTCCGATGTGTCTGGGTTCACTGCTCACTCCTGCATTGTTCTTGCATACCTCCTATGCTCCTGTTGCATACAACCCACATTCTTTCTAGTTCCTGAGAACCATGCCCTGTTGGGGGTCCTGTGAAGTTCACATCCCTCCCTTCCTGGAACAAACCCTGGGAAAAATGCAGGGAAATTCAGAGAACATCTACAGGAAAGAACGAGGGTCCCCAGACAGACAGAGCAAGGGAGAGTGTTGTTGTGGAAATGGGGTCAGTCACACACCAGCTACAAAAAGACAGTGTTCAGGACATTGGATCATGAACATGGAAGAAGCAAAGACACCAATGGGCAGTTGAGAGAAACTGAGCAAAAAAACCTGTCCTCCACCAGATTAGGGGGGAGAGAACTTCTATGCAGAGAAGCCACCCAATGCCACCTCTTAGAAATAACTTGGCTAAGTTAAAAGTTAATATTCAGCATCTTTGCTTTGTTCATGATTGAGGTTATTTTTTAGCTCTTAAATGTGTGTTTTTATTTCATCCATGTCTCAGTTTCTTAGTGTTGCTCTTTGTATCAGTCAGATGTGATTAGGTTTGGGGCTAAGATAGCAGAATAGTCAGATAATTTGTGTTGTCCCTCTTACAGCAAACACCCAAAAAAACATGAGTTTCGGGTATACATGACAACTTAGGAACCCTAAGCTTCAAAAAGAAGGCTGAATAATTGGACTGAGTGACAGGTGGAAGGACAGACAATTCAAAAACAGCAGAAACAGAGAATTGTGGATTGCCGGTGTCTTGCTAGCCAAATCCGCACAGTGCAGACATATTGAGACAAACAACAGCACTCTCAGCCAAAACCCACTCAACCTGGTGCAGCTAGTCAGGAGCAATTCTGCAAGCACCTCCAGAGTCATCCAGGAGTCCTTCCAGCCCTGCAAAAGTTTAGTGGACACACCTGACCCATCATACACACCTCAGCTTCCAGCAGGCCAGAGCTCCATGGGCCGAGCAGCACTCCACCTCTTTACCCATCCCCTCTCCCCACTCAGAACACCAGTCTGGGGGCATTCAACAGTGCCATACCCCCCAAGCTGGGAGCTCACAGCCTTAGTCTGGAGGCACCTGCCCCTTTGCCCAGCCACCCGCGCTGGAGGTCCACAGATTTGCAGCTCCACCCCGCTGATCACCCACACCAGCGCCCTACTGGCTGAGGTGACATAGTGTGGCCATATTGAAACAAAATGAAAAAAAGCCATTGCCAACCCTACAGGAGAGAGTAGAACTGCCCCATAGGATTTCCAAGGAGTGGCTGGTGGATTCAAACTGCCGACCTTTTAGTTAGCAGCCAAGGTCTTAATCACTGTGCCACCAGGGCGAGCTGGCACAGCACAGCTGTATTACAACAAGGCAGGCAGAATTCCCAGCTGAAGCCTACTTCACCTGCAGCAGCTAAGTGGGAGCCGCAGACTTGTGGCATTCAACACTACCCCACCCTCTAAGCCAGTAGCCCTTGGCCCTGTCTGGGGTGTCCGCCCCTTTGCCCAGTGGAGGCCCAGAAAGTCCACAGACTTGCAGTGCTTTCTGCTCCCTCCGGGTACCCATGCCAGCATCCTGCTGGTCAAGCCTGCACAGTGGGGCCATACTGAGCAAAGCAAGTAGCATCCCCAGCCAAAACCCACTCCACCTGGTGCAGACAAGCAAGAGAGACTCTGCATTCATGGCCAAGGTCAGACAAGAGTGCTTCATGCCCTATGAAAGTTAACTGCACCCACTCCACTCACCGTGCACAACCCAGTCACTGGTGACAGAGGTCCACAAGTCAGAGGATCACTCCCACCCTACTCGCACATCCCCTGCCCCCACTTCTTGCAACTCCAGACTTGTGACATTCACCACATCTTGCCAACTAAGAGAAGAACTCAGTCATGCATACTGTGATTGTACTGCCCACTGGTGGTACCACCCACTCCTTTTAGTCACCCATGCCAGTGGCCAGAGGATTGGTGGCACCACCCAATCTCTCCAACTCTTGTGGGCATCTGAGGACTGGCCACACAACCTCACCTATGACATGCACTAGTGGACAGGGGCACACTGTCCAGATGGAAATCCATGGGCAGGCAACATCCCCCTGCCTCAATCCCCCACACCACCACCCTGGCAAACTGAGGATCATACCTACTCCAAACACCTGCATGCAGCTCACTCACCTGGGACTGTCGATGAGAGTCTCCAAACCACCCACTCAGTAATTGGAGACTCAGGCACCTTTGCCCCATCCAACTGTCAAATGGCAGAGTGCACACACAACATCAAACCCAATGAATAGAACACCCCCTGCACCCATGGAAAAGTAACCAGAAGGACAGATACATCACCTCACTGAAAATGCCACCTACATGCTCAGCAGTGCCAAAGTAACAGTGAACAAAGACCTGTGCTCACACACCTAGTCACTGCTCCACTTACTCAGAGACAGGAAGTGAGAGCTTTAATGAAGCCAGATTAGTGACCAGAGTAGCATACACACTCAGCCACGTGGATATATCAAAACAAAACAAAACATTCAGGACGTAGCAAACAATCTGTTTGAGGAAAAATCAGAAAAAAGAATGAAGAAAAATGAAGAAAGCCTAAGAATTATGTGGGACACTATCAAGAAGAAAAACTTATGTGTGATTGGAGTTCAAGAACAGGAAGGGACAATGGAAAACACAGAAGTAATTGTTGAAGATTTGCTGGCAGAAAACGTCCCTAATATCATGAAAGACAAGAAGATATCCATTCAAGAAGCTCAACTAACCCCATAAGGAATAGATCCTTAAAGAAAGTCACCAACACATATCATAATCAAACCTGCCAAAATCAAAGACAAAGAAAGAATCCTGAGAGCAGCTAGGGAAAAACGAAAAGTCACCTACAAAAGAAAACCAATAAGACTAGGCTCCGATTACTCAGCAGAAACCATGCAGGCAAGATGGCAATAGGATAACATATATAAAGCCTTGAAGGAAAAAAATAGCCAGTCAAGAATTATACATCTAGCAAAATTGTCTCTCAAATATGATAGCAAAATTAGGACACTTCCAAATAAACAAATATTAAAGGAATTTTTAAAAACCAGACCAAAATTACAAGAAATATTAAAGGGAGTCTGCCAGTTAGAGAACCAACATCATCAGACAACAACTCAAGATTAGGTTACAGGAGAGATCAACCAGATACCAACCAAGACATGGAATTCTGAAAAATAAAACACAGCTGAAAGACTAAAAATAGGGAACCAGAGATGTCAGTATGGAGATGACAACTCCATCAAAACAAAAAAGAGAATAAACAGTGTAGTTATAGAACTTCCATAGTCACAATTATGGGGCTTATTAGGGAAGTAACAGGTTACAACTCAGGATCAGGATCAAGAGGCTACAGTTGGGTATCAGGATCAGGAAGCATGTAGGCAAAGTGTCCATTATTCAGTGTAGGACAGCTATCTCAACTCCTCTGGACTGTGAGGGTTCCTCTCAGCCCCCTCAGGACAGGCACCTCTAGTGGTCCTCTGTCTCCACTTGGGCCTAGCCTCTGCCCTGCTCAGTCAAGTGTTATGAAGCTCATTAGATGCACCACCCTACCATCTTGTGCCAGTTTCCTGGTTCTGCCACTGCCATTTCTGTGCTGCTGCTTCTCATTTTCTCGCACTGTCTCAAGGGTCACCACTCTCTCTCTCTCTCTCTCTGTTTCTTGGGTCCAGGTAGTTCTCAGTGCAGGGAACTCAGGTCCATAGGACATGCTCCACTTCCGGCTCTTCTTTCTTGGTGGTAGTGAGATCCCCTCTTTTCTGCCTCTGGGATGGCTCATTTTAAGCCTAGCAGGGTGGCAAAATTGCCAATTCCTTTGTTAGGACTCAATGTACCTTGTTTGCATTATTAACAGTGCTGTCGAACCCCTTGGTGAGTTCCAAGCACCTTGTTTGCATAGTCACATACAATCATTTTGTAAAAGTCACAAGACCATGCATGAGTAAAATGACCATATTAAGTAATTTATGACACCAATTTCTATCTGACAACCAAGGCTTTGGGCACCCTTCCCACCTTGTTGGGTCCAAGAGGACACACCCTAAAGTGGGAATATCAGGCTGGGGAGCCACAAATCCCTCATGGTTTATGCTTCAGAGTTGGCAGGAGCTCAGGAGCAAGCTAATAGCTGACTTTCAAAATTTGTGTACCTGGTCATTGTGTCAAGGTAGGTATGAGTCCCAAACCCGAAGGGACTTCTCTAGTTGTAGGCTGCTTCTATTTGCCAGTGGCTCCAAATGACAAAATCATCAGTCACAGTTTTCCTTGACCACAGGGAGAATTGAGCTTGTAAATCTGACCACATAGTTCCAATAAACTTTAATTAGAAAACAAAATTCTGAATTTCTTCAGGTTGTATCAACCACCCCTATTGGCAAAGAAGTAATAACTTCCTAATTGGGGCTATTGAGACTGAGGCTTCTGATTTGCTGAGAAAAAAACATCATCTACATAGAGAAAGATTTGGATATCAGAGAATAGGGGCCACCCAACCAACCAGTTGTATTCCAGTGGATTCCACTCATGGCTACTCCATGTGTGTCAGAGTCAAACTGTGCTCCATAGACTTTTCATGACTGTGACCTTCAGAAGTAGATTCCCAGGCCTTTCTTCCAGGAAGCTCTGGGTCAGTTTGAACACCCAACCTTTCAGTTAGTAGTCAAGTGCTTAACCCCATGCACCACTCAGAGACTCCTGAGAGAAGAGACCTTCATGCCAAATTCTGACCCATACAGTGGTGACAACTGGCAATGGCGTTTATCTCAATAACATTTCTCTGCCTGTGTGTTACTGTTGCACCCCACCTGACCAGCGGGAGAAGTGACTCCAAGGGTCACAAGTTAGATTTTGAAAAATGAGGCCATAAAAGCCAAATTGATTAGACATGGCTTTATTAGGGAACTTGTGAGAGGAAATTGGTATCCCTTACTTTTAGCGACAGGGTCTATATAATCAATTTGCTAAATCTGTAAGGCACCCTTTTAATGACCCCCTTTTAGTGTGCCATGTCTTATACTTAAGTGGAGCACAGCCCTTGGGGCAACATGATGTCCCATCCTTTTTATGTACCCACATAGCTGTATCTAGATTACCAGTGGGGACAATGGCCCTCACGTTGCTGCTAGTGTATCTGCTTCTACATTGCCCATTAGGGAATTCACTGTGTGTGCTGGGATGTGATACACAGTTGCTTTAGATCAAGGTCATGCAGTTTGTCCCACATATCTTGCCATAGTTCTTGCCTGCACAGGGGTCTTACATTAATTTCCCAACCATCGTTTTCTCACTGGAGTATCCACAGAGTTCAGCCTTTTATTCCTGCCTAAGAGTCAATAAAAATAGTAAAGGATGGGGCTTTTGGGTGATTACTAGCCATAGTGCCCTTAATTTGGCCCATTGGCTGTTGCACTCAGTACTCATTTCTATCCAGATGGTGTTAGTAGTAGGATGGATAGAAACAGCTCACCATTCAGGGTGCTGACCTGCACTAAATCATCTATATAGCAAACATCCTGGGGGCTTTGTGTGCCCCTACCTTGACATGCCTATTTAATTGTTGCCTCCCACCTGCAGTCTTTTTTGTTTTTTAGGTATCATTTGATTTCTTCACATTTTTTTAAATTGTGGTAAGTTTGTATATATATGTATATGTATGTACATATATAACAAACAGTTGCCATTTCAACATATTTTTACATGTACAGCTCAGTGACATTAATTACGTTAATCATGTTGCTCAACCATTACCACTGTTTCTAAATTTTTTTATCACCTTTAACAGAAGCTCAGTTCTCCCCAAGCAATGACTCTCTCTTTCCCTTCCCTCTCACCCCTGGTAACCATTAATAACTTTTGGTCTTTATATCTTTGCCTATTCTAGACATTTCATATAATTGGGATCATATAATATTTGTGACTGACTTATTTTACTCACCATATTTTTTTAATTCAGTGCACACATCTTATATTTTTCTTTCTTGCCCTGCATTGTATTTTTTCAGTTTACCTGAAAATATTTTTAATACTGACATTCCCCCGCTTATAAACAACTGACTTACAGACAACTCGTACTTAAGAACACATTGCCATGAAGCCTATTATATTAAAAATTTGAGTTAAATACAATGGTTCATAATAACAAGTGCATGCACTACTTTGTGACGCTCATGAAAACATTGCACGGTTTGGAAGTGTTTCTTAAGTGTTTCATATGCATAGAAAGGTAAAATATATACTATATCCTCAGACAAACATTTGAATAACTGATGCCAAATAAGAACCGTATGTACCTGTTCTAAATTACCTACAAACGTGACTTAAAGACAGACCTACGAACAGATTTCATTCATAACTTGGGGACTGCCTGTATACTAACTTTTTTGCAGGGACATGATTATATTTTAAATAGCCACCATTTCTCTGAGAATGTGAGGTACAAAATTCATAAAATGGCATCCAATTCCTTCTATAACATTAGCCTAATTCTTCCTCCAATTTACTGCAGGCCACTTACTTACAATATTATAATACAGGGCCATACCCCTTCCCAGGGTACCAATTTTCCAATAGTCCATCCCAGATGATACTCCTATTTTATGAAACTGAACTTTAATTTTCTTTTCCAGTTAAATCTTTGGAAAATTTTAAGTCTCAGATTAAAAATACATGCTGAAAGACAATTCCAGTAATTTCACATTATTTCATCAGTCTTGGAGGAAGTACAGCCAGAAGGCTCCTTAGAAGCAAGGATGGGCAGACTTGATCTTACTTACATTAGTCGCATCATCAGGAGGAACCAATTGCTGGAGGACATCATGCTTGGTAAAGTAAAGGTTCAGCAAAAAGAGGGAGACCTTCAATGAGATGCATTGACATAGTGGCTACAACAATAGGCTCAAACATACCAACAATTGTGAGGATGGTTCAGAACCAGGGAACATTTCATTCTGTCATACATAAGGTCGCCATGAATCGAAGCTGGCGTAACAGCAGCGAACAAGAACAACAACCACATTATTTCAGACGTGTTTTATTATTGCACAGACTCTGAACACCTCCTCTGCAACAATTAATAAAATTCAACTCTATAAGTACTTACATAGAATAATATATTTCATTTACTATTGCTACTATTATTTACTGTTTATCATTGGGGCAGAATCTCAGCCTGTCTAGTTCACCACTATGTCTACGAGACTGGCCATTAACTGTTCTTAAGATTCTGTGAGGGATGAGTTCATCAATGACTGAACAGGGTAGAAAATACGTAGATTATATTTTTCTTATGAAAGTTGCAAATTACGTATTTATTCTATAGCAGACAACACAGAGTTTTGATACACGAGTGTCACCGCTCATGAGAACAAGGGGACTGACTGTTGGGAAATATGCAAAGATTAATGCAGACATGTTTACCAGCCACCAACTGGGATTATCAAAAAGAGACAAATAAGAATTAATAATGGAGGAGAGGCCATAAAATGATACAAAGGTGCTCGCCAGAACAAAGATGCTTTGGTTGCCTTTGGTCTCAGCAGAGAATCTGAGGGAGATGTTGTTCGTATGAATGTGTTAGACCTACTGCTAATGTCTGTACAGGAGGAAAACTATGGAACCACTGGCCCAGGACATGAATGCCAAACACAAAACATCATGGGAGGATGTCAATGCTGCATAGATTGAGAATGTGACATAGTCATGTAGTGTAGTAGAGCAGTATTCCAACACATTTTCCTTTATGATGGTATTGTTGCTCCATTTGCCAGACCCATAAGTAGGAAAAATGGCATTGACCAGCATGTGTAGTATCCAGCAGAGGATATTGGAGGGACCAATGTACTTTAGGGCTTTTTGTTTAAGCTCTGCCCACCTGGAGTGCATGGAGCTGACGGTGATGGTCTGGAAGACACTCAAGAGGCAGGTGGTGCAAATGGACATACCCCTGGTCACCCTTTGAAAATATAAAACAAGTTTGCATCCAAAACCATTGAGGAAATGTTTTAACCCAAAAGCAAGCATTGTCTGGGGGACATCTATAGAGAGAATGGCCAAGGAGTTGGCTACAGTCAGGTGCCTGAGAATCAAGTCTGTGGACTGTGACCTGCATCCATAGAAATGAAAGAAGATGTAATGAATTATGAGTCAGAAATTCCCCAGGATTACAACAACTATCTGGAATAGGAGGATCGTTGCTATTTTCAAATCCATGGAGGCTATTCTGTCATTTTCCAGGGCTTGAGATTCAAATTCACAATAGAGGACTCTGCATGGAAACATGAATTGTGGCCTACATTGTTCATGGAAAAATAAAATTCAAACATTTTTCACTTACCATTACTTCACTCTAGAATCAATTTGTAAATATATTTTCTTTTGTTAAGAGATTCCCAGTGTTTTCTGTGTTTCTTTTTGTAGCACTCAAACTTTTTGTCACTGTTTTGAGTGTTTTACCTGTTCTAAATTATTTAATATTCATGATTCTGTAAGTTATGAGCTAATATTATTCTGTTCTGTCAGACAAAGAGAATTTAGCCACAAGGAGGTTAAGGGACTCATAAAAATAGACATAGAGTCAGGATTTGAACCTAAGAAAATTGGTTGCAAATACATTGGTGTTTTCTACTGTGCTGGCTTATCATAGCTCTCTAATTGAGTACTTCAAATAACCAAAATACATGTTGTATTTTAAATCAGAACATTGTCTGATACAGTGCTGGAAGATGAGGAGCCCCTCAGGGTGGAAGGCACTCAAAAGACAACGGGGGAAGGGCTGCCTTCTCAAAGTAGAGTTGACCTTAATGACATGGATGGAGTTAAGCTTTCAGGACCTTCATTTGATGATGTGGCATGACCCAAAATAAGAAGAAATGGCTGCAAACATCCATTAACAATCAGAACACGGAACGTACGAAGTATGAATCTAGGAAAATTGGAAATCATCAAAAATGAAATGGAATGCATAAACATCGATATCCTAGGCATTAGTGAACTGAAATGGACTGCTATTGGCCATTTTGAATTGGACAATCATGTGGTCTACTATGCTGGGAATGACAACTTGAGGAGGAATGGTGTTTCATTCATTGTCAAAAAGAACATTTCAAGATCTATCCTGAAGTACACTGTCAGTGATAGGATAATATCCATACACCTACAAGGAAGACAAGTTAATGCACTATTATTCAAATTTACCCACCAATCACTAAGGCCAAAGATGAAGAAATTGAAGATTTTTACCAACTTCTACAGTCTGAAATTTATCAAACATGCAGTCAGGACATATTGATAATTACTGGTGATTGGAACGTTAAAGTTGGAAACAAAGAAGAAGGATCAGTAGTTGGAAAATATGGTCTTAGTGATAGAAATGATACCAGAGATTGCATGATAAAATTTTGAAAGACCAACGATTTCTTCATTGCAAATACTTTTTTTAAACAACATGAACAGTGGCTATACACGTGGACCTCGACATATGGAATACACAGGAATCAAATTGACTACATCTGTGGAAAGAGACAATGGAACAGCTCAATATCATCAGTCAGAACAAGGCCAGGGGCTGACTGCAGAAAAGACCATTAATTGCTCATGTGCAAGTTCAAGCTGAAGCTGAAGAAAATTAGAACAAGTCCATGAGAGCCAGTATATCCCACCTGAACTTAGAGACCATCTCAAGAATAGATTTGACATACTGAACACAAACGACCAAAGACCAGATGAGTTGTGGAATGACATCAAGGACATCATACATGAAGAAAGCAAGAGGTCATTTAAAAGAGAGGAAAGGAAGAAAAGACCAAAATGTATGTCAGAACAGACTCTGAAACTTGCTCTTGAACTTAGAGTAGCTAAAGCGAATGGAAGAAATGATGAAGTGAAAGAGATTGTCTCAGTCATCTAGAGCTGCTCTAACAGAAGTACCACAAGTGGATGGTTTTAATAAAGAGAAATTTATTCTCTCACAGTCCAGTAGGCTGCAAGTCCAAATTCAGGGCATCAGCTCCAGAGGAACACTTTCTCTGTCGGATCAGGAGGAAAGTCCATGCCATCAGTCTTCCTTTGGTCTGGGAGCTTCTCTGCACAGGAACCTCAGGTCCAAAGGGCACACTCTGCTCTCAGCACTGCTCTCTTAGTGGTATGAGGTTCCCAAGTGTCTGTTCACTTCTCTCTTTTATATCTCAAAAAAGATTGCATTAAGACACTAATCTTGTCAACCTCATCAGTATAACCTCATCACAGTGATAGAATTTACAACACATGAGATCACATATAATCTCATCATAGTGATACAGTTTACAACACATAAGGAAATCACATCAGATAACACAATCATACAATACTAGGAATCATGACCTAGCCAAGTTGCTACACACATTTTTGGGGGGGACACAATTCAATCTATGACAGAGATGAAAAGAAGATTTCATAGGGCAGCTCGAGAAGACAAAGTAAAGTATTATAATGACATATGCAAAGACCTGGAGTTAGGAAACCAAAAGGGTAGAACACACTCAGCATTTCTTAAGCTGAAAGAACTGAAGAAAAAAATTCAAGCTTCGAGTGGCAAAAATGAAGAGTGGCAATGCAGAAAGCATAAAAAGAAGATGGAAGGAATACACAGAGTCACTGTACCAAAAAGAATTGGTTGATGTTTAACCATTTCAGGAGGTAGCATATAATCAAGAGTCAGTGGTAGTGAAGGAAGAAGAGCAAGTTGCACTGAAGACACTGTGAAAAACAAGTCTCCAGGAATTGACGGAATACCAGTTGAGATGTTTCAACAAACGGATGCAGTGCTGGAAGTGCTCACCAGGCTATGCCAAGAAATTTGGAAAACAGTTACTTGGCCAACTGACTGGAAGAGATCCATATTTATGCCTATACCAAAGAAAGGTGATCCAACCAAATGTGGAAATTATAGTACAATATCATTAATATCACCTGCAAGAAAAATTTTGCCGAAGATCATTTAAAAGTGATTGCAGCAGTACGTCAACAGGGAACTGCCAGAAATTCAAGATGGATTCAGAGGAGGACGTGGAACCACGGATATCACTGCTGATGTCAGATAGATCCTGGCTGAAAGCAGAGAATACCAGAAAGATGTTTACCTGTGTTTTATTGACTATGCAAAGGCTGTGGATCATAACAAATTATGGATAACTTTGGGAAGATTGGGAATTTCAGAACACTTAATCGTGCTCATGAGAAACCTGTACATAGATCAAGAGGCAGTCATTCAAACAGAACAAGGGGATACTTCATGGTTTAAAGTCAGGAAAGGCGTGTGTCAGGGTTGTATCCTTTCATCATACTTATTTAATCTTATGCTGAGAAAATAATCCGAGAAGCTAGACTATATGAAGAAAAAACAGCATCAGGATTGGAGGAAGACTCATTAACAACCTGCATTATGCAGATGACACAATTTTGCTTGCTAAAAGTGAAGAGGACTTGAAGCACTTACTGATGAAGATCAAAGACTACAGTCTTCAGTATGGATTACCCTTCAACATAAAGAAAACAAAAATCCTCACAACTAGACCAATAAGCAACATCATGATAAACGGAGAAAAGATTGAATTTGTCAAGAATTTCTTTTTACCTGGATCCGCAATCAACACTCATGGAAATAGCTGTCAAAAAATCAAACGATGCATTGCATTAGGCAAATCTGCTGCATAAGACCTCTTTAAAGTGTTAAAAAGCAAAGATGTCACTTTAAAGACTAAGGTGCGCCTGACCCAAGCCATGGTGTTTTCAGTCACCTCATATGCATGCGAAAGTTGAGCAATGAAAAAGGAAGACCGAAGAATAATTGACGCCTTTGAATTATGGTGTTGGTGAAGAATACTGAATACACCATGGACTGCCAAAAGAACGAAGAAAATCTGTCTTGGAAGAAATACAGCCAGAATGCTCCTTAGAACCAGGGATGGTGATAATTCATCTCACATACTTCGGACATGTTATCAGGAGGTACCAGTCCCTAGAGAAGGACATCACGCTTGGTAAAGTAGAGGGTCAGTGAAAAAGAAGACGACCCTCAACAAGGTGGATTGACACAGTGGCTGCAACAATCGGCTCAAGCATAACAACAATTGTGAGAATGGCTCAAGACTGGACAGTGTTACGTTCTGGCGTACATAGAGTCGCTATGAGTCAGAACCGACTCGACTACACCTAACAATAACAACAACATTTTAAATGTATTTTATGAGTTTAGTTCCGATAATTTCCCATTTTATCTAAGTATTCTATAGACCAATAACATTTATGAATCAAGGTTTACAGGTTGTAGTAAAATGTGGATGCCCTGACTAATTTTCTATGACCGAACTGGATTTCTTCAATAAATATTAACACAGTAACAAAACATTCAATTTTTTTTTGCCAGAAATTAAAGTACAAGGACATCCATGGCATAAATTATTATTCAAAACCATGCCATGGTCCAAATCATAGGACATGGAACATCAATACATGATAAAGTATTTTAAGGGTGAAAACTAAATTAATCTTCATCAGAGATCATGTAACCATATATTTCTTGTTTCTGAAAAATGAAGAGAAATTATAATTAATATTTGTTTTGGAACATATATTAAACATAAGACAAGCGTGAAAAATTACAGAAAAATAATTCTATTTTACCAATTGCTACCCAGTTACACAGTTTTAGATAATTCAGTTAGCTCTATCATACACATTACTACATGCACAGAAGGTTTACAAAAATAACTATAGTACTCCTGAAAATTTCTTTGTGATTTTCACACACCATATTGAATGGCAGACTAATTCTACAAGTATAACTTTGAAGCACCAGAAAATTGAGATTTTGATACCACTTGGATCAAACACCCAGAACCACCTTCCTTGAGGATTTAATTAAATTACCTTAGGAGCAGCCAGGGATTGGTTTCGGGACTCAGACCTCCAGTCTCCTCCAAAACATCAGCTCATGCCATGGGAATTTTCATCCTTCTGTGTGACACTAACACTGGACTAGTTTCTACCCTCAGAGAAACTCCTTTTCTAGACATTGTCACGCACCCAGTTCCCGATCCATCTCTTTTCCTTCTAGAACCTGCCTTTCATGTAGAAATAGAAAATACTTACCTGATTCCTGCCTATTGCCTGACGATGGACTCAGTGATGGTCACAACAGCCAAAACAGGTGTGAAAGAGAGACAGCCAGACCCTGAGATATGGGTTAGAGATTCTGTGACCTCATCTCCTCACAGAACTGCTGTTATCACTTTACCTGTAGTAGCCATGATGATCTACCACTGGGGAGCTGAGAAAAGTTCCAAAAAACTTTATACCACTTTTTGATTCCCAGAAACTCAAGTGTCTGGTGAGCATCTCCAAAAAGATCATTGGAGCATAAGAAGCATCATATGACTGATATGCATACACACCGACACACACACACACACACACACACATATACATACAAGTATATGCATGTGTGTGTGTATACCACCACTGTCTTGTAAATAAGACTGTTTCATATGTGCTTGGATTCTATGTGATATATATAAACACTGAACTTCCGGCAAAAGTATACGATTTACATATTTCTGATAAGAATAGAGTGTTTCGTGTTACTTATTCAGGTGAAGCAGAGCCTGAAGACACCAGAGTCACTACTTATGAAAACAGAGGGCTTACAGTAGGGAAACATGCATTGAATAGTGGAGAGATGTTTAACAGCTACCAGGTAATACTAAAAAGGGCCACACAAACTTGAAAGATGGAGGACAGGGTGTAAAAGGATATGAAGGTGTTCACAAGGACAAGGATGCTTTGGGTAGCTCTGGACTCAGGGGAGGAACTGGGGGAGACATTGTTCCTATGAACGTGTTGGACCCGCTGCTTGTATCTGCATAGGATGAAAATAATAGAGCCATAGACCCAGATCATGAGTCCCGAGAGTACAACACAGGGAATGATAACAATGCTGCATGTAGTGAGTGTATGCTTCTGCCAGGAAATTCCCTATAACAATATCCTAAATCTCTTTTCTTTGTGATAGTTTTATTGCTCCAATGGCTAGTCACATAGATAGGAACTATGATATTTACCAGCATATGCAGGATCCAGTACAGGAATATGGAGAAGCCCATGTGATAGAGAGCTTTCACCTTAAGCTCTGCCCACCTGGCATTCCTGGGGCTGATGGTAATTGTCTGAAAGATACTCAAGAGGCAGATGCTCTCAATGGACACTACACTGCCCACTCTGTGAAGATAGAAAAAAAGTTTGCATCCAAAATTATCGAGCAAATCTTTACACCCAAAAGCTGCCATGGTCCCTGGGATTCCCCTAGAGAGAATGATCAAGGTGTTGGCCACAGTCAGGTGCCTGAGAAGCAAGTATGTGGACCCTAACTTACATTTAGTGAAGTAAAGGAAGATACAATGGAAAAGAAGGGAAATGTTCCCCAGGATACCAACTGTCATCTGTAATAAGAAAGTCATTCATATTGTCACATCCCTAGAAGACATTCTCTCAGTTCCCAGTGACTAATAATTGTCTTCAGATCCAGAGGGTCCTGCATGGGAAGATGAGACATGGGCCACATGTATCAATTATGTCAATTGAAATTCACTGTGATCCATTTACCATTAATTCCTACTTTGAAACGTTGACTTAGTTTTTCTTTCATTAAAAGGTTTCCAAGAGTTAGGTGTATAACCTTTAAAGAGTACTTGTTATATAGGAATCACTGCTATGAAGACTGCACATGTGGCAACTTCCTTATTCTTCACAAATTTCCGAGGCAGGCACTACTATTATTTTCATTATAAAGATAAGGAGAACTTAGGCACAGAGAGGTTAAGTGATTTGTCTAAATTCACATGCTGGGTACGTGCACAGTGCAGACTTGAACCTGGCTGAGTTGATTGCTCCAAGCTAGTTAGCTGTGCTCTTCCAATAATCCAGATCTGCCTTTAGTTTTCTGTTGACACCTTATCATTTTATTTTATACTGGTGATATTTTATTTTATAATGTTGGTTGTGACAACTTTCCATTGCTATGTAAAAATTTACTCCATAGGCCAATATTAATCATACTCATTGCTGTCAAGTTGATTCCAACTCATAGAGTTGAACTGTCCCATAGGGTTTCCGAGGAGTGACTAGAGGAGTATAACTGCTGACCTTCTGGTTGACAGCCGAGCTCTCAACTCCTGCACCACCAGGGCTCCAATATTAATTAGGATAATGATTTAAAGAGCTTAATAAAATACAGATTTACTGATTGCAGTAGAATAGAATAGGAACCTGCCTCATGACCAGGTTGGGTTTAATGAATGCAAGATTGACTCAATATTGGAATGGCAACAAAATGACGCATTTGCTTCTATGCCAGGAACAAAATACATTGGCACCTATCACAAGAATTATTAAACAACTCATATCATGCCCTAAACTATGGAACAGGAAACAGTAATACATGATAAAATGGTGGACAGTAGAAACTCAGCCATTACTGTTTTCACTTTATGTACTCATCAATTCACACATCAGTTAAGTAAAAGTATTAGCAGTGAGGTGAGATTTTGAAAAATATCAACACGTAAGACACATATGGAAAATGAGGTCCATAAGCCATGACATCTTGCTCATTTTATAAATTGAAATTGTTGATTTCTTAATTAATATTAGAATATTTTTCAACCAGAGAAAATGGCACAAGATACATTTCAGCCTGACAGCTGCTGGGTGAAACTCATTATTATAAAGTTACCTTTTCCTTAAGTGCTGCTTCACTAACATCAACAGGGAAAGCAGGCTCCACATAATCAACAGACCATGGATGTTGTCAGGAGAGACACAATTGCTGTCTCCCTTAGTGCATCATACACCCCAGTTAGAGAAAACATTTCTATTCCAGCAACAGCCATTCAGATACACTGTTTCTGACAGGATTAGAGGATTCATATAGATTGATTCTGCTCTGAATTACACGTGTGGAAGTGATACAGGCAGACATCCCATAATCCCGAAAATCTTATGATTTCTGTATAGAAAGTAGGCTGAAAAGCAGATTGATTTCAGAACTACAGACTTCAAGCTTCTTAAAAATCAGGTTTCATGATCACTATGATTAGAAAAGGAGTCTCGGTGGCACGGTGGTTAAGCACTTAGCTGCTAACCAAAAGACAGCAGTTTGAACCCACCAGCTCTTCGGGAGAAAGATGTGGCAGTCTGCTTTATAAAGGTTTATAGCCTTGGAAACTCTATGGGGAAGTTATACTCTGGCCTATAGGGTGGCTATGTGTCTGAATTCAACTCTGTGTCAATGGGTTTGATTTTTGGTTTGGATTGGTTTAAAAACCAAAAATCACAGTTCTTGAAGATGATACTAAATGACATCAGGAGACATCAGGGATTGGGGTAGGGTCTGGGACCCATGTCTCTGTTCTAACTCATCTCAAGCTCAGGACGTAGTCCTCCTTCCTGTGGGCCACTGGACCAGTTTCAAACCCAGAAGTTTTCCTTATTCCAATATGATGGCTTACCTAGACCCTGATACACTCATTCCATTACAGGCTCTTCCTCTCACCCTGAAATAGCAAATACTCACCCGACACCTTCCCGCTGAAAGGACCGTGGGCTCAGTATGATCATGACATCTAGGACAAATGTATGAGGGAGGCAGCCAGACCCTGAGGTCCAGGTTTTTATTCTGTGCCCTCTCCTCCCCATAGAACTGAAATTATCATTTCACCTCCAGTGGCATTGACAGCGCAGGCTTGGGGAGCTGAGAACATCTCTGGAAAATGTTTCCCCAGTGGCTAATTACCAAAACCAATTACAAATTCCCAGTTAGTATCTCCAAAGAGACCATGGAAGTGTTTGGGAGAAGGTCTTTCTTGTCCAAGATCCTGGAGACAGACAGGGCCTCCCATGGAGGGAGCAGGAAATGCTGAGGTCTGACACGTGGGGGACATGAGTCTCTCTGGATTCTCTGGTCTCTAAAAAGTTCTCCTGTCTCAAATATTTTCTCATCTTCAGCCCATGAGCTGCATCATTAAGTCGTGAACAGAGAAACAGAATCAGACAAAATATCTAAGAAGGATTTTTAAAGTGATACAAGCAAAAAAAAAAAAAAACAACGTGATACCAATAATTTACATGAGAAATCACTGGACTCACTTGCACAACTCAATGCCAATAAATATGGACATTTTGCAAGAAAACATACTGTATCATTATTGACTCCTCCAGCAGTGATAGGAGGCCTAAACAGAACAATATCCATGGAAAGAGAGGTTATGAGTCCCTCACAAATAAAAGCTTCAGAATCGAAAGGTTGAACAGGTAGTTTTTGTAATTGCTTTAACTATCAGGAAGCCCCGTGTTACTTAATTCAAGAGCATCAAATGTTTACCACAGTCATCTACACTTTTTTTCTGCTGAATTACCATAATGAACACTGGTTACTTTTTGTTTTTGTTGTTAATTCTACTGTGGTGAAAATATGCATAACAAAACATATGCCATGTCAACAACATCTACCTGTACAATTCAATAACATTGATTACATTCTTCAAGTTGTGCAGCCATTCTCCCTAACCTTTTCCAAGTCACTCCAACACCATTAGCATTAAACTCAATGCTCCCTAAGCAAAAGCTCCCCCTTTTTCCTCTCTCTCCCACCCCTGGTAACCATTAATAGTTGTTAGTTTCTCTATGTATATTTATTTCATATCAGTGATATCAGACAATATTTTTTCATTGTGACTGACCTATTTCACTCAGCATGATGTTTTCAAGGCATATCCATGTTGTGGCATGCATCAGGACTTCATTTCTCCTTATGGCTGAGTAGTAGTATTCCATTGTGTGCATTTACCACATTTGTTTATCTATTCATCTGTTGATGGACACAAAGGCTTCTTAAGCCTGGGAGAGGAAACAAAAAGATGAACCCATGGCCTCTCCTGTCCCTTCTGGTCCATCTCAAACTACCACCCATCCTGGCCCAGGTGGATCCTCCACTCTTCTCTGAGCCTCTCTTCATCTTCTCATTCCACCTTAAATATGCTTTGGCATAAATAGTTATTCCAGGTATGTTATTGCATACATACCCCAAATATCAACTGTGTCTATGTTCACCTCCTTAGAAATCTTGGGGCTGACCCCCATATTTTTAAGACCTTGGAAGTTTGAATTTTTCCTAGGATTTTCTTCTACTTCTCAGGATCCTATTTTATTCAATTTATACTTCCCTGAAAAATCTATCTCTGCCTCATATAAATCCAATCATAGAACTCAGTCCCCCCTTAGCTATCTCCCAAAGAATCCAGTTTCAAAAATAAAAGAAACCTCAGTGAACCACATGGCCTTAATTAAAGACACTGTAAGATGACACAGGGGAGAGATGTCAGGACACCCATGGATCATCACAAACTCTTAGTGATTCTTCTCCCAAATTCCCTAAGCTGCTCTGTCCATGAAGACTCTCAGCTCTCCCCCACCCCACCCCACACCCGTGCAGACAGTGCCCCCCTCCACCAGTCACTCTCTGCTCTCTCCCAAGTCCCCTCCCTGCCCCAACGTTTTACATTCTCTCCCATTTTTATACTGATCAATTTGCTCTCCAAGTTTATGCCCCACCTACACATCTAACCCCTTGCCATCTAGTCGATTCCAACTCACAGTGTCAACGTCGGACATAGTAGCACTGCCCCATAGGGTTTCCAATGCCGTAAATCTTTACAGAAGCAGACTGCCACATCTTTCTCCTGCAGAGTGGTTGGTGGGTTCAAACTGGTGACAATTCAGTTAGCAGCTGAGTGTTTGACCACTGTTCCTCCAGGGCTCCTTTACAAATCTAAACTCATCCTGATTTGGAGAGTGGGTGAGCCTTCAGAGCCTTCCCTTAGGTATAATCCAAACAGTAGGCATATAAATATGTGTGTGTGTGTGTGTGTGTGTGTGTGTGTGTGTATCCCCACAAAAAAAAAAATCTAAACATACTGCTGTATTGCTGTCCAGTCGATTGCAACTCCTGGAGACCCCATGTGTTACAGAGTAGAACTGTTCCATAGGAGTTTCTTGGCTATAATATTGATTGAAGCAAATCTACAGGCCTTCCTTCTGAGGTGCGGCTAGGTGGGTTTGAACTGTCAGCCTTTCGGTTAGTAGTTGAGCATAAACCATTTGTGCATTCAGAAATGTATATATATATAGTGTGCACGTATATGTATGAACAGAAAACCAAAACCATTGCCGTAAAGTCGATTCCGACTCACAGCAACCCTATAGGACAGAGTACAACTGTCCCATAGAGTTTCCAAGGCTGTAATCTTTACGGAAGCAGACTGCCACGTTTTTCTCCTGGGGAGGGTGTAGTGGGTTCAAACAACAGACCTTTTGGTTAGCAGCCAAGCACTTTAACCAGTGCACCACCAGGGCTCCCTATATATATACCAATTACCGTCAAATCAGTTATGAATCAAGACGATGTCATGTGTTGCAGAGTAGAACTGTGCTCCATGGGGTTTTCAGTGGCTGAGTTTTCAGAAGTAGAAAACTTTCATCACGACTTTCTTCCAAAGCATCTCTGGGTGGACTATATATATATATATATACACACACATATTTTAATCACACATTTGGTTAATATCAGGAACTCTGAAGAGTTTAAGATTTTACCAAACTTCCAGACTAACATGTGCACCTGCAAAGATTTTATGGATGCGGGCAGAAGACATGAGGCCCCTCGGTCAGAGACAAGGACGTTATTATTCATGGTACAGCAGGAGCTTGATATTTGCATTGATTCATCTAGCCCCTCAAGCCTAAAACCTGCCCAGCCTTTGCCTGGTGGGAAATACTATCTTTATTTTTCTGGACAGACAGAAGACAAATATCATCTTTGACCCAGGGGGAGACACTATCTTTACCCTACAAAGGTGTTTTCTCTACAGAGACACTTGAAAATATAGTAAAAAACAAAATCTGTCCATGACTGTGCCCAGAAGACTTGCAGAAATTTGAAAAACCCATGGATATCCACTACTCTTTTCTATATTGTCTTTGATGCTGTAAAATTTCTCATGAATACACCACTCCATCAACCATTCTGATTAATTTGACAACAGGATGTGAGACCAAATCTGCTCTATTTGTCTCATGCAACATTTGATTAAGATGACTATCAACAAGACTCCAAGCAGTGAGTTTGGGCCAAGTTGCAGTATTGATGACTTCAGTAATGCCCCCAAGGATCTTTGACTCAACTAGCTGAACAAATCCTATAAACCATCAAGATGTTCCTTAGAAAGTCAGGTAGCTTTTCCTTAAGTTTCTACAGTGACCTTTCTGCTTGACTAGAATTAATCCTGGTTCAGTAGAATATAATAGAAATGGCACAAAGAGGAAGTCTAGGGCAATTCTATTCCCCATGACTACACAGACTAGAAAACTGAGGCTGACCCGAAGGCTTTCCAGGCCCAAGGTGGTCTTTCCTTAAACACTTTTAGAGTTCTTATGACCATCCCTAAGGTGCAATTCTCCTTGTTTTCATGAGGAAGGCACCTCATTAATGGTTTTTACACAGGAACCAGAACCCCAAGGTTGTACATGGTGCAGGTAGAAAAAAAGTATTTTTTTACAAATACTGGGGCCCTCCAAGAGGGACATACATCAACCAGAGTGCACTGCTTGAGAATACCTAAAACATATCTCCCTGGAAGCCTGTAAAGCTTAGAGTTCTCTGATTAGTTCCAATAGTTGCATTTACTCCTTGTTTTCAGAGGGACTGCCTTAGACTACTCAGTCCAAATTGTACTGTTTGCCCTTGTAACCAGCAGTGTGGCATTCAACCTTAAAGAATGATTGAGAACGTAGGTGGGGAAAACAGATAGTGGTGTTTTGCCTAGGAGTTGCAAGAACTGAGGCCATTCCCTGGTTTGTGTTGTTTGGTTTTGGATGGACTTCTCTGTAAGGTTAAGAAGAATGGCAATTAAATAGCTGTGGTTATGGCTGTCTGGTAGGGAAAAGCAGATGAGCAGTTAATTAAATTTAAGATGCTTGCAACAGATTAGGAGCATGGCGTCATGTGACTTTCTTCTGGAGGAGAGCTCCCAGGGTGACTCTTAGAGAGAAGATAATACTGATGCCCCTTCATCCCCAGCACTTCCTACAGTCTAAGGTGTTCTCTCTCCAGGTTCTGTGTTGTTGGTCTCCCTTCACCTCCGCAGAATTGGTATGTTCCATTACAATGCTGATTATTTCACCTTTTTTCACCAGCCATATCCTAGTTGCTCCCAGATATTTCATCTGGAAGAGCTAAGTTCAAGGCTGTTTATATACAACATGACCAGAATTAAGTATGAACCTCAGAGGCATCATTTTAGTTGAGCTGTCACTCAGAGGGTGTATCCAACACGCTGGCCTGGGGTTGCTGTTAGGAGAAAGAAAGACATATTCTGTCCAGGATTGGTCAGTATTAATCTCAAAGTTGAAAAGTAAGTCCATATAACCCAAACCTCTTTCCTTCTTGTACTGGAAGCAGCCAAAAACAGACAATGCTTTCTTGGAAATAGCTACATTTATTCATCAAATTACCTAACCAAGATTTGTGGACAGGAGGAGGTAGAATTATAGTGTGGGTCCAGTTTTAGCAGCTTTGTGATAAAAGACACACACTGGTCAGAGTGCAAATGATCCAAAATGAAAATCAAACTCATTGCCATTGATCTGATTCCAACTCATGGTAACCCACTGGGTTACAAAATAGAAGTGCTCCATAGGATTTTCTTGGCAGTAATCTTTACAGAAGCACATCACTAGGCCTTCTTCCACAGTGACACTGGATGGGTTTGAACCACCAACTATCAGGTTAGTAGTCATGTGCAAACCCTTTGCAGCACCCAGGGATCATGCAAATGATCCAGAAAGTCTAAATTATGACACAGATTAGTTTTAAATGTCACAGTGGAGTTGGGGTCAGCTGATCAATTGCTGAAGTTGTCAAAATTGGTGAGGCTGGGTGGGCAGCCTAAAGGGAGGGGTCAAAGATCCATTCTGCCAGGGGTGGTTGGGGAACTCTCCAACTATGAGAGAAATGATCAATTCCCAGAAGGTGCCATAAGTCTGGCATGTAGTGGTAGCATCTGCATCAAAAACAGAATCAGAATCAACCAGCAACTTCCTTCCAGCCTGTCTTTTCAGAGAAGAGGCTCTAACTATGGGTTTCTGTAAAAACGGTATGGGGGTGGCGTCTGACCTCCTCAAAGTTCACAGGGCAAAGAGGATCAAGATCAACAGCCCAAGGCTGATACCCATGAGGCAGAGGTCAAACATGCCTCCTCTCTCTGCCATCTTCATCAGTTGTGACACCAATCATCCCCTCCACAGTACTCTCTATTTCTCGTTGGGTTCAATAATTCATTGCAATGGCCACCCAGAACTCACAGACAATACGGAGGATTATGCAGTTTTTTAGGGAAGTAACAGGTTACAATTTAGGTTCAAGAACACTCAGGATACAGTTCTTCCATCAGGATAGCCTTTTTTCAGCTGTGCTCACAGGCATGGCCCTCTCTGGCCCTCGGCTCCTTGGCCTGTGTTTCCATAGTTAAAAAAAAAAATAGAAAACAGTTGCCATAGAGTCAGTTCTGACTCATGGCAACCACATGTGTACAGAATAGAACTGCTCCGTAGGGTTTTCATGGCTGTGACTATTGGAAATTAGATTGCAAGACCTTTCTTCTAGTCACCTCTGGGTGGGTTCAAACCATGAAACTTTCAATTAGTAGCTGAGTGCTTAACCATTTGCACCACCTAGGGACTCCTTCCAGTTAACGGCCCACAAAAGGAGTGTCCATATTTCACCAGTATATTATTTTCAAAATGGCAGTCTAAACAGGTAGAACACCGGCAAGAGCCGAAAACTCAAGCTGACCACAGAATAAAGGAAGCATGCCTGCTTTCGATTTTGCATAGCTGGTACTGAAGCTAAACAGCCACACCAGCCCTGTGGACACCATAGGTTTCAGCTTAGTGGAACCATCAGTGAGCCAGGGTCAGGCATTTAGGAGACACTCTAGTGGAGGGTCTCATAGAGACAGAAACTTTGCTTCAAGGGGCAGAGTGAGGCATAAAATTTCTGCCAACAAAAATTGGTTATATTTTTCTGTAAAGCTGAGATGTAACTGGGGCAACTCTCTTTTCTTGTATGTTTGTGTGTGTGTATGTGTGTGTGGTTTTGTTTTGTTTTCCTCTCATGAATATTCCATTTGTCGAAAAGTGGCATCAGACCTCATCGTCTAACTTCATAAGAGGGAAGAGAGAGAATCAAGATCAGCAGCCCAACATGTATGAAGTCTATATGCAGCCGAGTCTAAACAATGATTAATGGGGTTGTTTTAGTACAAGTTAATGGGTTTCAACTGATGTTACCATGAAGTCAGGTGTTTGATGGGTTTTTTCCTGGCCCAGGTCACTTTCCAGTAAGGTTGTCTGGTTCTTCCCCAGAGTCCTTTTTGGGCAGAATCAATCTTATATTGTTCAGGGCTCTCTCAACTAATTCCTTTCTGCCTGGTTCTTAGAATCTCATGTGCCTCTCTCTTTCACTATTGTTCCTGAGCCTGCATGGGAGGGGGTTAATGTCAGTAGGGCTTCGTGTCCCATTTTTGTAAAACACTGTAAGCAAAACCCACACCAATAATATAGAAAAGTGCAACAAAATATCCCTGCAATTATTATACAAAATAATCTGAACGGTAATTTTTTTTCACCAGGTTCCCCATCTAGAGAACCACCCCTTGATCTTAGCCCAAGTATCATCTCCCAGGTGCTCAGTTCTCTGTAGTTTTGTTTGTAAATGTATAGTGGAGTGATTTACTGGAGATTCATTACAAGGGATATATACACAGCACTCAATTTTTAATAGGGCCTCAGTGATCATATACAGGACCACTCAATTTTATAACACCACCTTCTACATGGCTTCAGTTTCTTCATTTGAGTTAGCCAGTCATGTTCATTGCTCTTTAAGGCCGAGGAGAGAAATTTTTGCAAAGTCTCAATCTTAGCCATAATATAAATATTTTCAATCAGCAGGAGGGCAATGGAGAATAAGCCAATTAAGGTTTTAGTGGAAAGAAAAAAGCTTATTAGGTACATAAGTTGGACACGCATCCTTTTTTATTAAAATGTAACTAGTGTTATTTCCTCCTGTTGTACTACTTCTGTAACTTGTGGGTCTTTTTCCTGAATGGGTGTAATATACCTTGTGCCCAAGGAGGTCCCGTTTGGCAGTGTTAATTACCTAAGGGGAAGGCAAGATCTGTATTATTGTTGTGGCCAGTGTCCCCCATGCTATAGGTTGATGGATGTCCCATTGTCACCTGCTTTCTTCCAGTGTCGTCCCATTGAGAAACAAAGAGCTGAAGGTCAGGATGGGGGAAACCTCTTGCCTTATCAGCAGTAGGAGTCCTACTTATTCCCTCAGGGCCTGCCATTGTATGCCACAACTGACTGTCCTCTGTCCAGGGGTGTTGCTTACTGGTGTCCGGAGTGACAGTACATGTCGATAGAGTCCAACTGGGGCATGAAGACTGCCAGCGCTGTCTTAGATATCCTTATACTTGACCTGTGGGTGGCTCACTACCTAACCACTAAAATGAGGATCTCTCTCCCACAGTGGGAGCTTCATTTAATGCTCTTATAGCCTGGGGAAAAACAACTGTCCAGTGATGCAGGTCTGGCAAACCAGTCAGTGTTTTTATTTGTTCTCTAAGGAGGTCAGTTTTCCTTTCAATAAATTCTGCCCCCTTATAAGGTAGTGGAAGTGCCAGTCTAGACCCTGTTTCTCAGTTCATTACTGCACAACGGCCCCTGTAAAGGGAGAACCCTGATCACTGTTAATTTCTTTAGAGTACCATACATGGATATTAGTTTTCCAAACCGGAAATGGTGGCAGTCTGATTGGTTCTTACAGTAGGAAAAGCTTGTATTAATGCACTGTAGGTATCCACACACATGAGAGCAAACTGATATCCCTTACTTTTAGGTAGAGGGCCTATATAATCAATTTGCTAAATTTGTAAGGGACCCCTTTAATGGCCCCCTCTTAATGTGTCATGTCTTTTACTTATGTGGAGCACAACACTTGGAGCAACAAACCAGATATGATGCTCCACTGTCTTAGTTATCTAGTGCTGCTATAATAGAAATACCATAAGTGGATGTCTTTAACAAACAGAAATTTATTCTCTCACATTCTAGGAGGCTAGAAATTCAAATTCAGAGGGCTAGCTCTAGGGGAAGGCTTTCTCACTGTGTCAATTCTGAAGGAAGGTCCTTGTCATCAATCTTCCCTTGGTCTAGGAGCTGTTCCACAGAGGAACCTCAGATCCAAAAGACACGCTTTGCTCCTGGCACTGCTTTCTTGGTGGTCTGAGGTCCCCATGTCTCTCTGCTCTCTTCTCTCTTTTATATCTCAAGATGGGTTGGTTTAAGACACAACCTAATCTTGTAGATTGAGTCCTGCCTCATTAATATAACTGCCTCTAATCCTGCCTCATTAACATCATAGAGGTAGGATTTACAATACACAGGGTAATCACATCAGATGACAACATGGTGGCCAATCACACAATACCAGGAATCATGGCCTAGCCAAGTTGACACATATTTTGAGGGGACACAATCCAATCCATGACACCCACTTTTCTTATGTATCCACAATCTATGTATCCATAATATATATCTAGATTATCAGTGGGGACAATGGCCCTTACATTGCAGCTAGGGTATCTGCTTCTACATTGCCCATTGGGGAATTCATGGTGTGTGCTGGGAAATGATCAACAGTTGCTTGAGATCCAGGTCATGTGGTTTGTCCCAGCTATCTCACCATAGTTCGTGTACTCACAGGGGTCTTCCATTAATTTCTCAAACATCCTTTTCCCATTGGGGTATCCCCAGAGGGAACCCTTTTATTACTGCCCAAGTGTCAATAAAAATAGTTAAGGCATGGGGCTCTTGGGTGATTACTAGAAAGGCTGCCCTTAATTTTGCCCATTGACTATTGCACCCAGTACCCATTTCTATTCAGATAGTGTCAGTAGCAGGCCAGATAGCAACAGCTCACCATTCAGGGGGTGGGCCTGCACTAAACCATCTGTGTAGCAGGTATCCTCTGGGGGTGTGCCTGCCCCCTCCTTGACATATCTATTTAATTGTTGCCTCTCACCTGTGCAGTCTTTTTTTATTTATTCAGGTATCATTTGATTTCTTTATACTTTTTCAAAATTGTGGTAAGCTTATATATATAACAAACATTTACCATTTCAGCATATTTTACATGTACAATTCAGTTAACATTAATTACGTTAATCATGTTGTTCAACCATTGCCACTGTTTCCAATTTTTTTTATCATCCTTAACAGAAGCTCAGTTTCCCCCAAGTAATGACTCTCTCTTTTCCCTTCCCTCATATGCCTAGTAACCATTAATAACCTCTAGTCTCTTTTATATTTGCCTATTCTAGTTATTTCACATAAGTGGGATCAAACAATGTTTGTAACAGACTTACTTTACTAATCATATTTTTTTAAAAATTCAATGCACACATCTTATGTTTTTCTTTATTGCCCTGCATTTTATTTTTCCAGTGTTTATATTTTTAACACTGGCATTCCCCGGGTTATGAACATCTGACTTACAGACAACTCATACTCAAGAAAAGACTTCCATAAATCCTAATATATTAAAAATTTGAGTTAAATACAATGAATGATTCATAATAACGAATGCACACACTACTTTGTGATACTCGTGAAAACATAGTGCTGTTTGGCAGCGTTTCTTAAGTGTTTTATATGCATAGAAAGGTTAAATATATACAATATACTAAGGCAAACATTTGACTAACTGATGCTAAATAAGAACCATACGTATCTGTTCAGACTTACCTGCAAATTCAACTTAAAGACAGACTTAGGAACGGATCTTGTTCGTAATTTGGGGACTGCCTGTATACTAACCTTTCTTCAGGGGTATGATTATATTTCAAATAGCCACCTTTTCTCTTATGATGTAAGGTACAAAATTCAGAAGGTGACCTCCAATTCGTTCAATAACATTAGCCTAATTTTTCTTCCAATTCACTCCAGGCCACTACTTAGAATATTATAATATAGGGCCATACCCCTCGCCAGGATACCGGTTTCCCAAAGGCCCATCCCAGGTGATATTCTTATTTTATGAAACTGATGTTAAATTTTCATGTCCAGTTAAATTTTTGGAAACTTTTTTGTCTTAGATTAAAAACACACTCTCAAAGACAATTCTAGTAATTCCATATTATTTCATCAGTCTTGGAGGAAGTACAGCCAGAATGTCCCTTAGAAGCAAGGATGTGCAGACTTGGTCTCGCTTACATTGGATGCATCATCAGGAGGTACCAATCACTAGAGAAGGACATCATGCTTGGTAAAGTAGTGGGTCAGTGAAAAAGAGGGAGACCCTCAATGGATTTGTTGACATAGTGGCTACAACAACAGACTCAAACACACTAACATTTGCAAGGATGGTGCAATACCAGACACCATTTCATTCTGATACATATAAGGTTGTCATGAATTGAAGCTGACTTGACAGCAACTAAAGAACAACCACATTATTTCAGGACTAACTGTTTTACTATTGAGCAGACTCTTAATGCCTCTATTGTAACCATCAATAAAATACAACTCTATGAATAGTTGGAGCCTTGGTGGTGTACTGGCTAAGAATCTGGCTTCTAACCAAAAAGTTGGCAGTTCAAATCCACCAGCCGCTCCTTGGAAACCCTACGGGGCAGTCCTACTCTGTCCTATAGGATCCCTATGAGTCCAAATCGACTCGACGGCACCTAACAACAACAACTATAAGTACTTATGGAACAATAGCGTCGGATTTCATTTACTTTTGCAACTATTATTTACTATTTATCACTGGGGTAGAATCTCAGTCTGTCTAGTTCACCACTCTCTCTGTAGTGAGACTGGCCCATAATTCTTCTTAAGATTCTGTGAGGGATGAGTTCATCAATGACTGAATATGGTGCAAAATATGTGGATTATATTTTTCTTATGAGACATGGAAATTGTGGATTCCTTCCACAGCAGACATAGCAAAGTCTCCATACACAGGGGTCACTGCTCAAGAGAATAAAGGGGCTGACTGTTGGGAAACACGCAGTGATTGATGCAGACATGTTCACCAGCCACCAACTGGGATTATGAAAAACAGCTAAATAAGCATAAATAATGGAGGAGAGGCCATAAAATGATACAAAGGTGCTCACCAGGACAAGGATGCTTTGGGTGGCTTTGGTCTCAGCAGAGAATCCAGGGGAGATGTTGTTCATACTAATGTGTTGGACCCACTTCTTGTGTCTGTACAGGATGAAAACTATGGAACCACTGGCCCAGGACATGAATCCCAAACATAAAACATCATGGGAGGATATCATTGCTGCATAGAGTGAGAATGTGACTTTGTCATGTTTTTTAGTAGAACAGTATTCCAACACATTTTCCTTTATGATGGTATTGTTGCTCCATTTGCCAGACCCATAAATGGGAAAAATGGCATTGACCAGCATGTGCAGTATCCAGCAAAGGATATTGGAGGGACCAATGTATTTTAGGGCTTTTAGTTTAAGCTCTGCCCACGTGGAGTGCATGTGGCTTATGGTGATGGTCTGGAAGACACTCAAGAGGCAGGTGGTGCAGATGCACATGCCCCTGGCCCAACCTTGGAAGATATAAAACAAGTTTGCATCCAAAATCATTGAGGAAATATTTTAACCCAAAAGCAAGCATTGTCTGGGGGACTCCTATAGAGAGAATGGTCAAGGAGTTGGCTACAGTCAGGTGCCTGAGAATCAAATCTGTGGACCGTGACCTGCATCCATAGAAGTAAAAGAAGATGTAATGAATTATATGTGAGAAATTCCCCAGGATTCCAATGACCATCTGGAATAGGAGGATCATTGCTATTTTCATGGAGGTTGTTCTGTCATTATCCAGGGCTTGAGATTCAAATTCACAAACAGGGGGCTCTTCATGGAAACATGAGTTGTGGCCTACATTGTTCATGGAAAAGAAAATACAAAAATTTCCACTTACCATTATTTCACTCTGAGAATTAATTTCTACATATATTTTCTGTTGCTAAGAGATTCCCAATATTTTCTTTCTTTTTGTAGCACAGTTTTGTGACTGTTTTGAGTGCTTTATCTGTTCTAAGCTATTTAATATTCATGACTCTATGAGTTAGGAGCTAATATATTCTCCTCTCTCAGACAAAGAGGATTGAACCACAGGGAGGTTAAAGGACTCATAGAAATAGATGTAGAGTGAGGATTTGAACCTGGTTGCAGTGACTTGGGGTGTACTACTGTGCTATTCTGTCATAGCTCTCTCGTTGGGTACTTCAAATAATCCAAATACCTATCATATTTTAAATACATTTTATGAGTTTATTTGTGATAATTTCCCATTTTGTCTAAGTATTCTATAGACCAATAGCACTTATAAATCAATTTAGAGGCCTTAGTAAAATGTAGATGACCTGATTAATTTTCTGTGACTGACTGGATTTATTCAATAAATATTAACATGATAACAGAATCATTCGTTTGTTTGGTTTTTTTTTGCTGAAAGTTAAAGTACAATGATATCCATCACAGAAATTATTGTACAAAACTATGCTGTGGTCCAAATTATAGGACATGGTATATAAATGTGTGATAAAGTATTTTGAGGTAAAAACTAAATTAATCCTCATCACAGATCATGTTACCATATATTTGTTGTTTTTGAAAAATGAAGAGAAACTATAGTCAATATTTATTTTGGAAAATATATTAAAAAATAAGACAAGCATGCAAAACTACAGAAAAAATTCTATTTCACCAATTGCCACCCAGTTACACAGTTTATGCTGAAAATTAGGTAATTCAGTTAGCTCTATCATACCCATTACTACATGTACAGAGCATTTACAGAACAACTATAGTACTCCTGAAAATTTCTTTGTGATTTTCACACATCATATTGAATGGCAGACAAATTTAAAAAGTATAACCTTGAAGCTCCATAAAATTGAGATTTTGATACCACTTGGATCAAACACTAAGACCCACCTTCCTTGAGGATTTCATGAAATTACCTTAGGAGCAGCCAGGGCTTAGTATCACATCTCAGATCTCCAGTCTCCCTCCTAAAGCTCAGCTCATACCTCAGGAATTGTCATCCTTCCAGTGCAACACTGGCACTGGACGAGTTTCTTACCCAGAGAAATCCATTTTCCAGAAATTATCACTCACCTAGCTCCTGATCCGCCTGTCTCCCTTCTAGAACTTGTCTTTTGGGCTGAAATAGAAAATACTCACCTGACTCCAACCTACTGCCAGGACGATGCTCTTAGTGACAGTCACAACAGCCAAAACAGGTGTAAAGGAGAGGTAGCAGACCGTGAGATATGGATTAGAGATTCTGTGACCTCACCTCCCCACAGAATTGCCATTATCACCTCACCTGTAGCAGCCATGACGATCCACTGCTGGGGAGCTGAGAAAAGTTTTGAAAACGTTTGTCCACTTTTTAATTCCCAGGAAGTCTAGTGTCTGGTGAGCATCACCAAAGAGACCATTGGAGCATCTTGGAGACTTGGTGAATAATAAACATCGTCTGACTTATATGTACACACACCCACAAACATACACACACACACACACACACATATATATATACAAATGTATGTGCATGTGTATGTGTACCACCATTCTCTTGTAATATGACTGTTTCATATGTGCTTGGATTCTGTGTGATGAATAAACAAACAACTTAACTTTGTGCAAAATCACACAATTTACATATTTCTGGTAAGTTTAGGGAGTTTTATGTTACTTATCCAGACAAAGAAAAGCCTGGAGACACTGGAGACACTGCTTATAAAAACAAAGGGCTGACAGGAAACGTGTTGAATAGTGCAGAGATGTTTAACAGCCACCCGGTAATATTAAAAACAGCCAAACATAGCTGGGGAGTGGACAGCCCCATAAAACTAAATGGGACTAATGAGGCACAGCAGTCCAGGGACAAGGGCCAGAAGGCAGAAGGGGACAGGAAAGCTGGTGATAGGGAACCCAAGG
>NW_004444023.1:8935528-8969913 GCF_000243295.1 Trichechus manatus latirostris
ATGAGGCACAGCAGTCCAGGGACAAGGTCCAGAAGACAGAAGGGGACAGGAAAGCTGGTGATAGGGAACCCAAGGTTGAGTAAGGATAGTGTTGATGTGTTGTGAGGTTGTTAACCATTGTCATAGGGCAATATATGTACTAACTGTTAAATGAGAAACTATTTTGTTCTGTAAGCCTTCATCTAAAGTGAGAATAGCAGCACATTTGGAAGAGCATAGTCGATGTCACTGAAGTGTGCATGTAGAAATTTTTGAAATGGTGTATCTTTGGCTATGTATATTTTCAGCAAAAAAATAAGGTCGAGAAGGGAGAGGGTTGACATGTTGTGGTGTTGTTAACCAATGTCATAAAACAATATGTGTACTAATGTTTCATGAGAAACTATTTGTTCTGTAAGCCTTCACCTGAAGTATATTTAAAAAAAAAAAAAAACAGCCAAACAAACTTGAAAGATGGAGGACAGGGTGTAAAAGGATATGAAGGCACTCAAGGACAAGGATGCTTTGGATATCTCTGGAATCAGGGGAGGTTCTGGGGAAGATGTTCCCATGAATATGTTGGACTCACTGCTTGTTTCTGTACAGGATGAAAATAATGGGGCCATGGGCCCAGACCATGAGTCCCAAACAACAACATCAGGGGATGATAAAAATACTGCATTCAGTGAGCTTGTGGTTCTGCCAATATTCACTATAACAATATCCTAAATCTATTTCTTTGTGATGATTTTATTACTCCAATTGTTAGTCACATAAATAGAAACTATTATATTTACCAGCCTGTGCAGGATCCAGCACAGGAATATGGAGAAGCCCACGTACTTGGGAGCTTTCACCTTAAGCTCTGCCTACCTGGAGTTCCTGGGGCTGATGGTGATGTCCTGGAGGATATTCAAGAGGCAGGAGCTGCCAATAAACACTCCCTTGCCCACTCTGTGAAAATAGAAAATGAGTTTGCATCCAAAATCATTAAGGAAATTCTTTCCACCCAAAGCTACCATGGTCTCCTAGAGAGACTGGCCAACATGTTGGCTACAGTCAGGTGCCTGAGAATCAAGTCTGTAGACCTTAACCTACATTTAGTGAAGTAAAGAAAGATATAATGTTGAAGAGAAAAATTCCCCAGGATACCAACTGTTGTCTGCAATAAGAAGCATCCCTATTATCAAATCCCTGAAGGATATTCTTTCAGTTCCTGGTGACTGATATTTGTCTTAAGAGCCAGAGGGTGCTGCATGGGAAGTTGAGACATGGGCCATATGTATCATGTCAACTGAAATCCACTGTGCTCCACCTACGATTAATTCCCACTTAGAAACATTGACTTAGTTTTTCTTTCATGAAAAGTTTTCCAAGAGTTGGATGTATAACCTTTAAAGAGTACTTGTTATGTAGGAATCACCGCTATGAAGACTGTACATGTGGTAACGTCCTTATTCTTCACAAATTTCCAAGGCAGTCACTACTATTACTTTCATTATAAAGATAAGGAGAACTTAAGCACAGAGAAGTGGGTAGGTGAAGAATGGGGACTTGAACCTGGCTGACTTGGTTACAAAAACAGTGCATTTAACCACCATGCTCTAGTAATCAAGCTAGTTAGTTGTGTTCTTCCAATAATCCAGATCTGTCTTTAGTTTTCTGTTGATGCTTGTCATTTTATTTTACGTTGGTGATGTTTTATTTTATAATGTTGTTTGTAACAAGTTTCCATAGATATTAAAAAAAATTATTCCATAGGCCAACATCAATTATGGATAATGATTTAAAGATCTTAAAAAATACATAGATTTATTGATTGTCGTAGAATATGATACGAACCTGCCTCATGACCTTGTTGGATTTCATGAATGCAAGAATGCCTCAATATTAGAATGACATTTGTTTCTATAGCTGGAACAAAATACATTGGCATCTATCGCAAGAATTACTAAACAACTTATATCATGCCCTAAACTATAGGACATGAAACACTAATACGAGATAAAATAGTGGACAGTAGAAACTCAGCCATTACTACTTTCACTTCATATACTCATCAACTAATTCACACATTAGTTAAGTAAAAGTATTACCACTGAGGTGAGATTTGTGAAAGATATTAACCTATAAGAAACAAATAGCAAATGAAATCTGTAAGACATGACGTATTGTGCATTTTATAAATTGAAATGATAGATTTTTAAAACAATACGTTTCAACCAGAGAGAATAGTACGAGAAGCGTTAGAGCCTTACAGCTGCTGCATGAAACCCATTATTATGAATTTCCTTTTCCTTAAGTGCTGCTTCCCTAACTTCAAGAGGGGAAACAGGCTCCCCATAATCAATAAACCTTGGATGTTTCCAGGAGACAGAGTTGCTGTCTCCATTAGTGCATCACACACCACAGTTAGAGAAAACATTTCTGTTCCAGCAACAACCATTCAGATACACTATTTCTGGCAGGATTAGAAGATTCACATAGATTTATCCTGCTCTGAATTACAAGTATGGAGGTTACAGGCACACCTCTTGTAATCCTGAAAATCTTATCATTTCTGTATAGTAAGATGAAGAGCAGATTGATTTCAAAACTACACCCTTTGATCATCTTAAAAATCAGGTTTCATGATCACTAAGATTAAAAAGGAGCCGTAGTGGCACAGTGGTTAAGCACTTGGCTGCTAACCAAAAAGTAGAGGTTCAAACCCAACAACTGTTCTTCTGGAGAAAGATGTGGCAGTCTGTTTCCGTAAAGATTTATAGCCTGAGAAACCTTCCGGGGCAGTTCTACTCTGTCCTGTAGGATGGCTATGAGTCTGAATTCAGCTTGATAGCAATGGTTTTGGTTGTTTTTTTTTTTTGATTTAGATTAAAAACCAAAGATCACAATTCTTAACGATGACACTAAATGACAAGAGGAGACGACAGGGATTGGGGTAGGGTATGGGACTCCATTTCTCTGTTCTAACTCAACTCAACCTCAGGAAGTAGTCCTGCTTTCTGTGGGCTACTGGACCAGTTTCAAACCAAGATTTCCTTAGTCCATTACAATTGCTTACCCAGACACTGCTACATCTCATTCCCTTACAGACTCTGCCTCTCACACTGAAATAGCAAATACCCGATAACTTCCTGCTGACAAGACCATGGGCTCCGTATGATGGTCATGACATCTAGGCAAATGTATGAGGGAGGCAGCCAGACCCTGAGGTCCAGGTTTTTATTCTGTGCCCTCTCCTCCCCATAGAACTGAAATTATCATTTCACCTCCAGTGGCATTGACAGCGCAGGCTTGGGGAGCTGAGAACATCTCTGGAAAATGTTTCCCCAGTGGCTAATTACCAAAACCAATTACAAATTCCCAGTTAGTATCTCCAAAGAGACCATGGAAGTGTTTGGGAGAAGGTCTTTCTTGTCCAAGATCCTGGAGACAGACAGGGCCTCCCATGGAGGGAGCAGGGAATGATGAGGTCTAACACGCGAGGGACAAGAGTCTCTCTGGATTCTCTGCTCTCTAAGAAGTTCTCCTACCTCAAATATTTTCTCATCTTCAGCCTGTTAGCTGCAACATCATTTAGGTTATGAACAGAGAAATGGAATCAGACAAAATAAGAAGGATTTTTAAAGCGATGCAAGTGAAAAAAGAACATGATACCAACAATTTACACACGAAATCACTGGACTCACTTGCACAACTCAATGCCAATAAATATGGACATTTTGTAAGAAAATATACTTTACCATTAAAGTCAATAAGACTCCTCCAGCAGTGATAGGAGGCCTAAACAGAACAATAACCATTCAAAAAGAGGTTATGAGTCCCTCACAAATAAAAGCTGCAGGACTGAAGGGTTAAACAGGTAGTTTTTGTAACTGTTTTAACTGTCAGGAAGTCTGCTATGAGTTGGAATCAACTCGACAGCAACTGGTTTGGTTTGGTTTGGTTATCAGGAAGTTCAGTGTTACTTATTTCAAGAGCATCAAATGGTTACCATAGTCATCTACACTTTTTTTTTGATGAATTGTCAGTAATGAAAACTGATTGCTTTTTGTGATTGTTGTTAATTTTATTGTGGTGAAAATATACATAACAAAACATATGTCGTATCAACAACGTCTGCCTGTACAATTCAGTAACATTGATTACATTCTTCAAGTTGTGCAACCATTCTCCCTATCCTTTTCCAAATCATTCTACTACCATTAGCACAAACTCAATGCTCCCTGAGTAAAAACACCCCCTTTTCCGTCTCTTTCCCCCCACTAACCATTAATAATCTTTGGTTTCTATATACTTACTTATTTCATATTAGTGAGATCAGCAATATTTGTCCTTTGTGACTGACTTATTTCACTCAGCATGACGTTTTCAAGGTTCATCCAGGTTGTGGCATGCATCAGGACTTCATTTCTCCCTTTGGCTGAGTAGTAGTATTCCATTGTGTGTATTTACCACATTTTGTTTATTCATCTGTTGATGGACAAAAAGGCTTCTTAAATCTGGAAGAGTATGGTTCAATGGATAGGTTTTGTGTGGCCTTCTTGCTGTGGTCTTGTAACTTCCATCAAATGATTGGGTAGGACCATGCTAATACGGTATATAGAAACTTAATGAGGGGATTGTTCAGTTGTGTCATTCTGCTAGGCTTTAAATTAGACATGTGAGAGTGGGAAAAAGAGAGGATGTCACCACCTGCAAGGAAGAAGGGCCAAGAGCAGAGCACATTCCTTGGACCCATGATCCCTGCACTGAGAAGCTCCTGGAACCAGGAAACTGAGAGAGAGAGATGTAACACTGAAAACAGTGAGAAGCCATGGCAGAGAAACATCGGCAGGAGTGCTGGCTTCCTGGCCCATGGAGAGAGAAAGCTGAGTGCCTTCAAGCAGGAGGCTTGCTTGTGGTATGGGGTACTTCTGGGCACTTATCGGAAGAGCTAAAAGCTTTGTAACACTTGTCTGAGCAGGGCAGAGGCTGAGGGGCCAGAGAGTGGCATGCCTGCTGCACAACTGGGAAGAGGCTGTCCTGATAGAAGAATTATATACTAAGCATTCCTGAACCTGAGTTGTAACCTGTCACTTCCCTAATAAACCCCATAATTGTGAGTATTGTCTGAAGTTTTGTGTGGCCATTGCAAATGAATTATCAAACCCAGCAGGGAAACAGAGTGCTGTGTGCAGAACAGTTGCTGTCTGAATTGGTAAAGACAGCAGAGAGAGGAGGCATGTTTAATCTCCACTTCATAGGAATCAGCCTTGGGTTGTTGATCTTGATTCTCTTTTCCCCTTGTGAAGTTACAGGAGGACGTCAGACACTGCCCTCATGCCATTTTTACAGTTGGCATGAGAAGTAAGATTCCTTGCAATGGCTCCAAATTCATGTAAGCATGGGACTTGTAAGAAAAAGAATGAAGGCGCTTGGGAAGTGAAACTTTTGATTCTTAGATGGTTACTTTTGTTGCTGTTACCTGTAATGGCTGAAAGGAAAATTATGCTACATCTAGAGTAGCTTGGAGCAAGGGCCAACCCAGTTAAAAGGGATGATTGATAGGGTGCCAGGGTCATCTGGTTCTACCCAGCCAGAGGCTGAAGGTCTTATGCACATGAATAGGAAGACAGTTAAAGTGTGGAGAAGAGAAGACGAAACTAGAATGTTTAAAAAAAGGTTGTGCTTTAAGATTATATCTTTAATTGAATGTACTATGGATAGTGAATGTTTCTTCTACCTAGTGTTGTAAAACAGAGCTGAATGTATGACAGAAATGAATATTGGGTATTATAGACTACAGAGAGGGTGTAACTCTGCCTTCAGCCAGTACTTGATTGGATATGCTAAACTAAAATTTGCCTGAGGGAAACTCAGCTGTTGGTTTGAATGCAGTAGTCCTCTGTATACTTGAGCCTCACCAGAACCCTTCTGGAGTCAGGAAATTTGTATTTGAAAAGACGTGCAGAACCACCCAGGACAGCTAAGGGAACCGAAGATTGGCATTCAAAGGAAAGACCTGCAGAAAAAACAAGGACGCTTTTGCTTTATGAATTTCCAGCAAGTGGTTTACTATTAGATGCATCAAGGTAGGAAAAGTCAGTGCCCCTCAGAAAGAACCCCCTTCAAGGACTGGAAGTTAAAGGGGGCCAGAGAATAGACAGCTTGGTATGGTCGCTTGTGTTGACCACCTGGGTTCACTCAGTGAGTGGAAGTCAGGAGAGTGCCCCAATGAAGAGACAGCTGAGTATGGACATGTTCCATTGGCACGCGTTGACCTGGACCATGAGGACTAAGGATGAGAGAGAGAGGAAGTGCTGGTTGGTCAGAAGTAAAGGGAGTTAAGTAGACTCCTGAGTTTATGGATGGAACCCGTTGACCTAGCCCAAGGGGGCTAGAAATGAGAGAATGTTAAGGGGCTGTCTGAAGTGCTGGGAGGTGTATGTGAACTCTTGAGCCTAAGGCAGCTACCTATTGTGACCTGTCTTGGATAGCTAGGGATGAGCTGACCAGAATCCAATCCAATGAAGAGCAAGATGTTTGACACTATGAGCTGATGTAGATTGCTGCAATTCGATGGCTTGCTCAGGACTGGACTTTGTTTATGGACTTAGATGCTCAAAGTTCCAACTGGAACAGAAGATTCCAAGACCAAAGAACATGCTTGTCTCCTCAGAGTACTGGTTTGATAGGGATTGGCAATTTAGAATTTTGCTATCTAAAATAAGGGGAGATAAAGGCATTAAGTGGCTGGCTTACACGCTTTCATGGATATGCTTACATTCAAAATGAGGGGGACAAGGGACAATTCCCACTGAAAAGATTCCACTTTTCCTGATGGGTCTGGTGAAGAGAGGGTAGGGGGAAGATGCTGATAATATTATATGATTCAGTAGTGAGTGCTGATGTTAATAGGGATAATTGTGATTTTAAAAACTGTAATTCTACAAGTTGTACATGTGGAAGAGTGGACTAAGGAGGAGGCACACCTGGACTGAAGTACAATGACTACACCTGAAGTCCCTTAAAGGCTTTGCTAAGCTGATACCTCATGAGGTTCAGAGCAAAGGAATATTCTTCTCTTGGCTAAATTTTATCAAACACCAGGAAGAGTGAAGCTAAGATGACTCTTGGAGAACCTGAGCACATCAGATGGATACCTGCAGCAGACCCGAATGGCTGGTACCTGAGTAACCTCAACCTTAGGACTATTTGCCCTATTGAAGGACTAATTGTTAATGACAGTTTAGGACTGGTAAAATGTTTGGGAGGCGGAAGTTATCCTCCAAGTATGAAAGAACCATGGCTAGAAAAGTCAGGTGGTGGCCAGCATTGCAATAGATTGCTTTTGGGTGGCCTTTCTCGCCATGGTCTTGTAACTCCCGTGAAATGATAGGGTGAGACTATCCTAATAAGTTATATGGAACCCTAACAAGGGAATTGGCCAGTTTTGCCATCCCTTTAGGCTTAAAATGAGCCACGTGAGGAGCAGAAAAAGACAGGATCTCACCACCACCAAGGAAGAAGGCCTAAGAGCGGAGTGTGCCCTTTGGATACAGGATCCCTGTGCTGAGAAGCTTCTAGAACCAAGAGACTGAGAGAGAGAGCTGTAACACTGAAGACAGTGAGAAGTGGTGGCAGAGAAATGGCAGCAGGAGAGGCCAACAGGAGAGACTGGAAGGAGACAGCATGTTGGGCTTCCTGGCCCATGGAGTGAAAGTGAGAAAGCTGAGTGCCTTTGGGTGGGATGCTTGCTAGTGGGGTAGGGTGCCTCTGTGTCGTGTTTTAAACTTTCTGGATCATTTGCAAGGTCCCTGGTGCTGCAAAGGGTTTGCACATGACTACTAATCAAACAATTGGTGGTTCAAACCCATCCAGTAGCACTACAGAAGAAAGGCCTAGTGATCTGCTTCTGTAAAGATTATAGCCAAGGAAAGCCTGTGGAGCAGTTCATCTCTGTAACACATGGGGTCTCCAAGAGCTGGAATCAAATCAATAGCAATGGGTTTGGTTTTCATTTTGGATCTTTTGCACTCTGACCAGTGTGTGCCTTTTATCATAAAGTTGCTAAAAAGGGAATGACAGTATGAGTCCACCTCCTTCACCTCCTACTGTCCATACATCTTGGTTAGGTAATTTGGTGAATGAATGTGACTATTTCAAAGAAGCCATTATTTCTTTTTGGCTGCTACTAGTACAAGAATGAAAGGGGAAGGGGTTATATGAACTTAATTTTCAAATTTGAAATCCACACTGACCATTTTGGGGCAGGATACAGCTTTCTTTCTCCTAACAGAAACACTAGGCCAGCCTGGTGGGTACACCCACTGAGTGGCAGCCCAACCGAAATGGTGCGTATGAGATTCAAACTTAATTTCGGTCACGTTGTATATAAAGAGCCTTGCACCTGGCTCTTCCAGATGAACTGTCTGGGGGAAAGTAGGGGTTGAATGGGGGAAAAAGTGAAATAATTTGTAATGTGATGGGACACACTGATTCTCTTGAGGTGAAGGGAGAGCAATAATCAAGATTTTGGTGACGTAACACCTTAAACTCAGGAACTACTGGGGATAAATACGCATTAATATTCTCTTCTTGGGCAGGGCTGAAAAGGCGGAGTAGTCTGATGCTTCCAGTGGACCCTTTTACAACAAAGACCTGAAAAAACAAGTAAATTGTTTATATATGGCCATCTGGAAGCCCTGAACATCAAAGGCAGAGTTGAGGAACCGGACTGAGTGGTGGGGGAGGGAGAGACCGTTCAGAAGCAGCGAGGAGTTGCCAGACCTGACCCAGCGAGGGCCTGAGCCCTTCAGGCCTGATCAGCTCAGGCGTGGACAGTGAGGCAGGCAAGCAGCTGTGCTCAGGAGGGGTGTTTTCCTCACCAGGAGCGACCCAGTGTGAGAGAGTCTACATAGCCACCCAGAACCAGTGAGAAGCAGCCCATGATAGGCGAAAGATAAGTACTTGCATATGGCCTACCATGCAGATCAAAAACACCCCCTGTCATGGTTTGAATTATGTCCCCCAAAAAATGTATATATCAGTTTGGCTGGGCCATGATTCCTGGTTCTGTGTGATTTCCCTATGTGTTGTAAATCCTGCCTCTATGATGTTAATGAGGGAGGATGGGTGGTAGTTGTGTTAGTAAGGCAGGACCTGATCTATAAGACTGGATTGTGTCCTGAGGCAATCTCTTGAGATATAAAAGAGAGAAGTGAGCAGTGAGACAGGGGGACCTCATACCATCAAGAAAGCAGTGCCAGGAGCAGAGTGCGTCCTCTGGACCAGTGTCCCTGCGCAGAGAAGCTCCTACTCCAGGGGAACACTGAAGAGAAGAAGGCCGACAGAGAGAAAAAGCCTTCCCCTGGAGCTGATGCCCTGAATTTGGACTTTTAGCCTACTTTGACCATGAGGAAATAAACTTCTCTTCATTAAAACCATCCACTTGTGGTATTTCTGTTATGGCAGCACTAGATGACTAAGACACCCCCCTTAGGGAAAAACCTCTCTCCCATTTACCTCCCTGCTCCCTGCTCTGCACTGGGTCCTGGACCAGCTCCATCAATTGCCGAGTCCCCTGGGCTGGAAGTAGGATCAGTCACAAGCCCGGAGCCATTCTCCCTGCCTTGGAGAGTGAACAAATGAACAAACAGGGGAAAAAATAAACAGCCAGCTCCCCTAAGCCAGGAACCCAGGGTAGGCACAGCTTCTTTGCCTAGGCACAGGCATAAGGGATCCACAGACATTGAGTTCCTTTCCCCCTGCATAGACTTCTGTGGGCCCATCTCAACAGTGTAGGCCCTTATTGCCGCAGTACAACAGGGTATAGACAGGAACTATAACTTCAACTGTTTCAGCTGTGAAGTGGCAGGTTCTTGACGTTTGACACTACTCTGCCCATTAAGCAGGGTCTTCACCTACCCACATCAGAGGCCTGAGGACTGGTAGCTCCACCTGTGCCACTGAGCCACCTGCGACTAGGGCCCATGAATAAGAGGTGCCCCCCAGTCCTTACAGACAACAGCATTATGTGCTCATAGTCCGACTGCAAAACCCACCCACCTACACACTCCAGGAAACAAGGACACACCTTCCTCCTGGACACTCGGGGGCAGCCATCAGCCCCCTGCCTTGCTCAGAGTGTGTCCCCCTGCTGCAGCCAGATGCCTGTGCCTACACCAATCACCCATGCCTGTCTAGGACTGTAAGTGAGAGCCTACACCACACACTTGGTGGCTATCTACCTGGGCACCTGAGCTGAATCCATACTGGAGGAGTAGGAGGACTCCTGAGTGCACATATCTAGTAATAGCTCTAACCGCATGGTGACAGGACATTAGAGCCAACAATCAAACTAGCTCATACAAGCAGCCTATCTGGGCATATCAAAACAAAGCAAGAAGTTAGGACACAGTAAGCAAACATAAAATAAATAAATATAATAACTTATTGATGGCTCGAAGACAACAGTCAATATCAAATCACATAAAGAGGCAGACCATGATGGCTTCAGCAAGCTCCAAAATAAAGAATCAAATTTTCCAGAGGAAGAGGATTTCTTGGAATTACTGGAGGCAGAATACAAAAGATTAATATACAGAACTCTTCAAGACATCAGGAAGGAAATTAGGCAAAATGCAGACCAAGCAATACAGGAACTTAAGAAGATTAGAGTATAATGATAAATTTAACAGGCTGCAAGAATCCATAGAGAGACAGCAATCAGAAATCCAGAAGATTAACAACAAAATTTCAGAATTAGACAACTCAGTAGGAAGTCATAGGAGCAGAACTGAGGCAGCGGAAGTTAGAATTAGTGAGACTGAAGATAAAGCACTTGACACCAACTTATTTGAGGAAAAATCAGATAAAAGGATTTAAAAAAATGAAGAAACCCTAAGAATTACATGGGACTCTATGAAGAGGAATAACCTATGAGTGATTGGAGTACCAGAACTGGGCGGGGGGGATAACAGGAAATACAGAGAGAATTATTGAAGATTTGTTGGCAGAAAACTTATCTTCCTTGATATCGTGAAAGATGACAAGATAGCTATCCAAGATGTTCATTGAACCCCACATAAGGTAGATCCCAAAAGAAACTCACCAAGACATATTAGAATCAAACTTGCCAAAACCAAAGATAAAGAGAGAATTTTAAGAGCGACTACAGATAAACGAAGTCATCTACAAAGGAGAGTCAATAAGACTAAGCTTGGACTACTCAGCAGAAACCATGCAGGCAAGAAGGCAAGGGGATGACATGTAAAAAGCCTTGAAGGAAAAAAATTGCCAGCCAAGAATTATATATCCAGCGAAACTGTCTCTCAAATATGATGGTGAAATTAAGGCATTTCCAGATAAACAGAAGCTTAGGGAATTTGCAAAAACCAAACCAAAATTACAATAAATATTAAAGGAAGTCTTATAGTTAGAAAATCAATAACATCAGATAATAATACAAGACTAGAACACAGGACAGAGCAACCAGATATCAATCCAGATAGGGAAGTCACAAAAAATAAAGCTAAAACACTGAAAATAGGGAAAGAGAGATGTCAATATGTAGAAGATGACAACATTAAAACAGAGGGACTAAAAAATGTAGTCATAAATTTTTCATATGGAGAGGAAGTCAAGGTGATATAAGGAAATAAAAAACTGGTATAAACTTAGAAAAAGAGGGGGAAATATTAAGGTAATCACAAAGGAAACCAACAGTCCTACACATGAAAATAAAAAAACAAGAAAAATATAAAGACTCAGCAAATACAAAATCAACAGCAACAAAAAAGATGAAAAGAAAATACATAAAGAAAAACGACTCAGCATAGAAAATTAAGTGGAACAAAGAAACTGTCAACAACACACAAAAAAGACATCAAAATGACAGCACTAACCTCATACCTATCAATAATTACGTTGAATGTAAATGGACTAAATGCACCAATAAAGAGACAGAGAGTGGCAGAATGGATAAAAAACACAATCCATCTATATGCTGCCTACAAGAGACACATCTTAGACTTAAAGACAAAAACAAACTAAAACTCAAAGGCTGGAAAAAATATATCAAACAAACAACAATCAAAAAAGAGCAGGAGTGGCAATATTAATCTCTGACAAAATAGACTGTAAAGTAAAATCTACCACAAAGGATAAGGAAGGACACTATATAATGATTAAAGGGTCAATACAACAAGAGGACATAACTATAATAAATACGTTCACACCCAACGACAGGGCTCCAAAATACATAAAACAAACTCTAACAGCATTGAAAATAGAAATAGCTCCATAATAATAGTAGGAGACTTCAACACACCGCTTTCAGTGAAGGACAGAACATTCAGAAAGAATCTCAGTAAAGACATGGAAGATCTAAATGCTACAATCAACCAACTTGATCTCATAGACATATACCAAACACTCCACCCAACAGCAGCCAAGTATACTTTATATATATATATACTTTATATATACTTTTTTTATATCTTTACAGAATGGGCAGGGATATGTTCTTCAGCACAACCTGCCTCTTCAGCATCTTCCAGGGCATCACAATTAGCCTTAGGAGCTCCAAGTGTGCAGAGCTTAAAGTCAAAACTCCCCAGTACATTTGGTTTTTCCTTTTCCCGTGCTGGATCTTGCACATGCTTTTAAATTTATCTTTTCCTATACTTGTGTTGGGAAAATGGAGCACCAAAAGTATTACAGTGAAAAAGGATTTGGGGTACTGTTCTAGTTCACTTCATGTCATAACAACATCCTCACTACTGGCAGCATTTTTATCCTCTCCTGGTGTTTTGTGTTTGGGACTCACGATCTGGGTCCGTGGCTCCATGGTTTTCATTCTGTACAGACGCAAGCTGCGGGTCTAGTACATTCATATGAACAACTTCTCCCCTAGATGTTCCCCTGAGACCAGAGGTACACAAAGCATCCTTATCCTTTTGGGTACTTTTGTGTGTTTTTACATCCTCTCTTCTGTCTTTCCCATTTATGTGGTTTATCTCAATAATCCTAGTTGGTGGCAGTTGAACGTCAATGTACTCATTGATTTGTGCTTCCCAAAGTCAGTCCCTTTTTTTTTTCACAAACCGAGACACTGATGTCCACAGGCTGTGCTTTGCTTGCTGAAAATGAAACACCCAACTCAATAATTGGGTCTAGTGTCTCTAAAGTTTAAATTGTTTTCACAATGTATACTACTTATTCAATCCTTATATAATTGTAACAAACACATGTTGTTATTGTTCATTGCCATTGAGTCGATTCCAACTCATGGCGACCCCATGTATGCAAGCAGAAATGCTCCATAATATTTTCAAGGCAGCGACCTTTCAGAAGCAGATCACTAGTCCTGTCTTCTGAGGTGCCTCTGGGTGTGTTTGAACCGTCAATATTTCAGCTAATAGTTGACTGCTTAACCAGTTGCACTACCCAGGGACTACTAAGACCCACATAACAGCATCCTAGAGCAGAGAGAACGGTGAGCACAGGCTGAGTCTCTGCCCTTATAGAAATTATATTAAGAATGGCAGGATGGCAGACGTGAGACCAACTATTATGCAAAATCCTTCTGTAATTTACTTTTCTTTTTCATTGTGGTACATATATAGGTAACAGAATATTTGCCATTTCTACAATCTTCACTTGTACAGTTCAATGACATTAATTATATTCATCATGTTGTTCAACTATCACCATCACCCTTAATGGAAGCTCAGGGTCCCGTAAGCAATGCTGTAATTTACTTTTTATTAATTGTTTCTTTGAAGAAGTTTGGAGTCTATGAATTTGTAAAAAATGGGGCATATAATATCAGGAGACAAATGAAAGCTTCTCTGAGTGTGTGATTTTTATCTGATGAATAAAATTTTCCCTGGAATTAACTTCGTTGAAAGTATGAGAAGAATAAATATAAATTGTTATAAATAAAACAGTTCCTGAGTGGTGCAAATGATTAACATGCTTGGCTGTTAACTGAAAGGTTGGAGGTTTGAGTTCACCCAGAGGTACCTCAGAGGAAGGCCTGGTGATCTACTGCAAAACTGGTGATTGAAAACCCTACGTAGCACAGTTCTACTATGACACACATGGGCTCACCATGAGTTGAAGTCAACTCCATGGCACTACTTTGGTTCTTTTGGCTTTACTATAAATAAAAAATAAAAGACTATGTGACAACCATTCCTGGACTTGGGTGGAGCTGGAGGGGAAATAATGTGTCAGACATGGAAGGAAATTGAAGCCACAAGTTTGCATTTTTCCTTCAAATAATAAGACAAGGAGTTATCATTGAAATATGTTAATGGTCAGTGAGCTATTACCAAACATGAAAGTATTTTCAGGCAAAAATCTATAGAATAGACTGGATGGAGAAAAGTAACCACAAGAAAGAAGATATGTCAGAAGGCTTTTTTAAAAGTTTGAGAGAGACATGGATAATATAATAGCTCAGATAAAAATGACTGAATTTTGGTATCTTTGGAAGATAAATTATTCTGTCTTGAGCAATGATCCCAGCTGGCTTGTTGGTAAAATAGAAGAGTCAGAGTCAACTCCCAAGTCCCCAACTTGAGGAAATAATTCTATGTTGAAGCCTTCACCATGTTTGGAGCTGCAGAGAAAGGTTAAAGTCATGAACTTGTTTTGTTTATGGAGAATTTTGCTTGAGGAAATACTCAAATGAGCAAAACCTACAGAATCAAAAGAAAAAATGGACAATTCCTCAGTCCTGGAGAAATATTTTCATATGCCTCTCTTTACAGTTGCTATATTTGAGAATTCAAAAACTTGAAAATAGTAATGATGTAATTTGAGTAAATGGACATTCATTCAACCCTATGACAAATATGTATACTATATATAATGAAATTTTTATCACCACTTTTTAGACCACAAAGGAACTCTCACCACTTTGCATTTTATAACAAAAATATTTTATGTTGTTGTTGTTGTTGGGTGCCATTGAGTAGGTTCTGACTCATAGTGACAGAGTAGAACTGCCCTGTACGGTTTTCTTAGTCGTAATCTTTACTGAAGAAAATTGTCAAGTCTTTCTTCCATGGTGCCGCGGGGTGGATTAGAACCCCCAACTTTTCATTTAGCAGTTAAGCACTTAACCATTGCACCCCAGGGCTCCTTATTTTATATATATTTATTTATCCCATGCCCCACATCAGTTTAATCTCCAGACATATTTATTTTCATCAGTTTGAGGGGTATCCTTTTATATTTGAATTTTATATCTGAATACATCTGAAATTTCAATAACCATATATATATGTAAAGTAGAGGCTCAGCTAAAAAGAGGAAGACCCTCAATGAGATGGATTGATACAGTGGCTGCAACAGTACATAGATAGATATATACACACATATATACATACACAACAGTATATATATATTCAAATCTATGTATCTATCTATCCATCTATCTATCTATCTATCTATCTGTTGTTATTAGGTGCTGTCAAGTCAATTCTGACTCATAGCAACCCAAAGGATAACAGAACAAAACACTACGTGGTCCTGCACCATCCTCACAATCATTGCTATGATTGAGCCCACTGTTGGAGCCCCTGTGTCAATCCATCTCATTGAGGGTCTTCCTCTTTTTTGCTGACCCTCTACTTTACATGTATATATATTGCAATTTTAGATGTATTCAGTTATAAATTTCAAATATAAAAAGATACCCTTTGTCTTAGTTATCTAGTGCTGCTATAACAGAAATACCACAAGCAGATGGCTTCAACAAACTAAAATTTATTCTCTCACAGTCTAGGAGGCTAGAAGTCCAAATTCAGGGTGTCAGCTCCAAGGGAAGGCATTCTTTCTCTTTCAGCTCTGGAGGAAGGTCCTTGTCATCAATCTTTCCCTGGACTAGGAGCTTCTCAGCGCAGGAAACCTGGATCCAAAGTGCAGGCTATTCTCCTGGGTCTTGTTTCTTGGTGATATGAGGTCCCAATGTCTCTCTGATCACTTCTCTCTTTTATATCTCAAAAGAGATTGGCTTAAGACACAATCTAACCTTGTAGATTGAGTCCTGCCTCATTAACATAACTGCCACTAATACCATCTCATTAACAGCATAGAGACAGGATTTACAACACACAGAAAAATCACATCAGATGGCGAAATGGTGGACAAGCACACAGTACTGGAAATCATGGTCTAGCCAAATCGATACACACATTTCGGGAGGACACAATTCAATCCATGACACCCTTCAAACTGATGAAAATAATTATGTCTAGAGATCAAACTGATATAGGGCTTGGGGTAAACAATGGGTATATTTTCATATTTGTTTAAATACTTTATCTTTCAATATGATCCTGTGACACCAGTGAATTGTTTTCAGCAAATAATATTTTGAAAAATTGTCAGTATATCCACAAATGTATTACCAGTTGTAATTTCTTGGAATGGTTTCTTATAAGGGAGGAGAAAGGGAAAACAGCCCTGATCTCCCCAATGAGCCTTCAGATGACTGCAGGCCTGGATGAAAGTATGTGCGTTTGACAGTTTGACCACAGCTTCATATCATGTGGTAGAACCATCCAACTAAGCTGCTGGATTCCTAACCATCAGAAACTGATACAATAAATGATTTAAGTCACTAAGTTTTGGAGTAATTTATAACAAAGCAATTGATAAAAATTACACCCAATGAGCCAGCAATCCTTCTTTTCAGAACCACTCTGATAATGCCAATGTCCAAAAGTCCAGGAAGCACAAGGATCATCACAGGCACATTCTAGCTAACTATGTAATACAAATAAACCTTAAAATATAAAATGAGGAAATCATTAGATAAGCTCTGGTACATTCATTCTCTTTGATATTAGGAAGTTGAGAAAGACCCCTTTGTACTAACACTAAAGTATTCCGGAAAGCATTCCTTGTTATGAAAACCAGTTGGTACTGTAATATGTGCAATATAATATGTATGAAATATAATAATATTAGGCATCATGTTATCACTATATGTGCAAACTTGCCTCTGAAATGCATATAAAAAGGTCTGGAGGGTTAGAGCACACAAAATGAAAGGGTATGTTACATTAGGAAATCTTGTTCTAGTATGGAATGAGGCACATTCAAGAGGAATAAGAGTTTATTCATATTATTTAGCTATTTTACAAGTTTTAAAATATAAATGATGAACCTTATTAAACAATATTAAAAATTTAAAATTTTTGTTACATATTACCTAAAACCCTTAATCATGGTTTACTCAAAGTGTTTACAATTGAGGGTGAAGAAAAATAAGGACTTTCTGTTTCTACTTCTGGGTTGTTGTTTTCTTTGCTTCCAACATGACATTGTTAGTTGCCGTCGAGTCAGCTCCAAATCATGGCAACTTTATGTATAACAGAACAAAACATTGCCCTATCCTATCCCATCTCCATGATCTTTGATATGTTTGAACCCATTGATGAAGCTATTGTGTCAATCTATTTCATCAAGGGTTTCCCTCGTTTTCACTGACCCTCTACTTTACCAAACACAATGTCCTTTTCTAGCGATTGGTATTTCCTAATGATGTTTCCAAAGTAAGCAAGTTGAATTCTCATTATCCTTCCAGATGTGTTTCTTTTAAGACTGAGAGTATTAATATACACATCCATAAATAAACATATTTTCATCATGAAAAAACAATAAGACAAGTTTTATGGCATACGTGTCCTGATGATCTCAGCAGAAATGAGGAGAAAAGCATGACAAATGTTTCGAACACTGGGAGCCATGATATTAACAAACTTCCCATCTGCCACCTCTTCACATGGTCTTATCTCTATCCAGGGGAATTGGAGTCTCCAAGAGCAAGCCCCTCTATTCCACCATCCTAAGCCAAACACATGAACTGCTTCATTCCACTAAGGCTTCCCTAGTTTGATTCCCAGCATGGATGTCAGTAAATCTCTGCTCTCAAGCTGGAGCCCCCCCCCCATAAATGTAAGACACTCAGGCTGCTTGACAATCACATACACTAGGTCCAGGGGGCACCATAAACAGTAAGGGTCAGTGACTCCCAGGGAATGATGTGAGCAAATGCTCCTTTACACACACTGCACTTCATTTTAGAGGGGCCACCTCCTCATTAGGCCATCTGAGTGGCCCTCATGCAACTGTCATCCATTGTGCTTACGCAGAGCTGCAGATTCTACTGAAAAAGGGCCTAGTTCTTCAATGAGGCAGTTTTTCTAAGAACTGCCTGGAAATTCTCTTTTCATCATCATCATCATAATAATGATGAAAACATAAATTGAACAAATTACACTTAAATGCACTGTCACTACTTTTCACTCCTCATCTCTAAGTCCTAGTCAAGACAACGGAGACCCAGAGAGGTATTGGCTAGACCTTGGTTTACTCAGACAGCTATCGTATGGTCTCAGCTTCCCATGGGGAGCTTGGGAGCTTCCAAACAATAGGAATCCCAATGGGCCCAAAAGGAATTACTTCGGTCGACTTGGAGACTCACTAAGCACGTGTTATGTATAAGCTTGGTGGTAGAATATATGACAGAGAAAGTGGGTTGGAGGCTGGATGGCTTATACAGGCAGAGCTATATCACTTGACCCCTATCTAAGGAGAGAGGGGGCTGAAGAAAAACTAAATGGGAGTTCAGATATCAGGTCCCCTTTAACCCAAATGGTTTACTGTTCTAGCTTCTCAAGCTGTATCCACTTTCCAACAGATATGAGAGTAGCAAGAAGAACTCAGGAGAAGAGAACTAGCCCTAGGAGCCCTCCTTCCTATGAACCTCGGGGTTGTTTCTGTTCACTTGCCCAAAATAAATTTATCCTCTAACATTTAAATTATGAGTCTAAACATTTAATATAAAAAAAAAACTTAAAAATTGGAGAAACTGGTATCAGTTCCAGGAAAAACAGAAGGATATCTTCTACTGGAAATTATCTTTGACAAATTTTTTCAGCATGTCTATTTGAGATCTGATCCTGCCAAAATCCATCCAGTATGAGCTTCAGAATTTACACAGGCAACAGAAAAGGAAATATTAATTCATATATTTCACATTAAAAGTTATTATGGCTATAAATGAGGCTACTGAAAATTTGAAAATTGTTTTGCTATTTTTTAATGTTCATATAAAAGAATAGACATTCCCATCAAATTTCCCTGGAAATATTGCAAAATTAACTTTTCATTAGTTAAAAGTAAATCCACATATCTCCTAAAGAGTACACATTTTACAATTCTTATTATCCATACTTGACGCAAAACACTCAGAAAACAAAAACATAGATTAAAATTTCCCATGATTTTCAAATTTAAAAAAATACTCTTCCAAATAACTCGGGGAATAAAAATAAAGACAAGTGAAATTACAATACATTTAGAAATTAATGACATAAGTAAAACTTGGGATGCCATCCAAGTTTGTCTGAAAGGCATTTGAATTTATAATTCATCTCAAGAAGTGTGAAATAGAACAAATTAATATAAAGGAAAAAGGAATTTATATATATACAAGCAGAAAGTCTTGTTCTTTTAAAGCAATGTCTTGGTCCTCCACCTTCACAGCACACGTCCTGGCCCCATGAAGTCCCTGGCAATGAGCCCAGGTGAGTATCTCCCTCTTGGGTGAATGGGGAAAATGTAAATTATGTTCTGTGTGAGTCAATATGAAATTCCACATTCTTCACCGACAGTTTTATATTTCATATCCTAATTTCCATCACCTATACAGACAAATCCAGTCTTTACTCAGTTATATAAGTCATCCTAATTGCTGGAGCCTCTGACGTTCCTGGATCCAACCAATGCTCTACATAAATCCCCCCACTGAGGTCCCAACGCCCTGAAGGCTGAGTCGCCCCCGCCAATTTTGGTCTCTTCCCACACGCAAAACGTCTTTTAACACAAGACATTTCGAAGTTGTTAAGAGGCAAGCATCTCAGCTTCCAATATGAGTGACCCAAACAACTCTTTTAAGTTTTTACCTTAAATTGTTTGAAACGTTTAATTTAAAATAGGTAGGAAACAGCCCTGCTCCACAAAACACCTAAGAAACTCAACTAGCTCCAAACTCGGGTACTCGAATGCTGTAGGATGACCTAGCCGGAAACGCCCAGAGACAGGGCAGAAAAGGAAGCTCAGGCGTTGCCCTCAGTACTGACTCCGCCTTTTTCCCCCATCACCTCCTTGTATTGCCGGTCTCTCCTCGCTGCGCACGCGTAGTTTCTTACAGACTCGGAAGCGAATCTAGAGGAGGAACGGTCACACGTTGCCTCTTCTACTGTGTAGCAGGTATGGCGCATGCTCTGGGTGCCGCGGGGCCGGGAGAGCGCTTGCGCGTGTGCCAAGGAACAGTTTCTATTGGCCATCGCAGTATCCATGGCCGGCTGTGAGATCATTTGGCAATTTAAAACTAATTGCCATAAGCGCTGATTGCCAGATACGCTGCTGACACTTCCCGTCCTCCACATCCAGACTCCTGCGGTTGCTCTGAATGTTAAATTTTCCCCATCCGTGCGTCTTTCCGGAGGTGAGTCACTGTGAGCCATTCCAAGCCCTGGTCACTCTGCCGCCAGCCAGAGATCTGCATCCCTTCCGGTTTAAAATCGCCCTGAAGCTGGTCCCCACCCTGGCCTTTCTGCCCTCGGGCGGTGTAGACGCTGCTTGCGGTATCGTTTTCCAGCTTAAAACCTTGCCTGACACCCTCATTCCCTGACCTGTGTCGTGTAAACTCCCCACTCATGAGATGGACATGCCTTTCTGCCTCCCAAGCCACACCCCTTGAGGGCAGCTTCACTTGCAGCCCCATGACACCCTGTCTTCTCCCTGGTCCTGGGATTGGTAGACTCCTTCCCTCTCCTGAGACCTCTGATCCTTGGCGTCTTACTCTGAATTGGCCCTGCCCCTCCCTTATCCTCCCCTATGCAGTCCTTGTAACCTGACTCTGTGAATGCCAGTAAATTTCCATCATCCTTAAACTAGCACAAGGCAGATTTGGCTCTCCCTACATGGGTAGAAAGGCTAGCTCTGACTGCTAATTGACCTAAACAGAGGACGCAGCAACAGGAGGAGCGAATCAGAAGGAAAATCATCACCCGGACCCTATTGTGAAGCGAGAGGTCCAACAAGAACCGTGTAACCTCCTGTTTCCTGGCCACCTTCTAGAATTTTCCCTCCCCCGTATGCCTGTGTGGCCACCATCTTGCTGCCCAAATCACATATAAGTCCTGCTTCCCCATAGCTCAGAGAGCCAGATCTGAGGAACTTCCTCCTGACTCCTTACTCTGCACATTGCAATTAAGTTACTTTCTCAAAGACCGGTGTCCAGATAATTGGCAAGTCTGAGTGCACCAGACAAGGACCCACCTTCTAGGGTTCGGTAACATCATCACCTCGGGGAGTCTCATGACCCCTAGTTTGGGGGATGTGACCTCTTGTTGGTGACACTCCATGTGTCTTCTGCACAAATCAGTTCCCACTGGCTGTGCTTGATATGGTATGTTCACATTCCTGATGCCACACTAAGAAAGTGCTCTTACTGGGCAGGAAACATCTTTATTCCATACCTGTGAACCTGCAGGGGAATGGGAGACCAAGACACAAACAGACTGAAAGAGAAAGGAGGAATGAGGGAGAAACAGAGGAGGCAAAATGAAGGATAAACAAACAAACAAAAAACCAAACCCAGTGCCAGTCGATTCCAACTCATAGTGACCCCATAGGGTTTCCAAGGCTGTAAATCTCTACAAAAGCAGACTGCCACATCTTTCTCCTGCAAAGCGGACCTTTCAGTTAGCAGTCCATCACTTTAACCACTGCGTCACTAGAGCTCCTTAGAGGATAGTAGGGGTGAATTTGGAGAGACAATAAGAGTGAAAATGAGTCCCAATGAAGGAGATAAAAAAAGAATTCTAGAGAAGGGGGGATCTTCAGAGAGATGAATGGGAGCAAAATAGGAAGGGAATCTTGACCAGTAGTAGGAATGGGGTCAACCAAGGGGGGGGGTATCACTCTGATAGAGTAGGGGAGAGGTATAAGAGTTGGGACCATGGTAGACAAAAACACTGCAATATGATTGTAATTTTTGTAAGTTTTATTCATTGGTTAGTTTTTGTAATGTTAATCACATTTGAATTATATAATTAGGATTGAACATCATTAAGGGGTTTCCAGGTGGTGCAAACAGTCAAGTGCTCAACTACTAACTGAAAGGTTGGTGGCTTGAACCCACCCAGAAGCACTTGGAAGAAAGCCTGGAGATGTGCTTCCAAAAAGAGTCAGTCTTGAAAACCATATGGAGCACAGTTCTACTCTGCACACGTGGGGTCTCTGAGTCAGAATCAATGACTTTTTTTTTAATATCATTAAAGGTTTGGGGACAAAATTTGTAAGACTTCATTATAAAATTAATATTCTGATGATCCCCCAAGGATTGAATTTTGCATAACTTTGCCACACATTCTATTTTTAAGGTTTCAGGTATTTACTCAGACAGGGAGAACAGAGATGGAGGAGAAAGAGGCAGAAATATATGGAGGGACAATCAGAAAGATTGGGGAGAATGGGGCAAAACGAGAGGGGTTATAACAGAGTGGGGCCAAACACATGTAGGAGGAGAAATAGAAATAGGTGATAAACAGAGCAGGAGAGAACTCAAACTAAGACCAGTCTTCCTTTTGTGGTGGCTCTCTGCTCTTCTTGCCTTTGGAGGGCCTCCTGCTGCAGGAACTTCCCCTTGGCATGCAAGCCATCAATACATTGGCCTCAATAAATATTTTGTACAACACTGCTGTCTCCTAATTGTATCTTTTCCCTGCATCAGCCCCAAATTCCCTCAAACTCACTATAAAGGATGAATATGTGAAGTTCCTAGTTTATGTAAAAAAAAAAATTCCTCTTAATTATGTTCATTCTTAAGGGGAAATTTATGAACGAAGACATTGATCTTTTAAAATTATTTCACTGAGGGCTCCAAGCAGGGGGAAATAAATCATTATTCTGATCTTTGACATTTTCTTTTACTTCCTTTTATATGCTTAATGTTATTGTTAGGTGCTGTCAAGTGGATTTTTGACTCACAGCAACTCCACATGACAGAGTAGACTGCCCCATGGGGTTTTCTTGGCTGTAATCACTACAGGAGCAGATTGCCAGGTTATTGTCCTGTGGAGCCACTGGGTGGGTTCAAACTGCCAACCTTTTGGTTAGCAGCCAAACGTTTAACCATTGTGCCATGAGGGCTCCTTCTATATGCTTAATATATTTGTATTTTTTTACATGTATATCAAGGCCAATCCAAACCATGGGTCTTTAGGCACAAAAAAAGAGCATGTGGAAATACAACCATATGATATTCAAGAATGGCGATACAGCAGCATGAAGAATGTAATCAGGTACTGAATTATATATGTAAAAACTGTTAAACTGCTAGTGTTTTGTTACGTATATTTATACCACAATAATAGAATAGTGATGCAGGTGTTAGTGGGAGAGAATCTGAAATTGCCACTGTTTTGGTATTTTAACCATATAGAACTCCTAGGGGCAGAATACAGAAAGAAAAACTCGAGTGCAAATTATGTTCCCAAAAATTGTATGCTGTTTGATAACATGGAAAAGTTATAGATACCATTCAACCTTGAGAGCCTAACAACGTATTATTAGTACTTGTTATGAAGTCCCTCGGTGAGATAGGATATACTTGGGTTGTAGAAGGCACGATTCATCCATGTTTATGAAAAACTGATTATATTTTATTAAGACAGTAAAATGGTACCAAAACGCAATTTCAATGGTTAAATGTGAATCCTACATATGCATATGCTGATTTATCATGTAACTGTCCTCTGATAATTGCTTTTAGTTTCCAAAATGAGACTAATTCCATTAATCTGTGATATACAACAGCTACTTCCTTTCAAAGGAGACGGGGACCATCATTTCCCCTTGATTATTTTTATCACATATGCAGTCCCTGGTACCTATGATTCTGCTTCCATAAAAATGTTACACTTTAATGTCTTGGCCTGCTTTTTGTTTTGTGGTATCTTAGTCATCTAGTGCTGCTATAACAGAAATACCACATTTGGATGGCTTTAACAAAGAAATTTATTCTCAGTCTAGTAGGCTACAAGTCCAAAATCAGGGCACTGGCTCCAGAGGAAGGTCCTTGTCATCAGTCTTCCCTTGGTCTGGGAGCATCTCAGCAGAGGAACCTCAGGTCCAAAGGACACACTCTTCTCCTGGTGCTGCTTTCTTGGTATAAGGTCCCTATGTCTCTGCTCCCTTCTTTTATATCTCAAAAGACACTGGCGTGTCTACGGCCATACCACCCTGGACGCGCCCGATCTCGTCAAAAGACACTGGCGTAAGATCCTATCTAATCTTGTGGACCTCATCAATATAACTGCCGCTAATCCATCTTATTACATCATAGTGATAGCATTTACAACACAGGGAAATCACATCAGATGATAAAATGGTAGACAATCATACAATAATGGGAATCATGACCTAGCCAAGTTGACAGGTATTTTTAGGGGGACACAATTCAATCCATGACACATGGTCAGCTGGTAGAGTGTTCCTTCCAAATAATCATCAATGCCCCTCTATCACACCAACCAATCTGTAGAAGGGAGCCCTGGCTGTAGAAATTATGATGATTTAGATCATAATTTTGTGTATCTCCATCACTCCCCATGCTCACAAATTTATGTCTTAAAATTCAGCGTCCTTGTTTTTTTCCAGGTTGTTGTTCTTAGGTGCCATTGAGTTGGTTCTGACTCATAGGGACCCTATGTTCAACAGAACAAAACACTACGTGGTCCTGTGCTGTGCCCATGATCATTGTTATGCTTCAGCCCATTGTTGCAACAACTGTCAATCCATCTCGTTGAGGGTCTCCCTCTTTTTTTGCTGACCCTCTACTTCACCAAGCATGATGTCCTTCTCTAGGGACCAATCCCCATTCTGATAACATGTCCAAAGCATGTGAGACAAGTCTCATCATCCTTGCTTCTAAGGAGCATTCTGGCTGTACTTCTCCCATTTGTTCTTTTTTTTGGCAGTCCATAGTATACTCAATATTCTTCACCAACACCCTGTTACATGTATATAAAATAACCCCCACCAATAAATGAAGTAGGCACTTTAATCTTACCAATCCTTTCCCTAATACCATCATGGTGACACATAAAAAGCTTGTGATAATGCCATAACACCAACAGATTTCAAACTTCAGGTTAAATCAAGAGTAATGTAGCCTTTACAAAGATAACTGAAAATATTTTATAAAGTGAAGATAATTAGACTTTTCCACAGATGTCCTTGGCTCCACTAATACATGCGTGTTAAATGAGTTGATTTATAATTATTTGTGGAATTTAACATTAAGTTGGTTAACCTTTGAAAAGGATAAGAAACTTGGTTCCCCCAACTACAAATTCTCCAATGTTTAGTTCATTGTAAGAACTGGTAAGTCAATTTACTATATTCATTACACTTGTTAAGGTTTCTCTCCACTATGAATTCTTTGATGAATCCTGAGGTCAAAGGATTGATTGCTTAAAGGCCTTGCCCCATTCAAAACATTTACATTGTTTCTCTCCTGTATGAACTGTCATGACCACAAAGGTGTGAATATCTGATCAAATCTTAATATATTCATTATGTTTAAGTTTCCCTTGAGTGTGAACTCTGTGATGCACCATAAGTTTTTAAGTTTGGATAAAAGCCTTGACACCAACACTTACCTTTGTGTGCTCTCAAAAATGTACATTCTGATGGCTAGTAAGGTGTGAGCCCTGGTTAAATGCTTTGTCACAAACATTAGTTCTGTATGGTTTCTCTCTGCTACGGATTTTCTGATACTGAATAAGGCTTGAACACACTTTAATCGATTTATGGGATTGCTTATCTGTTTCTCTCCAGTATGAATTCTCTAATGATCCCCAAAGCTCAACGCACTGCCACATGTATTAGGCTTTTCAGTATGTATTTTCTGATGTCTAGTAAGGTTTCCAAATTGGGTAAAAACTTTGCCACATTCATTACATTTGTAGGGTTTCTCTCCAGTATGGATTTTCTTATGTCGAGTAAGGTTTGAACGCTCAGTAAAGGCTTTGCCACATTCACTGCATTTGTAAGGTTTTTCTCCAGTATGAATTCTCTCATGGCTCCAAAGGTGACAACGTTTGATAAAAGCCTTACCACATTTAGCACATTTGTAAGGTTTTTCTCCAGCATGAATTCTTTGATGTTCCACAAGACTTGAACTCTGAATAAATGCCTTGTTACATATATTACATTTGTGTGGTTTCTCTCCAGGGTGTATTTTCTGATGTCTAGTGAGGTTTGCAAATTGGGTAAAAGCTTTGCCACATTCATTACATTTGTAGGGTTTCTCTCCAGTATGGATTTTCTTATGCTGAGTAAGGTTTGAACGCTCAGTAAAGGCTTTGCCACATTCGCTGCATTTGTACGGTTTCTGTCCAGTATGAATTCGCTCGTGGCCCCGGAGGTGACAATGTCTGATAAAAGCCTTACCACATTTAGCACATTTGTAAGGCTTTTCTTCAGTATGAATTCTTTGACATTCCGCAAGACTTGAACTCTGAATAAATGCCTTGTCACATACATTACATTTGTGTGGTTTCTCACCAGGGTGTATATTCTGATGTCTAGTGAGGTGTGAGCATTGCTTAAAAGCTTTGCCACATTCATTACATTTGTAGGGTTTCTCTCCAGTATGGATTTTCTTATGTTGAGTAAGGTTTGAATTCTTGGTAAAGGCTTTGCCACATTCATCACATTTATAAGGTTTCTCTCCAGTATGAATTCTCTCATGGCCCTGGAGATTACAACGTTTGGTAAAAGCCTTACCACATTCAGCACATTTGTAAGGTTTTTCTCCAGTATGAATTCTTTGATGTTCCACAAGACTTGAACCATGGGTAAATGCCTTGTCACATACATTACATTTGTGTGGTTTCTCTCCAGGATGTACATTCTGATGTCTAGTGAGGTGTGAGCACTTTTTAAAAGCTTTGCCACATTCATTACATTTGTAAGGTTTCTCTCCAGTATGGATTTTTTTATGTTTAGTAAGGTTTGAACTCTCAGTAAAGGCTTTGCCACATTCATCACATTTGTAAGGTTTCTCTCCAGTATGAATTCTCTCATGGCCCTGGAGGTTACAACGTTTGGTAAAAGCCTTACCACATTCAGCACATTTGTAAGGTTTTTCTCCAGTATGAATTCTTTGATGTTCCACAAGACTTGAACTCTGAATAAATGTCTTGTCACATACATTACATTTGTGTGGTTTCTCTCCAGGGTGTATATTCTGATGTCTAGTGAGATGTGAACATTGCTTAAAAGCTTTGTGACATTCATTACATTTGTAGGGTTTCCCTCCAATATGGATTTTCTTATGTTTGGTAAGGTTTGAACTCTGGGTAAAGGCTTTGCCACATTCATTGCATTTGTAAGGTTTCTCTCCAGTATGAATTCTCTCATGGCCCCTGAGGTGACAATGTTTGATAAAAGCCTTACCACATTTAGCACATTTGTAAGGTTTTTCTCCAGTGTGAATTCTTTGATGTTCCACAAGACTTGAACTATGGGTAAATGCCTTGTCACATACATTACATTTGTGTGGTTTCTCTCCAGGGTGTATATTCTGATGTCTAGTGAGGTGTAAGAATAACTTAAAAGCTTTACCACATTCATTACATTTGTAAGGTTTCTCTCCACTATGGATTTTCTTATGTCGACTAAGGTTTGAACTGTCGGTAAAGGCTTTGCCACATTCATTGCATTTGTAAGGTTTCTCTCCAGTATGTATTCTCTCATGGCCCCGGAGGTTACAACGTTTGGTAAAAGCCTTACCACATTTAGCACATTTGTAAAGTTTTTCTCCAGTATGAATTCTTTGATGTTCCACAAGACTTGAACTCTGGATAAATGCTTTGTTACATATATTACATTTGTGTGGTTTCTCTCCAGGGTGTATATTCGGATGTCTAGTGAGATCTGAGTACTGTTTAAAGGTTTTGCCACACTCATTACACTTGTATGGTCTCTGTCCAGAATGAATTCTCTGATGATTACTGAAGTTTGAGGTTTTGCTAAAGGCTTTCCAACAGCCATTACATCTGTAAGGTTTTCCTCTAAGCTGTGTTCTCTGGGATTGTGTAGGTAATGAAGGATACATAAAAATGTTTCCATATTTATTACAAATGTTGGTTTTGACATTAGGAGGGATTCTTTGAAGTGATGAAACTGAGGAACCACTGTTGACAGACTTCTCAACTTGATTGCCTTGATACATTTTCTCTTCAGTTTGAAATCTCTGTAGTTCAGCCAAGTGTGACTGAAAGCTTAATCCAATTGTATTTACCAAACATTTTATATGCTTGTTTTCTCTGTAATCTATGTTATTTTTTACTTTTAATAAATTCCTTATAAATGGCTTCTCATGGTTGATGTACTGATATATGTTTTTTCCCACCCAAACACTCTGCTTTAGAGGAAAATTATCCCAGGATTTGCTGGGTCGTTGGTCTTCTCTACTAGTGAGATTTTTGTTCTGGGTTGTAGTCACTACTTTGTAATTTTTCTCATCATATCCCCACGGCCTTTCAAACTCATGCATATTTTCCCACACTTCCCTGGAGTCAAAATCATTGATGCCATGGCTTTCATGTCCTTTCAATATCACCATATGGAATAATGCTTCTTTATCAATAATCTCTATTGGTGGTAATTGCTTGATGACACATACAGCAGAGATATCTGAAAGATATAAAGAACCACAGGCACCCTATTAACTAGCGTTGGAAGATAAGTATTTTATATTGAAATATGTAATATTACACCAAAAGTAGTATTTATAATGAATGGAGTTATGAATCATCTCAACCATAGTCTTCAGACATTTAGGAACACAAAGACATTTATTGAGAATTCCTCAATAAACAAAGGGTGATAACATGTAATTCAACTTATTTTCAGGGAAGCCTCATTTCAAACACCCTATAACCAAGCCACTCACACTATATAAACTCACATACACTCTGAAAGCAAAATTTTTTTTCCACTGCCACCAAAAAGCACACAAGTGGCATAGATATACGGCTGTCTCGTCGTTTAAGTCAAATTATATTATACTAATGCACGTTGTTGTTAGACTCACAGCAACCCTATGTACTACAGAACGAAACACTGCCCAGTCCTGTGCATGCTCACAATCTTTGTTATGCTTGAGCCCATTGTTGCAGCCACTGTGTCAATCTATCTCATTAAGGGTCCTCCTCTTTTTCACTGACCCTCTACCAAGCATGATGTCTTTCTCCAGGGATTGATCCCTCCTGATAACATGTCCAAAGTATGTAAGACGTAGTCTTGCCATCCTTGCTTCTAAGGAGCATTCTGGCTGCACTTCTTCCAAGACATACTAATGCATACTGATACATAATTATTGTACACAAATGAGTGGTAAAGCACTAAACTTTATATTATAATGGTAAATAATCCTCAACACATTTACCTAATTAATAAGATAAATACATGGCAATTAGCAATTCAGAACTGTAAAATAAAAAATGCACTGGTAAAAATCAGGATGAATCTAATAAAATAGATTAACAAAATATTTTTCTGAATGTCGTTCTTGTTAGTTGCTGTCCAGTCAATTCCAACTCATGATGACCCCATGTGTTGCAGAACAGAACTGTGTTTCATAGGGTTTTCAAGTCTGTGACCTTTAAGAAGCAGATAACCAGGCCTGTCTTCCATGGTACCTCTGGGTGGTTCAACCTGCCAATCTTTCGGCTAGTAGTCGAGTGCTTAATTGTTTGCACCATCCATAAACTCCCTCTGAATAATTGTTATAAAATCATTATACCTATGCAAAATAAGCATTTTGCAACATTAACAATTGGTGTATAACAGTTATAATCTAGAGTAGATACTGAAAAACCATAAGCTGTAAATCATAATAAAAATTCATAACACAGTAACCTATTATAAATCCAGCAGGTAAAAAAATTATTTAAGAACAAAAAAAAAAACTTATATTCCAGAAGAAGCATAAATAGAAAAATTGGAAAATGTCTTGATATCACTAATGTTTGAAATATTAGGTCTAGGTAAATAAACAACATTGTAAGGATTAAGAATTGCAGAAGGCAGTTTGAAAATCACAATGATTTCCTGCCTACACTTATGTCACATCAGTAACTAGAACAGCTCCCTAACTGTGGGGGTAGGGACCCACTGCCATGGAGTTGACTCCTTTCCAACACATAGTGATCCTATAGGACAGAGTGGAACTGCCCCATAGGGTCTCCAAAGCTGTAATCTTTGTGAAAGTAGATCGCCACATCTTTCTCTCGCAGAGCAGCTGAGGGGTTCAAACTGTCGACCTTTCAGTTAGCTGCTGAGTACTTAATCACTGCACTACCTGGGCTCTTTCCCAACTGAGGAGTGCCCTTTAATCATCCAGTTCTTTGGCCACAAAACATAAGTAATACAGACTATGTGTTTGGAAATTTTGTTATCTAACATAAGAGACGCACCGATACGGAAGAAATTACAAAATGAAACATTCTGGATATAATGCAGGCAAAGGACAATCTGTTAATAAACATGACAGAAAGCTGACATCTCTTATTAAAGAAATGTAACTACTAAGTCCTAACTACATGCCACATCATATTTTAAGCCCTCTAACAGCATTCATTTGTTTAAATATCCCTGAGGAAAATTATTATAATTTTTCAGATTAAAACAATCAGCCCACAGGATTTATATACCCATCCCTAATTCACACTGAAAGGAGCCCTGGTGGTGCAAATGGTTAAGCACTGTCGTGAAATGAGTTCTTTTATGTGGCCTTTTGCCTTGGTTCTTTGGAAAAAAAACAGCATGAGAGATCTTTCCCCTGTGCTTTTCTATGCCAGAGCTTGATACTTTTATCCAGGTTGATTGACATTTCCTGGGTAAAATGTAAACAACCTGTGATTTGATACATTTTGTCTGGTCCTGGGCTGTAGCCTGCCCTGTGATTGGTATGCACTTTGCAGAGACTGGTCAATATACTATGCAAATGAAGTATCTGTGGCCTACCGAGAGGGAATTGGTCAGTTCATGGCCCTGGAGTGAGGGCCATGCCTTGAAATTGATGCAGAGTTTGTGTATATGTGTATATGTGCAGCCAACCCCACATAGGTTTTTCAGACAGCAAGAAGCAGAAGGAAGAAAAGACAAGCAGAGAGAGGTGCAAGGAACCTCCTAAAAGCCGTAACACAGGTCAAGGGCTGTAACACTCGTCAAGGGCTGTAACACTGAAGGTGATGATAGGCCCAGAAGGGGCCCAGTGGCAGATTCAGCAGTGACAGGCCCAGAAGAGGCCCTGTGGCAGTCATGGTGACAGACAGCAGGGCCAAGAGGAGCCTGTCCCAAGGGGGCGTAGAGAAGACCTGTCCTCCAGGGGCTGAGAGGAATCTGCATGGCCAAGAGGAGCTGAGAGAACTGTCCTGCACTGAAGAAGGGGAGAACTGTCCTGCACTGAAGAAGGGAGGCTTTGCCTACATGCTTTCTGATCCCGATCCCAAGTTATACTGTTACTTCCTTAATAAACGATTTAACTGTAAGTACGGTCTACGAGTTCTGTGTGATCATTGCAATGAATTATCAAACCCAGAAGTGAAGCAGAGAATGTTGTGGGAGGGACGGCTGATGTCAGAACTGGTTAAAAGGTTGGTCAGACACACCTCCACCTCATGGGAATCAGCTTTGTGCTGATGGTAATTCTCATCATTCCCCCTTGTGAATTTAGACAAGTTCTGATGCTACTACTACTTGCACCATTTTACAGTAGTCTGAAAGCTCCGCTAAACCTGTTCGACATCACGGCAACATGCAAGCCTCCACTGGCATACGAGTGATGGCTGTGCATGAGGTGCAGTAGCCAGGAACCTAACCGCAGGTCTCCTGCATGAAAGGCAAGATTTCTCCCATGAACTACCAATGCCCCCTAGCAAGTAGCATAATACTGACTCATTCTGTGGGAACAATATTATAAGCATTGGGTAAAAATGGAAGAGATTAAATAGAGAGGGAGTGTGATGTAATGGGAAGAATGCAACTTATGTCTAAGCCAGTATCTGCTCTGAAATACTTCAAACTGGACATCCCATTGGTTCCATTTATAGACAGATACTCGAGAGAATCCTACATTTATATTCCTGGAGACAAGTACACCAATGTTCTTAGTAGGACAAAATAGCAAAACTCTGGAGATGGCCATCAAGAAGAGGATGGATGTGCAGAACTCAAATTCTAGTAAGAAGACCAGACTTAATGGTCTGAGACTGGAGGAACCCCGGAAAGCATGCCCCCTGGATTCTCTATCAGCCCAGGACTAAAACAATTTCCAAGGCCAACTCTTCAGACAGGGATTGGACTGGACTGTGGGACATAAAGTGATAGTCGTGAGGAGTGTGCCTCTTAGGTCAAGTAGATACAAAACACTAAACGGGCAGCTTCTGTCCACAGGTGAGATAGGAAGGCAGAGAGGGTCAGGAGCTGGTTGAATGGACATGAGGAATCGGGTGGAAAGGAGTGTGCTGTCACAGTACAGTCAGAGTAATTAGGGTCACATAACTGTACAAATTTTTGTATGGGAAAAAAATTTAAAAAAAAGATGATGGATGAATTCACTCTGTACACCCACATGCAGATGTAATGAAACTCATCAACAGTACAGCAGTGGAGGGTGACCATGGGTGCAGAGTGAAGATCCACTGGTGGGGGGCAGAGAGTCTGTATGGAAAAAACAAAGAGGGGGTTTTTGCCAACGTCTAAGCTTTTTGGGGTTGTGATTACATTAGCTTAAGAAAAACTACATATGAACTAAATGATTAATTACATAATTTTCAAAAATAGAAATTTATCAGTTCTGGCATGTTAGACTTTTTGAGATCAAGTCTCCTTGTTTTTTGTTGTTATTTGTTTTTGTTTTTATAAAAATAATTCTTTCTTGACTCCTCTATTTGAAATCATATTTGGATTTCTTAACATAATCTTTGGCATATAAGAGACAAGGGGTGTTACGGATTGAATGGAATCCCCCAAAGATACGTGCTGTAAATCCTAACCCCTATACCTGTGTTTATAATCCCATTTGGGATGGATTTTCTTTGTTCTGTTCATGAGACAGTATCAGTGTAGGGTGTGTCTTGAGTCAATCTCTTTTGAGATATAAAAGGAGTAGATTAAGCAACGAAGCAAGGGAAGAGAGATGCCAAACCACATGAAGATCGCCCAGGAGCAGAAGCTCAAAAGAGACAAGGACCTTCCCCCACAGCCCACAGAGAGAAAGCCTTTCCCTAGAGCCAGTACCCTGATTTTAGACTTCTAGCCTCCTAAACAAGGAGGCTTGGTTGCACAGTGGTTAAGGCGCTTGGTTTCTAACTGAAATGTTTGCAGTTCAATTCCATCAGCCGCTCCAAGGGAAAAGTATGTGGCAGTCTGTTTCCATAAAGATTACAGCCTTGGAAACTCTATGAGGCAGTTCTACCATGTCCTATAGGGTCACTGTGAATCAGAAGCCACTCAACGACAGTGGTTTTGTTGTTATTGTTTAGCCTCCTAAACTGTGCAAAAATAAACTTGTTAAAGCCATCCACTCATGGTGTTTCTGTTATAGCAACACTAGATAACTAAGACAATATACCAGTATGTGCATGGTGAATCTAGATATGGAGTACAGTTATAATCAAATACAGGCCATCCCCATCTTATGACATGTTAGAATTATGACAAACCGCACTTACGAATGTCTGGTTTATTTATTTATACATTTTATCGTTAATAATATGTACCGTATACAACACTGCAGTGCATAATTTGCTGATGTTATTCTCAGATGTTCACTTGCAGGTGTTCAAAGATCAGATTTACAAAGATACTGATAATAAAAGGCAATAATAATGAAAACTAAAAAGATGTGTTTGACTTATGTCAGAACCAACTTACAACGGAGTCGTTGGAATAGAACCCCGTCGTAAGCTGGGGAATACCTGTAAAGCATTTGTACTGAAAAATAAACAGTCAGTGAAATTCAAATAAAACCCAACAAGTTATTTTTAGAAAATTTACACTACAGAAAAAGTAATATATCTCATGTGACAAATTATGGTAAATCAATGTAATGGTATTTGTGACTAGGACAGTTAACTGAATAAAAACAGTATATTTCATGGAGTACTATGCAACGAGAAAGAACAACAATGAATCTGTGAACCATCTCATAACATGGATGAAACTGGAGGACACTATGCTGAGTGAAATAAGTCAATCACAAAAGGACAAATATTGTATGAGACCTCTATTGTAAAAACCCATGAAAA